>NC_081844.1:59132560-59467129 GCF_963259705.1 Myotis daubentonii
TCTACTGAATGTACATTTTACTTTTTAAAATGCACCATATCTCTTGAGGGGAGAGTCTTCTTAATTTATTATCAAATAATGGTACCTGGGAACCTTTCTTAGAAGGACACATGTACCTAATAAGTTAGGAGAGTGTTGATTAGGAGCCTCAGATAATACTACTGTTTTCAGTGTTTTTTGCTGTTAAGTGACATGGTTGTTCCTGGGCAAGGTTGGCATTCTTTTAGGAGGAAGAAGCTCCCCCCTAGACCCGTGGTCGACAAACTGCGGCTCGCGAGCCACATGCGGCTCTTTGGCCCCTTGAGTGTGGCTCTTCCTAAGCCTTAGGAGTACCCCAATTAAGTTAATAACAATGTACCTACCTATATAGTTTAAGTTTAAAAAATTTGGCTCTCAAAAGAAATTTCAATCGTTGTACTGTTGATATTTGGCTCTGTTGACTAATGAGTTTGCCAACCACTGCCCTAGACCCAACAAATCAAAGACTATGTCAGGGACACTTCTATTCTAAAGAATTCCTCAAGAGAAATTAGAGATTTTAGCTAAATAATTTCTCAGGGCAAAAATTATTCACTGTTCCATTTGGTATGTCTCCTTTGGAAAGCTGTAATCTATCAAACTTTATAAGCAGTAGGACTTCAGTTATAATCTACAAGGATGGAAAATAGCTGTTTCAGTTTTATATTAATGTCATCTCACATTTGCCTCCTTCAAACTCACGAACACGGGAGGCGTAGCTGTATTTAGTTCCTTGTGATTCTGCCTCCTTATGTACAGCGGAAAGCAAAGCTCACTCCTAAAATGAGCAGGTGACATATTAGCAAAGCTATGTGAAAGAGTTAAAGAGTAATTTAGAATCATCAGTAGAAAAGTATTTAGTTTATTTGTTTTATTAATATCTACTTCTCACACTGTCAAGTACATGGTACGGAAGCAGTTGAGAGCTTAAGGCTGTCAACATGGCATAGTCTAATCAGTCTGAAATTGAAAAATACTTATTTTTATTTAAACTTCCTTTGAGCACCTGGAGAAATTTACTGAACCCAGTACTCTACTTTTCTAAGAATTTATATATTTTAGATTGTTATGCTTTAGAGCAGTGGTTCTCAACCTTCCTAATGCTGAGACCCTTTAATACAGTTCCTCATGTTGTGGTGACCCCAACCATAAAATTATTTTCGTTGCTACTTCATAACTGTAATTTTGCTACTGTTATGAATCGTAATGTAAATATCTGATATGCAGGATGTATTTTCATTGTTACAAATTGAATATAATTAAAGCATAGTGATTAATCACAAAAACAATATGTAATTATATATGTGTTTTCCGATGGTCTTAGGGGCAACCCCTGTGAAAGGGTCGTTCGACCCCCAAAGGGGTCGCGACCCACAAGTTGAGAACCGCTGCTTTAGAGGGAACTTCTATACTGATTGTTAAGCACAAGCACCTTCTCATTTTAAAAAACATCTTTATTGAGATATAATTCGCATCACAAATTTATTCATTTGAAATATACAATTAAATGGTTCTTAGTATATTCAGAGTTGTGCAACCATCACCACATCCTATTACAGAATATTTTCATCACCCCAGGAAGAAACTCAATACCCATTAGCAGTCACTTCTTATCCACCGCCGCCCCCCCCCCCCCCCCGCCCGCCACCAGGCCTAGGCAACCACTAATCTACTCTCTATCTCAATAGATTTGTCTATTCTGCACATTTCATAGAAGTTAAATCATATAATATGTGGTCTTTTGTAGCTGGCTTCTTGCACTTAACATAATGTTTTCAAGATTCATCTATGTTGTAACATGTACCAATACTTTATTCCTTTATATGGCTAAATAATATTCTATTGGATATTATTGCAATGGCTACAATAAGAATATATATAATATTAATTTTATACATGGTATAAAATGGATATAACACATTTTTTCATTGATTCATTTGTTGATGAACAAGATTTGGGCTGTTGCCCAATTTTTGCTACTGTGAACATTTGTCAAGTATTTTTGTGGACATATGTTTCGTTTTTCTTGGGTGGATAGCTAAGAGTAGAATTGCTGGGTCAAATGGTAATTCTATGTTTAACATTTTGACGAACTGCCAAGCTGTTTCCCAGAGCAGCTGCACCATTTTGTATACCCACCAACCATTTAAGAGTTCCAGTTTTTTTTATATTCTTGCCAAAACTTGTTATTGTCTTTTTTATTATAGCCATCATACTGGGTGTGAACTGGTATTTCTTTGTGGTTTTGATTTGCGTTTGACTGATGATTAGTGATGTGGAGCATATTTGCATGTGCTCATTGGCCATTTGTATATATTCTTTGGAGAAATGTTTATTGAAGTCCTTTCCCCACTTTTTAATGGAGTTGTCTATTTATTCTTGAGTTGTAAAAATTCCTTATGTATTCCAGATATCAGTTCCTTATCAGATATATGACTTGCAATTTTTCCCCATTCTGCTGATTTTCTTTTCACTTGTTTGATGGCACTATTTGCAGCAAAAAACAAACAAACAAAATAAAACCACACAAACATTGCAATTTTTTCCCATTCGGCTGATTTTCTTTTCACTTGTTTGATGGCACTATTTGCAGCAAAAACAAACAAACAAAACCCCACACAAACATTGCAATTTTGATATAATTCAATTTATCTCTCTTTTATTTTGTTGCTTGTGATAATTATGGAATTATTGCATTTTCCATAATTCCAAAAATTAGGTAAAAATTGAGACTTGTTTACTATTAAACTAAAAGCCCATTTTTACTTCTATTAGCAAGTATTTAATTTTCATATATAAACACTATGACACCTAATTTATTGAATGAATAGCTCCATAGTAGAGTTAACCCTTTCATGTATAAATTTGCTGCAACATTTTGTGCTTCAGCTGATGGCAGAGAATATTTGCATGTCAGTTTTCTCAAATGATTTACAATGAATGTGACCAGCAATGGGATTACAACTAATTGGCCAGATGACTTTCCCTATTGCCATGTGTATCCTCAGCAACTCTCGGAATATGTGGGAAAGTTCCATCTAACTAAGGAATTAGACTTTTTTTAGCACTTAAAGACTCAGTGAGAACGAGAGATGTTTGGAGTGCAAAAACCGTATCTTATACAAACAAGGAATTGATCACTTTAACAAGATAAAAATGTGACGTTTATACATCCAGAGAATTCTTTTCTTGAAGGTCTAGACCAGGGGTCCTCAAACTACGGCCCGCGGGCCACATGCAAATACAAATGTTGTATTTGTTCCCGTTTTGTTTTTTTACTTCAAAATAAGATATGTGCCGTGTGCATAGGAATTTCTTCATAGTTGTTTTTTTTTAAACTATAGTCCGGCCCTCCAACGGTCTGAGGGACAGTGAACTGGCCCCCTGTTTAAAAAGTTTGAGGACCCCTGGTCTAGACCGTGTTAAGCTCGGAGTCTATACAGCCTGTCTTTTACCTGCCGTTTCGGCAGATGGAGTCGGACGTAGCCGATGCAGCTCTGAAGGGCTGTTCTTTTCCCAGCAAGAGGAGGGGACTTGCTCTAACAGGTTCTCCTCTCCCCCAACAACTGAGCTACCCTCACCCTTTGACTAGGAAGCACCTCTGTTTATTTTGTAACCTCACACACAGCTTGCCAGTCCTCGAACCCACACACCTGAGTGGCGGTGGTTGCTCCCCCTCTTCTTGTGGGAGCTGGGCTGGCCAGCTCACAGCCCAGGGCCAGTGACCCTGCATGCTTCACCCCTCAGAGCCCTCCACCCTCAGGCCACCCTTTTGCTTTCCTGGCCCAGCTTCCTCCTCCTCCCACACGGAGGCTGGGACTCAGAAAGGCTAGGCTCAAAGGGCTCTTGTTGTTTTATCATCTCCCTGTTGCATAGCTGCATATGTTAATACAGCCACGAGCGTTTGTACTGGCTTGTGTTCCCAGAGACACGCCACCTTCTTTAGAGATTCCTTTTCTGTTTGGCTAGACCAGGGGGTTGAGCACAGTTGTAAGGTTGAGGGTAGGGCAGTAGGGTAGAGGGTGCGGGGTGGAGTAGGGTGTGGTGGGGAGGGGCGCTGCAGATCCTTCTTTACAATATTGAGCACAAGAGGAATGACATCTAGGAAATGTGTTTGCAATGGGGATGGTGTGCCCCGCTCCAGTTATTTCCACGTGGTTTTCGGGTATAAATGACTACAGGTGTTACCTTATTCACAAGATAAACTGGCACCGACAGAGAGGCCATTCGTAAGTACTATTGGAGGTTAAAACTCTAAGAAGAAGCTTTATTTTCTGAGGGATCCAATCGCAGTGTGGATGCAAAAATTTGAGTAACCAGTCAGACATTCCGTTCCATTCTTCACTCAGAGGATACATTTCCCGGCCGGGTAGAAGCTGTGTACCTTATCCATGCATTCAAATCATCTTCACCACTGCAGCCTTTTATGGTTCTCGCCCGCCTTTTCGGCTATGGTTGTTACCACGGTTATGGCCTCGCGAGGGAGCGCACAACGATTCTATTTCTCAGCGAGAGATCTGAAACATTTTCATTCCGTAGTGGTTTTTCTTCTTAATTAACCTTTCACTTACTCATGTCAAAGAAGGGGACATTTGCATGTGTAATTAACCCCCATGGATCCTGTGCCCATCTGGGTACCGGCTGGTATTGCAGACCTACCTCTGGAGAGGGGACTCCTCTCCCACTGCCAGGTAGCCCGTTTGCTGTGGCCACGTCCCCTCAGCACGTGTGAGCACCTGGGGATGACAGGGCCATTTGTTTTCGTTGGGCAGGGGAGTGTCCAAGAACCGCACACTGTAATAAAGGAACTATTGCTCCCTATGGCTTCTGTTGTTCTTATAGGAGGACACAGGATCGGAAAGTGGTATTTCTTCTTTATCAAAGCGGCAGGACCTGTGGCATTCTTTCTGAAGGGACTTTGGCCTTCCCTCCTAATAATTCTTCTGTCTACTCCACTCACATCTAGCTTTCCCCATGTTTAAACCATTCTGAGTGTGTGCTGGGAGTTGATTGACTTACTATTTCCTAAATGTGGGATAGCAGCTGGAGTCACAACTTTCCCTGGTTTCCCCTGGTTTGCCGCATGCATGTGTCGTTTACATCCACCACTGGAGAAATAGTGGAGGTGACTGACTATACATGCGCCCCCCACATTTTATCTGAGGTCGGAAATCAGGTGATGGGGACACCTGTGTAAAGAACAAATCACAAACAGGTTTGCTTACGCCCTGCTACCACCTTCCTTATCCCCACAAGCACTTAAATATACACATACACTTCCCCATTGTCACGCCCAGAAATTCTGTTTTGGAGCCGGGACATTCATGTGGACAGGCTC
The DNA here is from genome assembly GCF_963259705.1 of Myotis daubentonii. NCBI lineage: Eukaryota > Metazoa > Chordata > Mammalia > Chiroptera > Vespertilionidae > Myotis > Myotis daubentonii. The sequence goes on from NC_081844.1 coordinate 59,137,917, forward strand.
ACTGCAGGCTTCCTGGGGTCCACATACATGTCGCCCAACGTACACTTAATACCCTCTAGCCGACAGGGAGAGAGACTGTCAGCAGAGCCGAAGGGCTCATGGGGACCAGCCGTGAAATTACAGTGATTTGGGGGACTGACTGTGAAAGCGGAATCATCACCCCTCGCTGTGTCTTTGAATATTGATAGGAACCTTTGCTTGGAATCCATCAATGCTTATTTAACCACCATATTAGTAGTATGTAGGCAATACTTGTCTTTCTTCTGCCTTTTTTTTTAAAGAGCTGTAGGGACTGAAGAAGAAAACTGGGGACTTGGAGGGTAGTTTAATCAAGACAGATGGTTATCTCCTTTCCATTGCTTGTGCTAAAGCAAACCTTTTGCACCGTGTTTACCCCATCCGAGTGCTATTGAAAGCATTTCCTCCTGAAACATTGTTCACATTGGAAAGCTCTTTTTGTCTGACTCTGTCTCCACTTTCCTGAAGACTCCCCCAGCCTAAAGCAGTCATCCTGTGAGACAGTGAGTGTGCCCGTGTGAGGGCCTGGTTCTCGGTTGAGGGCTGGTGACCTCTCCCTCTGTTTTCTTGCTCTTCACCACCTGCTCTAGAGAGGACACAAGAACAGAGAGAGGAAGGGGAATAAAAATGAGTCACTTACCATACTTGTAAATAGCTTTGATTATAAAAAAAAAAAAGTTTGGAAAAGAAGGTTGAAACCCAGCCAAAATACTATGTGAAGGCTTCATGTACTCCGTGTCTCCAAGAATCATGAGGTGAAATCAAGAGCCCAGAGAGATCATTTTCCACCATCGGATGGTCCCACCCTCAGTCCAGGGGTTCCCACGGGCATGGTACTAGGGATGGGGCCCTATCACAGGCAAAGGCTCATCCATCATGGGCTATTAGACTACCATACTTCTGCCTTGATTTTTGGCAAAAGTATGCAAAGATTTGTTGGGGTTTAAGTGAACCCTATACTTTAACTTTCCTTTACTTCTCATTCTATCTTTCCATTTATTTTCTATGATCTTCATTTTCTTTTTTGGTGTTTTTTTTTTTTCCCGCTTATGCATTCATTCAACACATATTATTAGAGCTCCTATTGTTTTCCAAGCCCCGTTTTGAGCACCAGGGACACGAAGGCGAACAGCACCGTGCCCTTTTCCTCATGGAGCCTGCATTCTCCTCCCATCCCATCTACTGGAATCCACTTCTCTCTCTTGTTAGTGCCTGGGTTCTAGTCTCTGTTGTTCTGGCATGTTCCGCTCTCTGCTCCATGCTTACCGGCCCTTCCTTGCCCTTCTCTGCCTGCTAGAAACATCAACCAATGAAGGCTGTGTAGTCAGGATGTCTCAACAGATACATACCCTGGTGACATGACTCAGTAAGATTTAGCACCACCTAAGAAAAGTACTTTAAACTCATCTGCATATCCTAAAGCCCTTTAGCCACCTGTTAGTGGAAAATACTTCAAAAGTTTTGTAAAACTCTCAATAATTAAGTAAAACTCTTTGCTTGCTCCTTCTTCTCTTTCAGCATTAAGGACCCCTCTGCCTTCTCTCCCCTCTTTGTGCAAAAGGCACTTGACAAGAGATGGACCTTGCTTTTTGGTGAATTTTTATGTCAGCAGGAATTCTATTGAATCTTTCAGGAATTTGGTTTAAAACTGATGCCTGCACCCCTCCTTAGCATTCAAGTTCATGGAACGGTAGAGGAAGGCTTATTAATCATAACAAATGAGGTGAACAGGGCTTAGGTTTATTAAATGGCCAAGGATAATGATGTTAAATAGCTTTAAGGTTAGATCAGATACTTTAATTGACCCTATTTCTTTTTTAAAAAAATGTGAGACAAGAAAAGCATATTCTGGACATTAGATGAAAAATAGGTTAATTTTTTAAAAATGAGATCATTTGGAATGTTACCAAATGGCAGACATACAGTTTAAATGCACCTCTTTAGCTAATTTCCAGTGAAATCATCAAATGAAAAGAAAACAAGATGATTGGGGAGAGGTTTTACATTAACACTGGGACTCTCAGAGTTCAACGGCTAATGCCTGAGCCACTCCACATGACGGCTGGTTGCAGAAGCTCTTGATTGCCATTTGGAAAGAAGCGAAAGGGACGACAGTGAAATGTAATGGAGACATTCTGACTTGTGATTATTTGAGAGACCTTCCTTTGTGTCACAGGAACCTCCCACGTAGCTTCACGCTAGGCGGTATCTTACCCAGAATCAAGTCCAAAACCTGTGCTACAACCTTGGGCCCAGTTTTGTAGCCAGTCTGGAAACAGTAGCAAAAGCCCAGGCATCTCAGCCAAGGCCCCGGGGCATTGCTTGCCGGAATAGGGGATGCGAATGAAGACTGACTTAAAAATCGCCAGATGAAGAAAGCAGCTAGTACTTCACACTGATGGAAAATCTGTCCCTTGGGTCCCTGAAAGAGAACTTCCAGATCTCACTAACCCTTTATTACCTTCAAAGTTCAAGTTCCATTTTTTTTAGGGCATATTTGTTCTTTGCAAATTCAGAACCGTTAGTGAAATGGAACACCTGGGGCTGCCCATTGTGTGCTTCTAAGAACTTGATTCTAAGTTGACTCCCTGCTTACTTCTGGCTGATTGTGGATTCTAGCATGCATAGCTGATTCTTCAATGTTTGTTATTTCTCCTTCTTAAGTCGCCAGGTAGTATACTGATAATAGAAGGCAAATGCTGGTTAATTAATAATTTTGGTGATTCAATTCAAAAGGTCAAGTCTAATAAAGTATCTTATGATTGTTTCAGGAATCAAAAAGGTGGTGTGTGTGTGTGTGTGTGTGTGTGTGTGTGTGTGTGTGTGTGTGAGAGGGAAGGGACATACAAAAAACCTAGCCTCATCATTTTAACAGAATCCTCCTAATGTTTAGATTACTGTGAAGACTGGCTTTTCCACCTGGAAAGATGATTTAATTTACCAGTAATTAATTGATTGTTGAATGCATTATTTAATTTTGTGCAAATTTTTGTTTGTCTTTCTTTTAGACATTGAATTGGTCTCGTGGTTTGCTCAGTTCTGGGTAAATGTGGTGTGTGTGTGTGTGTGTGTGTGTGTGTGTGTGTGTGTTGTGTGTTGGAGGTCATTGTTGGGCTCTTCTGTTGAAGAGTACTATTTTTTCTTTTTAATTCAGGGAGGAAGAAAGTTCAGTTCCCTACCCCATACCATTAGCACCCATGCCCACTGTGCCTGTTATCCTGTAGACCATGTGTTTTGTCCATTCCAGAGAATTAATCTCCCACTCCACTGTTCCAAGAAGAGGGGGCTGGAAAATGCTATTCTGGAAGGTTCTCATATGTTAGAAGAACTGGAGAAAAGTCTGCCTCATGCCTCACCACTGGCTCCTCTCATGGAGAAAGTTTCCTCTCTTTCTCCCCAGGAACAGATGACCAATATGTCCATTAGGGAAAGGGGGTAACTGGTCAGAGCCTGTGCTTCCTCTGGAGTGGGCAGCCCCCGTGGGAAAGGCTGGGCTTCGGATTTCATCCCTCAGAGCAGGACTGGGAGCCTCCCCCCACTGAGGACCGCTGGACTCTGAGCACAGTGCAGATGAACCAAGGCCACACCGCACAGGAGAATGAAATTTCCTGTAGAACCCCCGTGGGGAAGCACACACAATCCAGTCCTTTAAAGAGCATGAAAGGTGCCTCGGTTTGCTGTGCTGCTGTTCTGTGATGGCGTCTAGAGTGAGGGAAGGCTGTGGCCCGAGGCTGCTTCGCTCCCACCTGAGACCAACTCGGATGCACAGCTTCTGTGGAGTAGCATTTCCATCTCGGCCTGCATCCTTGCCTCTCCCTGTGCCACCGAGGACACCCAGCCCAGCTCTTCATTCCGTTTTGATTTGGGCAAAGGCAGAACCAAGTAAGAGAAAATGAAAGGAGAAGGCCGCGCGCCTTTATCAGATGGCAGGCCCTGCGATCGGATGCTGCGGTGTGATCTCACCTCTTGTTCCTGGTCCTTTGTTTCACTTCGCTTCTCTTCAGCCTACACGCTGCTCGCAGAGTGTTAAGGAATGAGTCCGGCGCCTACGGGCATCAAGTTTTATACCTGGACAGAGTTTTTATGCCCAACCAAGAACTTTGTGTCTTTGAGGACGACAGGTTGGAGAGGAAAGATTTTTAACTTTTCTGATTGACAGGAATATCCCTCTAGAAAGTGAGTTTTTCCCACACGGTGTAGTTGCCATTGCTTCTAGAGGCTCTTTGAAGCTTCTCATTGTTGTAAAACAGGTCTAGTTCAGGACCGTGACAGTGAGCAGTCTATAGAGAGAGCGGTCACTTACTACTGTCTATTTCAGTGCCATTGCTGGTGCTTTGTCCCATAGCATGTGTGAGTGCCTGTGGCAGACTGGGGATCAGGAGAGGGAGTATAGCATTGCACGCTTGCTCCCGGCAATGCTTCAGGTGACTAACGTGCATTAAGCATATTGCATGTGCCAGGCCTGTGCCCAGCCTCAGGGATGAAAGATGAGTAAGCATCTAGCTCTCCCTGAGAGCTCAGTCCAGAGGGAAACGAACCCATAAATGATCATTGCAGTGACCACAGTATGCAAGGTCGGTACAGTGTAGAGGTTAGAGAGCAGGGAGAGCGCCAGTCAGGAGAGAGAAAGGAATGCTGCTCAGAGAGGGACATAGAAATAGTGTTGGAATCTGAATAGGGTGTTTAAGAAGGGAAAATGGTGAGCAACCGCATGGCACATCCAGGCAAGTGGGAATGTTCAGTGCTGGGGGAGCGTGAAGACACGTGGAAGAGTGCTGAGAGCGGTGCAGGGACACCATGGAGCTGGGCTGCTCTGGGACAGAAACTAAGGAAAGGCATCATGGTAAGGGGACCAAAACACAAGGCTCCTGTGGGGGTGCCTGTAAACCTCTCCCCTTTTCTCTGGGCTGCCATGGCACACACCATGATGGACCTCTTTTCCTCGCTTCTTTTTTTCCTCCTCGTCTCTAAGAGTCAAGGTAACACTTCCACCTGCCCACGTGCTCTTCACTGGCTGACCCCACCCAGTCCCCGGATTCAGATGACCCCTGCTCGGTATGTCGCTGTGGAGTCTCCTGCTGCCCGGAAGCCATCAGGAAGCCCACTTCCTGCAGGAATCATAAATACTTCGCCAAAACAGAACTGAAAATTTCCCTTTGTCTTTTTCCCCAACCCAACTCTTTGTATTTCTACTCCGATTAGTACCATCTTCCAAATCTCAAGGCTTCAAAGTCATAGAATTATTATTTTTTCAATCCCACTACCCTCCATGCAGGCTGTGTACAAAGTTTCTTCATAATTTCTCCCACATTGGTCCCTTCATTCTCCCTTCAGATTCTCCGCCACCAGTTCCTCCCCATTCAACCTCTGGACTGTCTCATTCATTTTTCTGTCCTCATGACCATTGGTTAGGCCCTCATTGTCTCCATGCTCGGATGAGACAAGGTGCTCCCTCCATTTCTTCTGAAATGCACCCTGACCATGTCTCACACACACACACACACACACACACACACACACACCCCGCCCCTGTGCACACCTCCCCGATCAGGGCAGGCTTCTGGGCCCAGGACCTAAGAGTCCACATTCTGCCCCTACCTACCTCTCCAATTTTATTTCTGTGGAATATAATCTGACACTTTTTGTTAAACAGTATGTCAAATGGAAGACTTGGCTTCCGCATCAAGATTACAGCAGAAGGATATTTTTAAAAAAGCACTCGCCAGAGTTAGAAAATAGATGATGGGTGCAGAGATTGGTAGGAAAGGAAATGGGGATACAGTGTTAAATGGGATGGGTAGAATTTCATTTGGGGATGACGAAGCATTCTGGAGGTGGATGGTGGCGATATCTGTACAACAGTGGGATCTGCTTACTGCCATGGACTGCACTTAAAAATGGTTATCCTGGTCAGCGTGGCTCTGTGGTTGAGCATCGACTATGAACCAGAAGGTCACAGTTTGATTCCCGGTCAGGGCACATGCCCAGGTTGCGAGCTCGATCCCCAGTAGGAAGGTGTAGGAAGCAGCCGGTCAATGATTCTTTCTCATCATTAATGCTTTTATCGCTCTATCTTTCTCCCTTCCTCTCTGAAATCAATAAAAAAATATATTTTAAAAATTAAAAATATTTAAAATGACAAATCTCATGTTATGTATTGTTTATCCCCTCCCCACCCCACCCTACACACAAACTCTTGAACCTCTTGGCCAACTTGAGAGAATATAAAAGCAGAAGGTTATTGAAGTTTGGGTCAAGGGGATTGTGGAGAGAATTGTGTTGCAGTTCCCCCGCTGCAGGGGAGAGGGGATGGATGGATGCAGGGAACAGCCGCTCACCCCAAATCTGGAGAGCCTGGCTTAAAGGACACCAATTAGGCAGTCTGCCTTGTGCTGTCCTCAGCTGGGGAGCCCGGTGGATTGGTGCCCAGCGCCTGCCTGGGAAATCTAGGCGGTGAGACCTGGGGTGGCCAGCCGCTTTGGTGGCCGAGCGTGATGCATGGGGCCTGAGCTTGCCCTCTTTGGTCAAATAAAGGCACTGTTTCCTGTGTCCCCGACAAAGACTAGGTTCCCACAAGAGGGCTGGCATCGTGGGCATTGATTTAAATGCTGTCCAGTGGGGCTGCCGAGAGAATTGATGGTCCCTCAACACAACGGGAGATGGGAGTGAACGGGTGGGTTCCTAGGGTCAGTGGAAGAAATGAGTGACCCTGGCAAGAAGGAGTTCAGTCAGGTGAAAGGAAGTACAGGGGAGAGACTGAAGATCTCCAAGACCCCATGCACAAATCCCATTACGCCAGCTGGCCTGCAAAAGGTAAAACATTCTAGAGCAGGGAGTGAAGTAAGGCCTTTCTCACCGCTCACTTCTTCTCCTCCATCCCCCGAGACTTCTAGCCCTTCTCTGGGGTCTGCAAGGGCAGCTGGTATGTTGGGTAGAAGGCTCTAGGAGGGGGAAGCCCACCACACTCTCCCCTCCCTCTGAAACAGGTAACCAGTACACTCCTCCAGACAGCGGGAAGGAAGGTTGAAATGTGAATAAACGTGGGATTGGGTCTTCTGGATTCTGAGTCAAGACTGTTTTGCTGTTTAAAAGGGTTTTAAGGCTTTGTATCATCTAAGAAGTATCAGGTATGGGCCTGCCTGAGCTTTCCCCCAGGGAGAGGGGAGGAACTCTTCCTACCAGGCAGGTTTAAAGAGACAATGAATGACAAAACGTAAGAGTTGCTTTTATGTTTACACCCTATGAGTCCTGCTTACTCAAGGTGCCAGTTCCACCTCTCAGTATGGGCCCCCCAGCCAAACCAGACAACCATCTTCCCTGAACAATTCCACTTCTGTGCTTTGGCTCACGGTCTTCCTTGACTCCTCTTTCCACACTGTATTTTTTAATGTTACTTCTTGCCTTAGAGGCTGTTTGTACTTGTCTGATCTTTCATTTAATTTTAAACTGCTTGAGGGAAAGAACTATGTCTTATTTACCTCTGTGTCCCACGCATCATATATCATAGTACTTAGCACATGTAGCATTTGAATAAGATTATAGAATGACCAAATGACTGGTGAGTGAAATAATACGTTTGATGGCTGGTATGAATTATGCGTATGAAGGTAGAAAAGACAGAATTATTGCATTCTCATTGCCCCCTTTCCCCCCATTGCCAAGCAGCATTTGAAGAGGGTGTATCTGACTCACGGACCAACTTTTCCAATGCTACCTGCACACACAGTGTTCTAACTGCATCTAAAGAGGATTTATCAGCTTTTTCTGGGCATATATAATTCTAAATTTTTAAAAATTTAGATAAATGACAAAATGTCTATATTTTTAATCAAAAAGTTACAGAGTACAAATAAGCATTGCAATAAACAGTCACCTGCAAACCACCTCCCAGGCATAACCTACTGTTAACCCGGTCTCTCATCTTTTGCGTGTGCCCATTTCTTTCTTGGAATAACAGTATAGGCCACTTGGCATAAAATTAATATTTGTCCTGTTATTTTAGGAAGAGATTCTAAAAGGATTTATCATGTGCATGGAGGAGGAAGATGATGCAAAAGAATAAAATCCTGGATGTGTAGACCTATCCCTGAGAGTGGGAGTCAAAGCTAAGTCAGTGAAATGATTCATTCAACCATTGTTATGTTCCAGCTCCCCAGGCTAAAGAGGGAGAGCTGGCCCAGGGACCAAGTGCGATCTATAGCAAACAGCCTGCTCCCAAGTCAGCCTGCCTCCTGCATCCTAGGCCAGTCTGCCCCACACCTGGCTGTGACGGTGATGACTACACCGGGAGCCAGAGCTACAACTTTAGAGAAAGGGGAGTGAGAGAGGTGGAGAAGTTATAAGGGGGACATGGTGATGAAAAGAGACTTGACTTGGGGTGGTGAGCACACAACACAATATACAGAAGATGTATGGTAGAATTGTACACCTAAAACTTATATAATTTTATTAACCATTGTCACCCCAATAAATTCAATGAAAAACAAAAACAATAAGCTACAACTCTTGAGGAAGTTTTCTTTCTTCCTTAAAGCCCTGGGTGTTGATTGAATTTGGGAGGAGCAGTTTGAAAACTAGAGTGTGGAAAAAAACTTTAGAGCAGTTGTTTTCAGTTGGGGTGATTTTGCTCCCCAGAGAACACTGGCAACGTCTGGAGTTATTTGTGGGGTCACAACTAGGGGGACGGTGACACTGGCATGTAGTGGGTGGAGACCAGGGTTGTCCATAAACATCCTCCAGTGCATCGCACACCCTCCCACAACAAAGAAGCACCTGGCCCCCAAAGCCAGCGGCGCTGAGGTGGAGAAACCCTGCTTAAAACAAGAAGGCGAGAAAACACTTGGCAGTAATGCCTAGAAGAGCAAGGACTGTAAAATATTTATTGTATTACTTCTCATTGCCCATTGAGATGTCAGTTTGAAAGCTCTTCTCCGTGAGTTTAGAGCCCATTGGTAGATTAAGAACGCTAAAGGATGTTATCAGTGGCCAGTGTTTTATGCATTTTTGAAAGGTCAAGGGTTGTCATAAGAAAGGGCAGAAAGTACTTCATGGAAATCATCCTTGAAATTATCCCAAGTAGCTTTTTAAAACGATTTCATTAAATTCGGTGGTGCAAATGGCCAAGTGGTTTTTAATCCAGGAGCAAAGCTGGGGAAAGGTGTGAGTGTGTGCATGTGTGTGTGTGTGTGTATTGTCGGGGGGTGGGGAGGAGGAAGAGAATAATGGAGCTTCTTTCTAGCTTTGCTGTTGAGATTTATTTACTTTTTAACCAAATTAATCTCTTTGCAGTATTCCTTTGTGTTTGTCTTCAGGCTTGGGAGTGACTTGCAGGGTTCAGAGACAGCATTATGTACATGTGACACTGATCCCATTGTTTATTTTCCATATTAAAAATAAAAGCACTTTGAGGGAAGACAAAGAGGGAAATGCGTATTGTGGTGCAGCAGTGGGTGACCCAGCTGGAAGTCGGGATGGCTGTCAGGTCACCAGAACCTAAGAGGGCAGGGGGTGTGGTCGGTACTCGAGGAAGAATTAGGTGGACTGGAAGTAGAGGCACGGAAGTTAAGCATGTAACTTGCAAAGCTTTATATTATTTTTTTTAAAGCTGGATTGAATCAGGAAATGTGGCTTCGCAGACATACAGAGATAAAACAGCTTGGCAGAGTTAGGGGAAGGGGGAGGGTATCTAAATTAAGTATAACAGTTGCCTGCAGTTTAGTTGCTGACAAAAAACAAGTAGTTTTCCCTGAGAAGCATGTGTAATCTGTCAAGACGGAAAAAAAGAACAATTAGCACCCTTCTTACATAAGAGCTTATTGATAGCACCATATTAATTTTAATCATTTAATTAAAAATGCTCCTCTATCTTCTTTATTGCAAATTAATAAACTATACATGTCCCTGACTTTCACTTGTCTCATACTTAGCAAGGAAAACATAGTTTTCTCTGATCACCCAGTGTACAGCAATGAGATTTCCCCCTTCATATCCCCTGACTGTTCCATAGATCAACATCTGCTTTATATTTTTCTTGTTGCTCTATCATCTGTCTATCTATCTATCCATCCATCCATCACCAAACACCACAACTTTGGTAGCTTAAAACAACAGAAATGTATCCCTCATGGCCTAGGGGCCAGAAGTTTGAAATCTGAAAGCTCTGGGGGAGAATCTTTCCTTCTCTCTTCCAGTGTCTAGGAACCCCAGGCAATACTTGGCTTGTGGCTGCATAACTTCAGTCTCTGCCTCAGTGTCTCTGTGCTGCTTTCATAGAACACCATGGACCAGGTGTCTTGTAAATGACAGAGATTTATTTCTCATCGTTTTGGAGGCTGGGAAGCCCAAGATCAAAGAGTCCTAGTATTTGGTGTCTGTAAGGACCCTCTTCCTGGTTCATAGACAGGTGTCTTTTTACTATGTCCTCACACGGTGGAAGTGGTCAGGGAGCTCTCTGGGGTCTTCTTTGTAAGGGCACTAATCCCACTCATGAGGACTTCACCCTTATGACCTAAACACCTCCAAAGGCCCCACCTTTAAATACCATCTCATTGGGGATTAGGTTTCAACATATACATTTGGGCGGGACACTGTGTCTGTCTTCACATGGCCTTTTCCACTGTGTCTGTGTCTTGTCCTCTTCTGTCTATTATGAGGACACTTGTCATTGGATTTAGGGCCTACTGGATAATCCAGGAGGATCTCATCTTGAGATCCTTAACTTAATCATGTCTGCAAATACCTTTTTTCATATTAAGATTATATTCGCAGGTCCCTGGTGTTAGAACATAAATAATATCTTTTGGGGAGGTCACCATGCAATTTACTACTCCATCTATCTGTCTGTCTGAGTTCTTTTTGTTTTTTGGTTTTCTGGAATGCTGAGTACACAATAGTTACTAATAAATGCTTATTGATTTGAAAGTTATTTGTGGTGGCCTTATTTTAAAGTGACCCAATTAATGACTGAGTTAATTGCCTCACCTTATTTCAAAGATATTCTGCCATTAGCTCTAAGGGACACCCAAAGTGAATGTGTGTTTCAGACTAGAGACCACACATCTAACAGTCACACCTAAAGTAAGTGCAGTCCGTAAATTGAATTGTTATTATAACCTGTAAGAGTGCTGTTTTTCTAAATGTTAATCCTTGGGCTGCAATTAACTTCCTAGGTGGTCTTGAGGATTACTACCTCCCAGCAAGGTGTAAATGTTTTAGTTGAATTGGCTGAATTTATCCTTTATTAATTTGGGTGCCCTAGAAGAGAAAGAAAAAAAATCATCAGAACTTTAAAAATAGGATGAGAGAGTCATTATATTAACACTAGAGGCCCAGTGCACAAATTCGTGCACGGGTGAGGTCCCTTGGCCTGGCCGGCAATTGAGGCCGATCGGGGCCATCTCTCCCAGTCCTTATCAGGGCCCAGGGCCAGTCGGAGGGACTGCGGGAGGTTGGCCAGCTGCGGGAGGTTAGCTGTGGGAACGCACTGACCACCCAGGGGAAGCTCCTGCATTGAGTGTCTGCCCCTTGGTGGTCAGTGCATGTCATAGCTATTTGTTGTAATGGTCGCTTAGACTTTTAGATAGATAGATAGATAGATAGATAGATAGATAGATAGATAGATAGATGCTAGCTCTAATTTGATGCATGGAAATTAAGTTATAAAGCGAAGACAGATAGACACCATCCTCTCTGTAGGTTCTGGAAACAGCATGGCCAAGAGGAAGAGACCCTAAATTCTAGATCAGGAGACCTAGGCCTGGCTCTGCTGCTGTTTGGGTGGCCTTGGGCAAGTCACTTAGTTTTCCAGGCTTCAGTTGCCTACTTTTCCAGAAAACCCAATGGATTAAACCAGTAGTTTTCCCAACTTCCTTCCAGTGTGCCACGGCATCTTCTTCTAAACTGCTGCTTCACTCCCACCTCATTGTTTTCTCCGAGATCAGAAAACTGGGTTTGGTTCCAAATTAAGAAACTCTGGTGTTTTTGTTTCTCTTCATGCACCTGCTTGCAGCGGAAAGCTACAAGGAAAGCCAGGCCATGAAGATTAAAGAGGAACCCATGGAGGTTGACATCCAGGACTCGCATGTCTCCATATCACCCAGCCGGAATGTTGGCTATAGCACTTTAATCGGGCGAGAGAAAACCGAACCCTTACAGAAGCTGCCAGAGGGCAGGGTGCCCCCAGAGAGGAACCTCTTCAGTCAGGACATCTCTGTGAAGATGGCTTCCGAGCTCCTGTTTCAACTGTCAGGTATGTTTGTGTGCAGGAAGATGTCAATCATTGGGAATAATTGTGAGGAAAGCCGCTCAAAGTAAAAACACCCATGTGATAGGATTTGTTTTTAGACAGAAATCAGTTTTGTTCCTCGGACATGCCTACTGCAACTCAAACTCAGTTAATAAAAGGTTGCCAAGTTGAACTCCTGCCAAACTTTCTTTAATAAATAGTTAAGAATCGTTTGAAATTAGAACTCTATTCAATCCTGTGCAAATGATCCCTGTTGACTAGGCTACATGTCTCACCTCTAATTTTGTTTAGGCAGTTGATCTGATTAACAGCCTCTTTTTTTTCTTCTAATGTGCAAAAGATAAACTTCAATTTACTCCAACAGTGACTGCATTATCATGAATTCCAAATTAGTGTGGTCTGAATTAATGAGATTGTACTGTATCTCGCCAAAAAAAAAAATAAAAAAAATCAAGGAACGGAAAAAGCAAAAGTTGAAGAGTGAGGATTCTTTCTGGCTCTAGCCTAGTAGAAGGTTTTCTGTAAACCAACTGTGTCTACTTCAAATACTTGGAATTCAAAAGTGCAGTAATTACCAGCTTGGCTAAGGGTCTAGATAGAATAGCTGAGAGTTCTAGTACCTACATTTTTCCCTTTGTTAACTCTTTCAAATTGCATACTTCTGTCCTTAACAGATTGTCTGAACATGATTGAGGCTGATGATATGAACACGCATTAGATTTAGATTTACGTAGAGGGACCTCCCTTGTCCACAGTCAGGTCTATATATTGAAGTCCATGCACCAGTAAAGTTTATTAATGTTGGATGAGTTCTTTGTGATGGATAACAAATTTAAAGCACCCATTAAGTTCCTCATTATTTAAGTATTCACTAGTTTTTCCCGCTAAGAAAAATACCAGGAAAGAGAAAAGAAGCTAGAATCCGTGTGCCACCATGATAGTCCGCCTTCCATTGGCCCAGTCACACCCCCCACACCTGTGACACTATAGTTGGTGCCGAAAATGGAAGCCTCCGGGTTCTCAATCAAGGACTGTTTTTGTGCAGAGTTCCGCCATGGTGGAAATAGTTCATTCTGTCCGCTCAAGAGGACACAGATCTTTGTAAGCTCCAAAATGTGCAAGGTGCTTTTTTTATATAGGCTTAAAAATCTCTAAAAACAGTATAACTTGGACGATGATTTAGCAGTTACAATTGGCACAAGTGGGGCCTGTGAGGTTCTTTTCAGAGTCTCGTCTCTGAGAGTCCATTATCACAGTCTGCCATCAGCTCGAAACTTTGTGTCTGAGAGTTCTCACCCTGGCGCTGCCACAACTGCCCGGGTGACCTCAGGCAAGTCATTTAGCCCCGATTTCCTGCTTTCTAAAAGAACACTGCCTGGGAATCTAAATTCACCCTCATTGTCACTGGCGAGTGGACAGAAAGGAATTGTCCCTGCAAACTGGCGTGCAGCAGCTCCAGACTCTTGTTACAGAGCATGGAACAGATGTGGTCCGTCTTTGTTGAAATTTTTCCCCAAATCCGTTAAGATTAGGTGGTTTTTTCAGTTGCCCTGCCGTTGAAACCTGAAACCCTTGTAGAGTTGGCCGGGTTTTCTCTGGACACTTAAAAGAAGCCATTGAGAGCTGTGACAGTCAGGGCAGAATCTTCACATTTGAACTGCGTGGGGGAGGCCAGAGTTCAGCTTTTGTGTTCTTGAAAGCTAATTAAATAACTCCTGACAGCTGGTAGAGACAGACCTCAAGACAGAGGCAGGGAGGGTCTACCTCTCCTTGTCTAAGGATAGCTTGCGTCCCGCATGACATTTATCAGCGCCAGCGCTCGGTGGCCGCAGCACCCAGAGGTCTTACGGCTGTTTTTATATCCCCTCTCACAAAAGGGCCGACTGTACAGAATGCGCAAAGGTTGCCATCGAAGTCAGGAGAGGAACGGTTGCAACAACGGCAGTTTTCCTGCTGAATCAGAGGGGAGCAGAAATTTTCAGCCGGGGAAAGATCCAGTAGAAATCACTATCTTTGTGCACGTGTGTGTGTGTGTGTGTGTGTGTACATGTACTTCCTCAGGCCTGATTAAAACCAGACAACACACTTGAACGTTGTTGGAAACCGTTCCCTTTGATTGGTTTTCAATCATGTTGTTGTGGATGCTATCTACATGCTTCTGATGGTTGTCTTTACCAATGAGACAGGGAGGGTTCAGCTGTTTAAAAGAGAAACCAAAAAGAAAACCACGGGAGAGAAATGGTGAGGCTCTTTCGGCTGAAGCCTTAAAGACACAGTTGCGTGTGGATGACCTAAGAGACGTGTTTCATTCTCTCTCCTTCCAGAAAAAGTGAGCAAAGAGCACAATCACACAAAAGAAAACACCATCCGCACGACCACCAGGTAGGTGCTTGATGTGGGGGCCCTCAGAACACCCACGTCGAACACTGTTCCCCAAGCCATGTTCCCCCACCGGGTTCGAAGGAGTCATGCCCTTGACCACCGTATTGTGTGAGAACTTTGGTTGGTGGAAACAATACAGCAAGCGAGGACACTAAAGGGGGGGCCATTAATATTTATCAAACATCCAAGAGGGGTCTTTTGCTGGGGAGTTCCCTTATGCTTCTGTGTTCTACTCCTGATGGTCACTTTGTGAAGCAGGTACTATTTTCTTGGCAGAAGTTTCTGGGCCTGAGAGTATAATGGGTGGCCCAGCGGAGGCTGGGAGCTGGATCTGCGTCTCAGGACAGCCCTGCTTGGGTGGAGACCAGTGCTCACTGTAGCTGCACCTACGTAGGTCTGAGGCTGTGGGCTGACAATCAGTCACCAAGGAAATCCCAGCGTTTTATCTCATGGTATTAGTAGGAGGGCAGAAAAGGTACAAAGCAGAAGAAAGACAGTGCTTTAAAAATAAAAAACCTTGCAGGAAAGCCGATACCGCTAACAACTGTGGGTAAGGAAGCTTGCCATTGGCTACAGGCAGTTTGAGGAGGTGGGCCAGAGTGGGCGCCCCATCAGGCTGCCAAATAGGAGGGACCAGCCAGTGCTGCTGGCCATCGGACTCTGAGTGGTTGAGGTGAGCGCCAGCAAGCGCAGACCCCGCCGCTGCGGATGAGTTGCTCCGGGAAGATGCGAAGGCTTTAAGCCAAATAATTTGGCTTCCCTGAACAAAGTTGGGTGCTCCCTCATGGGAGCACTGATTAGTTTGTGCCTTTAATTCTTGCAACAAGAGACACACGATGTTTTTCTCTTTGACGTGGTCTGGATTGACCTCAGCATCATCAGTCAAACCTTACCTGAATTGTGTTTTCTTTTTCATTCTATGAACTGGAACTGAAGAACACCACACATCACACAGTAATAATGAGCACAGAGCCAGCCTGCCTCACACAGAGATGACAGAGTGTTAGGGAAGGACGCTCCCGCTAACAGAGCAGGAGAGTGGTGTTAGCCTGGTCTCCACCGATAAGGGCAGGGCTGGGAAATGGGTTTTGCGGTCTGGCCTGCGCATTGCACTGGGAAATGGGTCTGGCCGGTGGGAAGTCTGTTTCCTCTATAAAGTGGGATGCTCAGATAGGACATGTGGGCCACTGTAGAGTCCAGCCTACCTTCTGCCTGCACTCCGAAGGCTATTTAGTGTGTGTGCTTGTGTCTATGGGTTAAACACATGAAACGGGCCAGATTGGTACACATCGGAAGGTGGCAGGCTACAAACAGTAAATGTTCCTTTTCATTGGCTTCCATGGGTTTCTCGAAGTGTCGCAGGCCAAGTTCCCTGGCAGCAGAGCCTGAGACGGGTGTGGCTGTGGAGGGCTTTATCAAGGAGTGTTCTCTCCAGAGCCTGCAGGGGCAGGAGAGGAAGGCAGGTCACTGAGCAAGCATTGGTTGTAGCTGGATTCGAGCTTCTGCTCTGTCCTACAGTGAATTCTGGAAGATGGACTGCACCAGAGTGAATCCTGCTTCAAAGCAAGGGGACAGCTCCTTGCAGCCACGTAGTATTTGTAGTATTCTCGGACTTCAGCAGGGGCAAATGTGACCGCCCCGGGCGGGGGCGCGGAAGGTGAGGGCAGTGAGCAGCCCACACTCCCAGCAACTTGGAGAGTGCACGGCCGGGGGGGGAGGGGGGGATCAGGACCCCAGCAGCATCTCCCGCGGGGGTCCTCTGCTGCCTGCTGCTCTTTAAGCTTACGTTGTAATATTTATATCACAGAAAGGTATGCAGCAAGACCACGTTATTTTATGATTTTCAGGTGTTCTCTGGGAAGAGGGGAGAGGAGGTTTGAACTAACCCCAAACAAGTGAAATGAGCCTCATAGCCTTAATTGCTTTGGCTGGAGCTAGAGCATAATTACAGGATCGAAGAGAACGTTTTTTAGCCATTTGGCAAAAATGAAGCAATCCTTAAACCCTCCTCCTGAAGGGAGCAAGAAGAAATAAGATCTTTTGCCCAAAGTAAAAGAAGAGGTGCTGCCTATAACCCCCCCTCCCCGCCCCCCACCCCATGCAATAGTGCTCAGAAATCAGTATTACAGAATTCTTGGTTTATTGTTTTCTACAAAACCCTCCGTGTGTTTTTATTTTTCCTTTGAGTCGGCAACTTACTCAATTAGCCTCTCCTCAAATAGGCCTCTTTTTTACCCTCTCACCTCATTACTTCAGGTGAAATAGAATCGAGCTACTTTGTGCCAAGAAATCCTCTTTAACCTGAGTTAACTGATAGCAGGGATGGTGGGAGGGGGAACGCCAACTCTCTCCTTTTTTGAGTCCTGGTTTATTTCATATGCACAAGGTCAACTTACAGGTTATGTTTTAAGGTAATATTTGGGATACTTTTCAGAAAGATCTGCATCATCTCCACATTTCCATATCTCCAGATTTGCAAGGACTTAGTGGGATGTTTGGATAGTTATCAGATTTCTCATGTTTGATTTCCTAGAAGCCTCTGACTGTACAGAACAATGGCTCATGATTGGAATCAAGTTCAGAGTCTACCGTGTTTTCGAGTTGCCAGGCACATTTAAGACGGAGCGTAATTTAACAGTGAAGTATAATGGGGAAGGGAGGCCCTGGGGTGCTGCTCCCAGGGAAGTATTCCGATCAAGCTCCTTCAAACACCAATGGATGCATGAGCTCCTCATTCAGTGACACTTCCTGCTCATGGGGTCTGACACCTGGGGGGATGAGGGGAGAGACAATTCAGGCCACACTGAAGAAAGGAGCTGACACTCTCCCTGTCCTCCATGGCTTCCCCCACAAGTGTTTATCATTATTGATCTTGATTCTCATTCTAACCACAAGAACTAAGGAAAAGTGTAGCCACCCAGGATGAAACCTGGGTTCTCAACCTTCTGGCCCTTTAAGTACAGTTCCTCATGTTGTGACCCAACCATAAAATTATTTTCGTTCCTACTTCATAACTGTAATGTTGCTACTGTTATGAATCGTAATGTAAATATCTGATATGCAGGATGGTCTTAGGCGACCCCTGTGAAAGGGTCGTTCGACTGCCAAAGGGGTCGCGACCCACAGGTTGCGAACCGCTGCTCTATAGGTTGGCATTTCTATATGTGCTGACCAGTGAGACTTGGGGGTGCTGATTTCCCTGCCGGGCACCAAGAGAACATGACGCCCGTGGATGTGTTTACAGTGAACTCTCCATCCCACACGGGCCGTGACTACACCTCCCTCCTCATCACACCCGCCCTGGTCCCGGCTGTCCATTGGCAATCCCGCTGTTTGTTATTACCTCTAAGGTGGGGAGATATGGAAAGAGAAAATGATGTTAGACAGCATTCCTTGTTAGCAATGTTTAAAAAGAGGCTTAGGTGAAGCTAAAGGTTGAAACTAATAACTAGCACGTTCTGGATCATTGGTGCTCTGCCTCATGTTTTGTGTGTTGTGTTGTTGTTTTTTAACTCTTACAATGGAAAGTTTCAAAACTACAGAATGTACTCATCCTTCAGTTTGAGCAATTATCATAACCCATATAATTTCATCCATCCTCTCCTTTTGGTTCCCTTCTCTCTCCCTGGATTATTTTGAAGCAAATCCCAGACATTTTAAGAACTGGTTTAAGAATGTCTTTTTTTTTTTAATCCTAAAAACTTAGACTCAACTGCTTAAATTGGGATCATCTTCCCAAAAGTAAAGGAGGAACACAATCACCGAAGTGCACCATGTGGCCAGGCAGAAAAAATCAATCTATGTAGCAGCCAGAATGATTGGCTCATGTGGTCCTGCTCACCAGTGCCTTGACCTCACCCCTCCTCCCTCGTGCATGCCCTCCTCCGGCACCTCCATCGCATCAGTCCCTTGGTTGGGACGTCACTGGAAATGCTAAAACAGCCGTTCCTTTGCCTGTTTAACCTTAGAGTCTAGAAAATTCAATCCAAGTGTAAAGAAGCCCGTGTGTCTCCTTTGAGATAGTGTGTGGACGGAGTGTTCTTAACGCCATCCGACCTGACAAATGAGATGGGAAGGCAGACCAGCCAGAACCATGAGAACAGAAGGCTTGAACCCTTAAGAGATTAACCAAATCTTTGATTTTTCTATTTCCTTCCCCCGCACAAGCCTGGATTCCACAGGGACCAAATAACCAGCTACTATGATTGTTTGTTGATGAAAATATATGAGGCGTGATATCATAACCAGATCCCAAAGTTTAATGGAATAAAAAGATCTCCATCTTCTGACATGGACCATCACCCAGCCAGGTGCAGGATAAGATCGAAATAGGAAAATGGAACCCTAGAGTCAGAGTCAGATAGCTCCTGGCAGGTGAATTGGACATGCTCAATGTTGTATAACACCATGGACTTCAAACAATGGCTGCCAAGAACCCTCTCTTGGTTATTTGTTCTCCTTTCCCCATTAATAATTCAGTGTCCCTGGGGATATAAGATTGCAGGCCTATAAGAAAAACTTCTCACACCTGGCACACTTTATTCCAAAAGCAAGGAAGTGTTTACCTGAATTGTCCTTTTTCCCCTCACTAGACTAAAAAGCAGAAGTGGAGAAAATCCGAGAAAGGGAGATTTATATCATGCTGTGCCGACCAACATTTAATTTGCACAATTTTCAAAATTGGAAATGCAGGCTATTTTTCTGTGATTTAGATAATGGCACTTACAGTGTTTACTGAGAAACATATGCATTTGGAAGTGTTCAATATAGAATTTCCCCGTGTGTGGGTTTGGATGAAATGTCCTTAAATATTTATGATTCGGTAATAGAAATTGCACAAATTTGTAAAAGTATAATGTGCTGCCTCAATTTGTGCAATTTTCCCTTTACGTTTTTTGAAAGGCACAAAAGAACAATGCTCCATTACCTTAAAAAGTAAAAGATGACACATAAAGAACTCTGGGTTAGACGGAGGCAATTAAGAAAACAGGAAAGGGAGCAAATGAAATTGGTGGTTTTTGAGTTGCTTTCCTCAGATTCTCTTAACCCTTTACAGTTCACGGCTTTAAGATTAAATACACTGAGAATTCTATTTCTAAAATATGGAAATTACTGCTAATTTCATGGCAGTATATCCTTTGGTTAGGATATTCAGTGCTTTTTTAGTGAGGTCAAGGCTGTTGGTGGGCCATTGCAACTTTTTTAAAGTGCACTTCCTCTAGCCTGTGGATCAAAGGGTCCTGGGTTTGATTCCGGTCAAGGGCATGTACATTGGTTGCAGGCTCCTCCCCATCCTGGGCCCTGGTCGGGGTGTATGCAGGAGCAAACCAATAGATGTGTTTCTCTCACATTGATATTTCTCTCTGTCTTTCCCTCTCTCTTCCACTCTCTAAAAGATCAATGGAAAAATATCCTTAGGTGAAAAAGTGCCCTTCCTCTAGACCAGTGGTTCCCAACCTTTTTTGGCCAAGCCCCACCTAAGCATCTCTAAAATCTTGATGCCTCCCTCCCCTGTGACATGTTCTTATTAATGTGGAGGATGCCTGAAAGACCATTACTTTGGTCTAAACAAACTTCCAAAGAACATGGCATCCATGAAAGAGAAAAATAAAAGAACAAAGGACAGTTGAAGTACTGAGGAAGAAATCGTTAAAAAAAATAATAATAATATGAAGTGATATGAAAAAATAGCAAATAAGGTTTCTAAACATATAACAAAGAACTGAAATGCATAAATATGTCACATTATATATTTATATACTGTATATGAGGCCCCTAGGACCATAAGAAATGCAAAAAGATCACTGTTAATAACTCATTCTCAAATTGCCCCCCTTAAAAATTAAATTGCCCCCCTCTGGGGCATGTGCCCCCTGTTGGGAACCATTGCTCTAGACCAGGGGTGGGCAACCTTTTTGTGAATGCGTGCCAAAACCAGCAAAATCTCTGACTCAAAATTCTTCTGACGCCAACCCTAATTTTTTGAGAACATGTTACGCCTACTTGATATCTCTTAAGGTGTACGTATGTGAAGAAATAATAAAATTCATTCGAGTGACAAAAACACAGTATATGATGATGAAAAATACATTTATTTTTTAATGTATACATGTACACTGATAGTCCGACAGAAAACTTTATGACTCCGTTTGATATTATCAGTGGGACTTTTGCTGCTACATCACTGATGACAGAGATTTTACATCAGGTTTATATTTCGTGACCTTCAGAGATATGCACGAGCTACTACTTTTATCCGTCAGGCTACTCCTTTTATGAGACAACAAAATTCGTCACTGAGAACAAAGATTCACAAGCATATGTGGATGAAACTAAAACACTGGTCGGATCTAGGAAGGCAGGGAGAGTTAAGGCAGAGGCATAGAAATTGCTCTTCACCTCTCTCCTCAATCCATGTCTATGGTCTTTAAGATAATTTGTTATGTAAAATTATTTATTTATCTAAGATTCACCTACACTGAATTTATCTGAAAAATAAAAAAGTCAATATTAAGAAAAAAATTGTAAATGGAAGATTATAAGAGAAGGTTTCGCGTGCCAGCAAAAGTTACTGGCGTGCCATGTTTGGCATGCGTGCCAGGGGTTGCCCACCCCTGCTCTAGACACTGCCACCTACTGGCAGACTGTCCTAGGAAATATGTAAACCTCTGATGTCTACGATGTCATTATGCCCCTTATGTGGTTCCGTGGGC
The DNA here is from genome assembly GCF_963259705.1 of Myotis daubentonii. Taxonomy (NCBI): domain Eukaryota; kingdom Metazoa; phylum Chordata; class Mammalia; order Chiroptera; family Vespertilionidae; genus Myotis; species Myotis daubentonii. The sequence goes on from NC_081844.1 coordinate 59,159,274, forward strand.
AGGGCACAGCCTGCACCACAGTCTGCAGCTGCTACAACACAGATGTTGACTTGAGAGTCTTCTCATTGGCCATACACTCTTCAACTGACCTCTGCATTTTCAGTTTTCAAAGAAATTAAAACTAATCTTGGAACACAATGAATCACTTCTTAAAATAAAAACAGTCTGAAACAACTTTGCGGATTGCTGCCGTTTGAAGGTTCCTTTTTTCTTATTTCACCAAACCTTTCTCAGTACTGTGATCTACCCCTACACTCCTTTGTTCTTAGGGATCCCCCTCTGCCATTTTCTCGCGCCCCTGTGACATCTCTATTGAACTGTTATCGTTGAAACTACACTGCCAGAACCGCTTTGTGTTGTGTGACTGTGGAGAGGCCAGTTCACATCTCCTTGTCAAGATCGCACGAGGGCTGTGCCTTTCTCCTCTTCCTGTTCCATGGGCTCTCCCACCCCTGTCCCTCCTCCTGCAACAGGGTCCCATCTTGTTTGTATAACTCCGGACAGTCAGGAACCCAGTGTAAATCTGTAGGTCCCTGTCAGTAGACACCCAGAGCCTATATTCTCTCCTGAACACCTTTGACAGATGATGCAGAGGTGACACGACCCAAAGGTCTGTGTGGCTGAGGGGCCAGCCTCACTCCTGTTCCTCTTGTCGGGGATTTGCTCTCAAGACTGTCTCTATGGTTGTTACTAGAAAGATATCAAATATTCAAGGGTTGACCTCCGTTGAGGGCTGAAAAGCCCTCAGGGATGATGCCACGGCCCGGGGCACCCACATTTCACGGGCATTCCCTAGAGAGCTTCCACGGGACAAAGTCCCGAGTCCCTGCAGGGAGACTGAGGTCGCCGTCCTCTGCTCCCTCAGCGAGGGCCCGCCGCCCTTGTTTATGAAGAAAGGCAGATTCCTGCGGGAGATCCAGGGCCCTCGCAGGCTGACATTTCGCCGAGCCGAGCCAAGCCAAGCCGGACATGCAGGTTCACTTCCGTGGCCTGCGGTTGGCTCGGGCTCCCGGGGCCGGGCCCCGGGCACAGTGGCCCTCACAAGGCCTGGCATTGTGCTCCCTGTCCTGAGAAGTCTCCCGGCTGCACAGCGAATGAATGCCAGCCGCTGCGACAGGAATTGTTCCTTGAAAATGTGGTGTTAGGTTGTACGGGTTGGCCCGCCTCTAAGATAACTCTAAATAGAAGGTGTTTGTACTTTTCAGAGAAGAAAATAAAATTTTTAAATCACCAATATATTTTTTTTCTTCCTAAGGTGCTCTATTGTTCTGCTATTTGAAACAGCCTCTTCCTTGGATACCTTTCGGCCTTCTGCAACCGAATTTGACTGATCCTGCTGGGATCATAACTTAGGTGGATCATAACCAGCCTATGTCTTTTACAATTGCCTTCAATGTTATCCCTTGGGTGACTTCCTAAAAGATTAAGAGTCTCTTTTAAAATAGAAATAAAGGATCCCAAACCATAAAACTTAATATATTTTTTTAATTTTTATTTTTTTTCAATGACAGTTGACACTCATTATTATATTAGTTTCAGGCGTACAGCAGCTTGTTTAAATTTTAAAAATAACGTTTGTTTCCAGGAAAACATAAAGAATAAAAGATAATCATGAATAATCAGTCCTGCTACCCAGACAACCACTGCTAAGTTGGTGCTGCATATCCTGGCTGAATTTTTTTCTATTTATATACATATATGTTCCTATAACAATCAACTACAACTATATATACAGTTTTGTAATCTCTTTTTCACTAGCAATATAGTCTTTTCATGTCAATATTGTTCTTTTCGTGTTTGCATAGTATTCAGTGTTTGCATGTCATAACAGACTTAATCAGCCTCCTGTTAATGGGTATGAAGGGTTGTGTTTGGTTTTGTTTTCCTAAGTTGTTGGTAATAGAAACGGTACTGGAATAAATTGACTGACAAAAGCATTCACAGTTTTCAGGCGTTTGCTATGAATTGTCTAATTGACTTTCAGAAAGGTTGAATCTATGATTCTACCATAAGCTAATGAAAGAGAGAGAAAATTTCAAGGATCTCTGTGCTTTATCATTAAAAATTTGTTTTTACCAATTGGGAGGTTAAAAATGATATCTTCTAGTTATAACCATTTTATTTATCGATTGCTAGTGTTATCAAGCATTTTGTTCAGGGGGAGGCATTTGTATTTGTTCTTTTGTGCATTTTCTTTCATTGTCATTTATTATTTCATTTGGTGGTTTGTGTGGATTGAACTTTTTGTTTGTTGCTGATGATTTTTTAAATGATGAAAATTTTAAAACAAAGTAGAAGGAATAATGTAATACATCACCATATCCCACCACCCAGATTAAACAAACATTTGCCATGCTTACTTCACCAGTCTTTCCCCCTAGATTTTACATCACATCCCAGACATCATAACACTCCCAGATTCTTTGATATACATCTCTAAAAAATAAGGATATTTTCTACAATACCTTTATACACCTTACAAAATTCACAATATAGTTGATTGGTTTTATCATTGCTGAGAAGGTTCTGCTGATAGGCACCAGCCAAGTGCACAGCCATGTCAATGGACTAGGAGGAGAAAGAAACACGTCTTAGCTTTCTCCTCACCTCAAAAATTAAAGAAGAAAATCTGGTGCCCATAGGGGTAGTTGAATGATGGAGTGACCTTGGTTCTCCATCTGCTCACAAGCGCCATTTAGAACCCACTGAATCTGCAATGCCAGCCTCAGTGTGTAGATAAATGCCCCCGCCGAGGCCTGCCAATGCATAGCCATTAATTCATGTTTATTCACTACAGTTCTTTCTTTGAAAATGTGTACACCGAACTTGATCAATGACCGGGCTTTCAGGCCTGGTCCACTGGGGTCGAAGGAGGTCTTCTCTGTTGTGTCCATTTTAAACTTGAATAGGGGATTTACTATTTGGATGGTCAGGGTTGTCATTAGGTCAGAGACACCACCAACCCGGTCTTTTCTTTTTTTTTTAATCCTCACCAGAGGATATTTTTTCCATTGCTTTTCAGAGAGAGTGGGAGGGAGGCATAGAGGGGCTGAGAGACAGAGAGAGAGAAACATCGATGTGAGAGACACACACATCGACTGGTTACCTCTCACATGTGCCCTGACAGGGGGTGGAGAGAGAACCAACAACCCAGATACATGCACTTGACTGGGAATTGAACCCAAGACCCTTCGGTGCTTGGGCTGACACTCTAACCACTGAGCAGCACCCTCCAGGGCCCAGTCATTGCTAAACTTGAGCACTCTTCTCCACCCCCGTGCCCACTGACCTGCATCCTGGATACTTTTATTAAAATAAGTAAGTAAATAAATAAAACCATTCAGGAATAGGGGCCCTCGTTTCTGCAGGATTGAGGAGGGAAGGACACTGTCATGAGCACCATTAACATTGTGTTTTCTTTCATGATCAATTACTTTTTTAACTGACGACAGGAATGGCCATAGGAAAATGGGCACTGACTTTTCCACCTAAACGGTCAATGTCTGGGTCCGTTTCACAAGAAATGAAGCTACACAATCTCTCATCCGAAATGAAAGCGAGAGCCCAAGGTGGAAGCTAGGAGGACCGCGCACAGTCCAGTGTGGCATTTAGCAATTGCTGTGCCCGGTTTTTAAGGGTTCAAGATTCTTTTTAAAAATCTGTGGATCTAAGCATTTTGTATATTTTAAATATAATCATTTATAAATATGTTACAACATATAGATATATAAAAATATTAAGCATCTATTATTCTATTTTAAATTATTAGCAAATAAATGAATCAAGGATGGTCACATTTGAGAAAAAATAAGCACCACCTAAAAGTGAAGAAAGCTACATTCATTGTGATAATTAAGGTGAAAATAAAATCATCTTATTTGGTCTTTTTAAAACAATGAATATCTTTTTAAAAAGTGGCAACATTTTTGTTGTTGAGTTGTGAGTGTATTCTCATGCAGGCTGCCCCTGCTTCTTAGAAAGTTCCTTCTGACCTTAAAGTCCTGGAGGAAATGTTGAGAAGGTAGTTATAACTAATCCAAATATTTTCCCCTCTTTCTTATCTTCAAATAATCCCATCTTTTTCATCGATGTGTTGCACAAGCTTTTTAAAAAAAAAAAAAAAAAGACAAACCCGTTCTGGTTTTTGGCAAGGACTGTATTCTGTTATTGTTAGCAAGGTCTGGGTTTTGTTCAAAGAAAACATTTCCGGTTTGTTGTCATTTCCTTTACTTTTGTTATATATACATGGAGATTCCAAATGGAAGTTACTGTATCCATTTCCGCGGTCGCAGTCCTGTTCCACACATTCAGAAAGTCTTTGAACTGGAGTGAGACTTACTCTTGGAATAACTTTGGTCTATCACCGTGTCTTCTTGCGGCTTTTGGAGGCTTGAAGGATTGTTTTCAACTAGTGTTTCCTGTGCACTTCACAATGTCACACAGTGTGTCACTGCTGGGTCCGTCTCAGGTCTGAGTGGGTCAGAGGTCAGAGCTTTAAAAATGCCAGCACAATGGCTTTAGATAAATATAGGGTGGCCCCACAAATGTATACACACGCTTTGAGTGTTTATGAAAATACGTTTCATTTTCAAAACTGCGCTATCAGCTGTTAAAGTGTGTGTACATTTTTGGGGGGGACACCTGTACATGGAATCTCAGTTCTTTAAAAATAACATGATATACCGATACAGAAAACTAGTGGTTCAGTGCGCTGAGTTCATGGCTGGGACTAAGTAGAGACTGAGAAAGGCCCCGCTAACAAGGGGGTAAATAGCATGTGGTGCTGTGGTCCATGCTGGGGCCTGCCAGGGGCAGCCAGAGGGAGGGCACATTGGCTCCCACGGCCCTTTTCCAGCCTGCACTGGGGCTTCTGGCTCTCCTTTCACCGTATGTAGCTTCTCAGAAATATCTGAGTCAGATCGTTTATTCTTTACATTTTCTTAAAATAAAACAAAGCAATATAAAGTTAACCCAGCCCAGCTGGCGTGACTCAGTGGTTGAGCGTCGACCTATGAACCAGGAGGTCACGGTTCAATTCCCGGTCAGGCACATGCCTGGGTTGCCTGCTCGATCCCCAATATGGGGCAGGCAGGAGGCAGCCAATAAATGATTCTCTCTCATCATTGATGTTTCTATCTCTCTTTCTCTCCCTTCCTCTCCAAAATCAATTTTAGAAATATTAAAAATTAGTCCAAATTCTTTTAGACATATTCTACCCAGAAAAAAATATGGAAGCTGGATGGAGACTCAAGTACTTTCACTTGAAAATACCCCATCTTTTTTATTCATTAAAGAAAATTTTGTCTATGTGGAGATTGAAGTCAGAATATCACTCAGGATGATGTAACAGAAACCCTTACATTTAATAGAATTTCATTCCACCCTAAAATACATAGATCCTTATGTGTTCTTAGTAAAAAACCATTATAGAGCAAGATCTTTTTTTTTCTATGTTTAATCTTTCTTTTCAATTTGCCATCTCCAAATTCAGTCCTAGGAGTTATTATCATTGCCTTCTAGAAGGAAAAAAAATTACTTCTTCTGTCACTCCTTAAAAACTATTGTGTCATTACTAAACAAAGTTTTCCTTCTTAACTTTCCCTTACATACTGTGTCCACCTTCTCCTTTTCCTCTCAGTGCCGTGTTGCTATGGCATCTCACCCAGAATCGCCTTGGTGTTTTGGTTTTCACGGTGGCCCTCGGGAGGGGTGGCAAACCGGCTGTTCTGTGGGCAGCGAGCTCCCTGTTGGCCCGCAGATGTTAAAGGTGGAGATCCCTGTGGCACAGTCAGCACTTAGCAAAACGTATCACTACTTAGCGCCATAATCTTTTATGGACTGTTTTATTATTAACTGTAAATCTTTTTGTCCTGAAGCCCCGTGCTGTTGACCCTACAGCCCAGGCCGTCTAATGCCTGGAATTGCCTAGTCGTGTATTTTAACCTGTAGATTTTCTACAGAAGAACGACAGAAATACACATTTAATCTCCATTTCATGTTTACCCAGAAAAGAACGTTGGACAGATAAAAGTTTTGTCTTTTTTAAGTAACATAAAGCAGGAAAAGGAATGGCATGTGGGGCAGTCCTAACTCTACACCCACAGCTTCTAGATGCTGCTGCTGAGTGTGTGCTGAATGTTTACATGAATCAGCTATGTCTTCCAGGTCACCTGTTATTGTGCAGGGCCAACGGGAGTATGTTGTGGTAGATGGTGATTTGTTCCCTACGTGACAGACACCTCCCCCATTAACCATTAGTTTCAACCTGTTCGTTTTCCAACTTTTTAACCAAATATATTGATCATAGATCAATTTTTAACAGTTTTTGCCTTTTTTCATTTCCTTTGCTCACTTTTTGATGGAGAGGCTTTTTCATAGTAAAATGACTCAAGTTCTGGTAGCTGGAGAGTCGGGAAGTAAGAGGTTGCAACATTCACAAACTGGCTCCTTTTGTGGAAGAAGTGGTAACTGAGGCCAGTACAGGCGTGTGTCAGGGACGACTATGTTGTGAAGCTGTGTGTTCATGCATTTTTTTTTTCCCTGAGAAGATGCAGACTCGGCTCATCCTGTGTTGGGCACCTCCTGGGCCTTCCTTCCCCACTGCCCTCTCCCACCCCTCAGTCACTGCAGCCTGAACAGGGTGCCAGCTTCATCCACCGCAAAGCTGGGCAACTGCTGAGAGTGGGTGGCCTGCACAGGAAAAGAAAAGGAGCTTAAGGAACACCATCCCAACACCAAAAATTACACCACTCGGCACGAAGTTGCAGGGCGGTCATCTGTCCTCAGAGCATGGGCACAGTTAAAGATGACCAGTGTTCTTGGGGATCTAAAACCATTGAGCAAGCCCATGCTCCACGGGGCATGCTCCGAGTTGGGCCCCCCTCCTTCTCTTCCTGAGGCATGGATGCCAATCTAGGTGGCCATAGTGCCACCACGAGCTTCATATTGGTGTGGAGATAGAGGTTGGCCAACACCTCATGGCCTCGTTACCCTTCCCTTTTCATTTGGGCTTAATAATAGTGAGGAGCTTGCCCCCGGGAACGGTGGGTACAGGCAGTGGAGAAGGGTTAGGATTGCAAATTGCCCCATCCCCGGGGTTGTGGAAGTATGCGAAAAGTGGAGCATCTGTTAACTTCTAGAGAGAAGTAAAGACTAAAATTATTTTCACTTGCTCAACTTCTCAATTGATACAGTCTTCCTGCAGTGTCCCAGGATCCTGCTTACTGAAGTGGCTGCTCCCATCCTCCCTCATCCCTCCTACCCTCTCCCTTCCCTTTGTTCTGTCCGTTCCAAGCATCATGATTCTGTGTTGTCCATGAGTTGCCTAGATGCTAAGAGACCGCACAAAGGCAGCTTAGCGAGTGAGAGTGCACCCTGGACGCCAACCTGCCTGGATTCACATGCTGGCTCCGCTCATGGCATGGACAGTTATCTAACTTCTCTGTGCCTGAGCTTCTCCATCTGTACAAAATACAGATAATAATAGTGGTAGCTACCCCACAGGGTCCTTGTGAGGATTAAGTGAAGTTGATACACACAGAGCACCTTAAAACAGTGCCAGATACTTAGTAAGCAATATCTATGTTCCTCTTTTACTGTACATCTACTAAGAACTTTAACATGAAATGTCTTATTTAACCCGGATAGCACCCTAATAGAGATGGTATTTTTAAACGTTTTCCCAATGATGAAACTGAGGCTAGAGAGGATATTGATTTGAAAAAGGTCACTTGACTCTCTAAGTGGCCAGTTTGGAATTCAGCCTCAGATCCTTCTAATCCAAACTCTGTGTAACCCACTGCACTCCCACCTCCCGGCCTGGGTGGATATGAACTCGAAGCGTTGCAGCTGGGCTTCTGCAGGCAGGCCGTCCTGGCCAGGCCAGCCCCCAAGGGAGCTCTGCACCCTCCCTTCCTCAGCACTAGTTACATGGCGGTTCCCTGTCACAGGCCTCTGCGCTCCCTGACATCTGTTCCCGGGCCTGGCAGAGTGTAGGCCCTCCCGGTTACTGTGAGCCCGAGGGAACGAGGGTAGTGTACATGTTTCTCTGTGGCAAGAAGGGTGATAGTCTCGATGCCTTCTAGGGACCCATGGAAGTCTCCACATTTCAGACCGAACAGTTCCATGGGCTCCCCTGGACTCTCCGATGTCAAGGTGACTGCTATAGCCAGCGTGACAGTACCAGGCAGGCCCATTGCCCGCTCTTCACCCTGTGCCCAGGGCCAGCCTGTGGTTTCCATGTGAACTGCCCACACGTGGATGTCACTGTCGCCTCCTATGGAAGCTTCAGAATGAGGGAGGTGGGAATTGAGAAATCTTACACTCTGGGTTTGACCAACAATCCTCTCTACATCTTTAAAAGTGCTCTGACTCTGAACAGTTTTCTGCATGGAAATATTGAAACTTAACCTCGTCCCTCCAGCAGTCAGCTGGCCCTTCCAAATCAGAGCAACCTTTTCTTCATTCATTTTAGTCAAGGAAACGGCCCTTCTTGCCACCTTGTGAGGAATGTTTCACTTATCACCCCTTTCGGTAGGCAGATACAAGTAAAAAACAGCTCACATTTATGGAGCACTTACTGTTTGCCAGGCACTGGGAAAAGCATGCTCCATGGAGGATCTTGATGGGTGCTCAGAGCTCCTCTGCGAGGTTGGTTACTGTTATCAGGCCATTTTAGAGACAAGAAGTGAAGGCTCCGAGAGTTTAATATTTTGCAGGGTCACACAGCCCTGAGTGGGGGAGCTGGAGTTCGAACCCAGAACTGCTTCCTCTCAAGCGCATGCTCTTAGTCTCCATGCTGCACGGCCTTTTCCTTTCAGTGTTTGTATCATTTACAGGTTATGAGACGTTTGGCATAAAATGGCGTGTCTCCCCACTCCCCAGTGCCTGCTAGCCTACAGCCAGTTCACTGTTAAGCCTATTAAATTTTTTTGTGTGTGTAAGATATAACTAAAAAGAAGCGTCGATCAGATACTTAAACCTCAGAGGGAAGGCAGGGGAGGGTGGGGGCAAGGGGAGAGATCAACCGAAGGACTTGTATGCATGCATATAAGCATAACGAATGGACACAGACACCAGGGGGGTGGGGGCATAAGCAGAGGGGGGGAAGCAATGAGGGAATAAGGACACATATGTAATACCTTAATAAAGAAAGGGGGAAAAAGATAAAAATAACAAAGAAAAAAAAGTATGCAACACAACGTTGCATGAAACCTAGCCTAACTGTCCTGTAAAACTATGTTTATTAATGTACGTTTTACTTAAACATATTTATATGTCTTTTATTTTATCTTACTGTTCCCTTTATAACATATAATAATAGTAGCCATAGCCTTGCAGCATTTTTAAGAAAGCAGCACCCATCATGGGAGTCCTAGGTTGGGCTCCCTCCTGTCTTTTCTTTCCCATGATCTGTGGGTGTGCAGGGGGCCTGATCCCTGCGGGCTGTTTGGCTTCTGGGATGGTTCAGTCAATCAGAGGCTCTGATGGGAGATGGGGGTGGGGCTTAAGGAAGAGCTAGGGTGTTTCTACCTCCCTCCCTCTTCTGCAGCAGCTGCCTCTTCCCTGTGGCCCCAGCTCCCATTTAAGTCCTTTTGTCCCTATAGCCTCAGGGTGGTGGTGGCCTCCCGCTTTTCCTATCTCTGGCTTGCTTTACTGCTCCCTATGCATTGTCCACCACCTGTGTACCCAGTGCCCTGGATTAAAATTTCCCTGTTATAAGTAGGTATTGCCAGTTCTTAGATGCTGCTGGATACTCCAGTATTCTCACATGTGATCACGATACTTATTATGATCACAATACAGTTTATGTTTGAGGCATGGAAGATGGATGGATGGTGTGATTGGGTTAAAACCCTCTGATTAAAAGCATCCAAAGGCTTTGTGCTCACTGTGGCTGTGGTATCAGTGGAAACCTGGCTGGGTGTTTGTGTCCCTGGTTCCAGTCCTAGCTGAGTCACTGGGCGTACTTAGAATCACTCAAGTCAGAGCCTCAGTTTCATGGAAAATGAAGGTACTCCCGGTATCCTTGCTGGCAGCCCCATTAGCTGGCTTTAACTCCTTCCGAACCAAGACAATTCTAAGATGCATCTGGGGGGACCATTGAGGTGTCTCCATCAGTGAAACAGCCCCTGACTCCAGCCATCTGCCCTTCTAAGGCACACTGATGGTCCCCAGGGGATCAGGTGCCCGCATGTGGGTGAGCCAGGGCAAGCCTATCACCCCTATGGGAAGAACCTCGGACAGGCCTTTCTGATTCTGACCCAGATGGTTGGTCTTCATTTGGGCTTAACACACTTGAAGAACATATAATGCAGGGGTCCTCAAACTTTTTAAACAGGGGGCCAGTTCACTGTCCCTCAGACCATTGGAGGGCCGGACTATAGTTTAAAAAAAAAACTATGAACAAATTCCTATGCACACGGCACGTATCTTATTTTAAAGTAAAATAACAAAATGGGAACAAATACAATATTTGTATTTGCATGTGGCCCGCAAGCCGTAGTTTGAGGACCCCTGATATAATGCAACACTAAAATTCAATGCTCAGCTGTCCTGACTGCGGGCTTAACCGTCTTTCAAATACCATCTGTCATATATTCACCTGACATACAAAACTAGCAGCAGAATGTGCATATGGGACTTGTCTGATGTAATATACTTTCTCTGTTTTAAGCACAAGCTTCTTATGGTCTCTAAACACCATTTTTAAAAATACAGTATCCAGCGCGCGCGCTCGTGCGTGTGTGTGTGTGTGTGTGTGTGTGTGTGTGTGTGTGTGTGTGTGTGTTTGGGGCTGTTGCTCTGGGTACCTTAAATAACTTTAATTTACTAAACTTCACTCCTCCTCCCCGACCCCCAGCCCTTTCTTTTCAGAAGATACATTTAGACAATCACCATTCTCCTCCAATTCAAAAGACCTGCTGCCCGGCGACTCTGCTCTCCACGGGAGAATACCAGCGCCAGGTATGGATACACTGTTGGCTTTGCTTCTACTATTGATCGCTTAAAAAATTACTTTTCTGAAATGTGTGAATTTTCAGATGCTTTCAGTGAATGTGTTGACGTTATTCATATGAAGAAGCCAGGGTTTTAAAAAGAGGGAGGAACTCAATTTCAGCAGCCACAGAAGTTCACTAAGAGAAAATGCAGACGGTGAGAGAGCTCTTCGCCTGCTTCAGCAGCCATTGTTGTTTACCTGCTGGTGTTTCCTTCGTATCCTGACGTTCTTAATCTTTGAGATAGCGAAGTGTACCCTGAAGATACTTTGCTTTTCACGTTGTCGGTGTTTCAGGGAGGCAGCCAGGAAGGCAGGGGAGGGTGGTGGCCCGGGCGGGACCCGTCAGGACCCCGTGGGGTGTGGGCCACTGCAAAGCCCACTCCAGTTCCCGTGGAGACCATCTTGCCCCAGATTTCACTCTCCTTAGACTGTCTGCATATATCCATCTAACGCTCCTTTTTGCCATCTGAGCATCAGCACGTAATGTCTTACCTACTCTTCCTCTTTCCTTTCCAAGTAGAAAGAAAGATGTGTTTGCTGCCCCCTCATCAACAGCATGACCGTCCTCAGGGCTCGTGGGTGTCCTCAGAGTTGTCATGAAATGAGGACATTTGAGAACCACTGCCCTGCAGCCTGTGCTCCTTACTCACCCGCCCCCCACCCCAACACCAATCCCGCAGCCAGGAAGCTTCCTGCTGTGGCTACCTTCCTTCCCAGCCACAGGGAGAACTTCAGAAGCTCTCGGTGGCCTCCACGCCCATTCCTTTGTCTGGGAGAGCGGTGGGAGCCCATGGCTCGGTGCGTGTGCAGCAGGGGTGTTGGCCGGGAACCCCTTCCGAAATAAGTCCAGGTGTCCTCCGCACAGCCGAGGAGCCGGCTAACAGACAGCTGGAGATCTGAGTAGTGTGTAATTCAGAAAAAGCCGAGCAGCATCTTAGAAATGTTGGCGTGGGCATCATAAGTCATCGGAAGGGATATCTAACAAACGGTTGGGAAAAGGCAGCTTTGTCGTCCTTCCATCTTGTGATGGCAGACCCATTTCTTCTCATCTCCAAAGAGTCCAGGGGCCGGCCTGCTTTTTAGCTCCACAGGACTTTTCAGTCCCATCACCCTAAATAACACACATACACAAAAACACATTACCTGACACCCGGTTCCAGGGGTGGAGGGAAATTCCGCTTAGTTGATGTCTCATTCTCAAACAGGGCTTTTTGAACTACTGTTTACTTCCCACGGTGTCCTTTTGAATAGCCTTCTCCCTGGTCCCCAAATTATCGCCCTGCTGTTAAGTTGATGGATTGTGACTTTCTAATGTCAAAATAACTGCCTAGGAATTGCAAGTCGGAGTGCTGTTACCCATCCAGCCCGCGCCCGTGATGGATACACCGGCCCTGCATTGCGGCCTCAGCGCTGGGCTCGGCTATATTTTAAGAAGGGTTTATGGTCATGTTACAACTTGACCTCAAAGAGTGATATCAGTACATGTCTCACTGTGTGCAGGTGGCGTTTCTGTGATTTGCTTGGAAGACTTCTATTACGAATGAGATAAAGTTAACTTAAAAAGTTAACTTATGTTGAGGGGAAAGCCAGCATAGCGGGGATTTTGGAAATGCAAATACACCATTCTGAGGGAGAGCCAACCTCTGTCCTTCAAAAAGCCTTTCTTCAGGCAGAGGATGAGCAAAGTGATGTTCACATTTTACTAAAATCCACAACAGCACGGGGGCTTTTTACAAAGAAGCAAGGTGGCCATGCTTGGCAAGTGGCGTTAAAATGCAAAAAGTTAAAAATGATAAGGACAACCTTGTAAGCACGAAGTTCCTGTAAGCTGAAGACATGTTTTGTAAAGGAAAGCCTCAGTAATTTGAACTCATTGTGGAGAAGACCAATCTGAGGTAACAAAATATTGAAGCATGGAGACTTCCCAGGTAAACATTTCTTTCAAGTTCAGACAGTGATGACTGGACATGATACCCCTACTAAATTAATGCTCCCCACTCCCTTACCCACAATTCGGAAGCCCAAAAGCTCTACCAACCATTACTTTTAAAAGAAATTACTCGGTGATACAAACGAATGGGAGCCTATTTACAGTCTTTATGTATTAGCCCAAGGGTAGAATTCATGCATTTTATTGCAGAAATATCAACATACTTGAGTATAAAGGCCCACTGGAGTGTTGCAAAAATATGCATTGTGCACCATATTATCTTCTTAAAATCAGAACAAGTATGAATCTCAAAGTACATCAGGCGCCAGGGGTCTGGGATGTGGTGGGCCTACATTTACTCGAGTACTCTGCTGAAATGCTGTGCTGGGGACAAGGAGATTTGAAGCTCGAGTTGAGGATCTTAGGTTCTGCAGTATAAGAGTCACGAATTCATATAGAAAATTGTGAAAGACCAAGTGGGCAGCACATTGCTGAATCACTGGAGAAGACGTGACAAGAGAGCAGATTCAGTGGGGACACCGCAGCGCTCGGGCAGCCTTAGTAATGAGGGCCTGGGTGAGAGGGAAGCGGGGGTGGGAGAGGCAGGTGGGGGAGGCAAGGGTGGCCGACTGGGCTGGGAGGCTGGCTAGCTGTGCCATGAGCAGGTTGACTTAAGGAATGACAGTGACTGTGCAGAAATGAGGAGGCCAGGAAGGAGACAGCTGGCTTTAGTGACTAAGCATAAAATAATTTGTGGTTAGTATATCAACAAAAGCCCCAGAGTCCTTAGAAATCTTCTGTTGGGTGCTTTCAACCTTACCATTAAAATATTACTTCTATTCTTTATGTACCTTGCAAACTTCTTTCCACAGATAATCTACAATAGCAAAAGCGTAATATGCTAATTAGACTGGATGTCCTTCTGGAGGACCTTCCGGACGAAGCCAGGGCTATGAGGGAAGCCCGGGTCCCGGGTGCCAGAGGGAAGCTGGTGCTGGCAGCCGGGGGAAGGAAGGCCTACTCTTGCACGAATTTCATGCAAGATAAATGTCAGTCTGGAAAATTATCTCAGGTTCCCAATTAGTAGAGACCGTAATTAATGAGATTACATGGGCCTAGTTCCAATCTAAGAAATCTCTTGCAAATGCTGAGAACCCATAGCATGCGTTCAACAGTATAGATTGGCATATGTTCATATCCCTTCTACCCATGGGATGAAATTCTTTCCAAACACTTTGCAGTGAGACCATGGGACAGGGGCGCCGTCCCTCCCAGGAGGCTCACTTAAGGCGAGTGTGTGGGGGATAGCTAAGTGGGAAGGGTGGGGAGGACCGTGGGCTGTGGAGACATCGAGAATAGCACAGTTAACTAGGCATGTGCCTTCGGCAGATGGTATCTGAGACACACAGCTGCCACCATGCCAGAGAAACAGAATCAACACAAAGCTGCACGGTGCCTTGGCCTCTGGTGTTGCCACTATTTTCTAGACTGACTTTCCTGCGAACCAAAGAATGCTCGAGAGCCCAGACCGAAGGTCTTTACTTGCCGTGAATGTCTTAGAGGTAGCGCCAGGAGTCCTTAATAACGCGATGATTTAGAAGCTGCTGTCACCTGCTGGACGGAATACCCTTCAAGCTGTGAAGAGATGCTGAGTGCACCCTGGGTGGTGGTGCTGCTGGTGGTGATTTTGCAAAAGAAAGAGAAGAACTTTCCTGTTCTGGGGCAGATAGAATCACAGGCCGTGTATAGTTCCGTGCAGTTTATCTAATGCATAGTTGTCTCGCTCTGTGGAAGATCTATGTTAGGGAAGAAAGGTTCTGAGTTTGGGTGCTCATCAGGGCACGGGGGGGGGGGGGGGGCGGGCGGTGCTTCTGAATGGACGGCAGACCCCTGCACCTGTAGCTGCCTGTGTCTGCTGCGGAGGGAAGAGTGTCTGTCTGAGCATGGCTGTCACACAGTGTGGCGCTTCTGCTGTGTCTTAGTGTGACTTTTGAAGTCACAGTCTGTTTGCTCTGTTTTAAGCCAAAACACAATAACACAACCTGTGCGGGTGTGAAGGGAAATGTAGGTCTCCATGGAATTCTCTCACAGCATTCGGAGTCACTGGTGCTTCTGTTTGTCATTTCAGATGGGGCTCAGCGTTAGTGTAGAGCATTTCAGCAATTATAGGTGTAAATCCCGATTCCCATTATTTGCCAACTCCTTTTTAAAAGCCCTCTTTTCATTGTTGTTGTTTATGATATACAAACAGGGAGCAAAGAACCTGGGGAAATTTAGTTCCTTTTAGGACCTGAGATGCCAAGCGGGATCTGATGTCAAATGAAAAAGCTGGTTTGGAATGGTCTGCCTTGTCCCCAGGCCAATTCTTGATCCATTTTCCTCTCTCTGTTCGCCCATCAATCTAGTAGGAGTGGTACCGTGTCATACACTTTTCTGAAATCTAAATAAATGATGCCTTGAATTAGAGTGCCACCCGCACCTAACCCAGCCTGCCAGGCTACTGGCCAGATATGAATGGCCTCTTTCAGACAGTGGCTTAAAAAAATGTGCCCGTCACTTCTTTATAGTAAGACTTCCCAACTCATCCCTCAAGGGAGACACATACAAAGCTGCCCTGGATTACAGCAAGGCATTTTCTTCAATCCTTTTTCAAACACACCAGGTTCTTTTTACATTCAGACTAAGTCACGGATAAACAATAGAACATCGGGTATTATTGGCATGTATCATTTTGTAGCTTAAGCTCCTTTTTGATTAAACAAATTTATTCTGTACAGAGAGGGAAGCTAATAGTTATCAAGGACCTTCTAAATTGTCAGGCACAGGACCTGTGCCATCTCATTTAATTCTGTAAACAACTCATTCAGACAGAAGTTATGCTCAATTTACAGATGACTAAATAGAGGTTCAGAGAGATTTAATAACCTTTTCTAGTTTATTGATATATAATTGACATATAACATTGTATTAGTTCAAGGTACATAATATAATGTTATGCTTATATTGCAAAATGATTACCACAATAAGTTTAGTTTACATTCATTACCTAACATAGTTATAAATTTATTCTTGTGATGAGAGCTTTTATGCTCTACTCTCTTAGCAACTTTCTTTTTTAAAGAAATATTTTTATTTATTTTAGAGAGAGAGGAAGGGAGAGGAAGGGAGAAACACTGGTAAGAGGCTGCCTCCTACATGCCCCCTACTGGGGATCGAGCCCACAACCTGGGTATGTGCCCTGACCAGGAATTGAACCGGCAACCTTCTGGTACACAGGTTGATGCTCCAACCAACTGAGCCACAGTGGACAGGGATCTCTTAGCGACTTTCAAACATACATTACAGTATGGTGAACTTCAGTCACCATGCTGTACATCAGATTCCCAGAACTTATTTATCTTATAACCAGAAGTTTGTACCTTTTGCAGAGAGATTTAATAGCTTGTTCAAAGTTGCAATGTGGGTGAGTGGCAGCACAGGAATTCAAACCCAGAACTGCACAGTACATCTTCTCTCTTTCTGCCCTGTCACGGTGCCCATTAAGTCAGAGAATGCGTCACCAGCGGTGACCACATCTCCCCAGTGTTTGCCCGCACGTACCCACATTTGGCATTTGAAGTATTACTGATGGCTTGCCTTTAGTGTGTGTTGTGTGCCATTGAGTCAGCTCTGACCCTATGATGAGTGATGGCCCCAATGCCGTGTCCTCAACAGCCCTGCTCAGCTCCTGCAGACTCATGCCTACACCTTCGTTTATGGAGTCAGTCCGTCTCATATTTGGTCTTCTCTTATCCTGCTGCCTTCTGTCTTTCCCAGCATTACTGTCTTTTCCAAAGAACCCTGTCTTCTCATGATGTGCCCTAAATGGAATAGCTTCAGTTTTTCCTCCAGCGATGTTTCAGGATTAATTTGCTCTAAGACCCACTTGTTCGTCTTTCTGGTGGTTCAGGATATCCATAGAGCAATCCTCCAACATTATATTTTAAATGAATCCTTTTTTTTCCTATCAGCCTCTTCACTGTCCAACTTATGCCTCTGTACGTAGGAATTGGGAACATAGGGGAATGTCTTCTTTTAGATAGGAATTAAAAGTAGTCTAAGACATTTCAAAGAATTTACAAGGTAAGAATGTATTGTTTATTTATTTTGTTTATTTATTGACTTTATCTTTTTGGAGAGAGATCAGTTTGTTGTTCCACTTATTTATGCATTCATTGGTTGATTCTTGTATGCACCCTGACCAAAGTTCAAACCCACAACCTTGGTGTGTCAGGACGATGCTCTGACCAACTGAGCTACCCAGCCAGGGTTTGTACTATTTATTAATATCATTCTAATTCTGTTCTCTTCCATTTCTATTTTTCTTTCTTCCTTTAATACTTTGCTGTCTGGTGATCATAGTCACTTGGAATGTTTCTTTCAGTTATGAAAGTTAAAGCAACTGTTTATGTTTCTTTTCAGTAATCTTTAATGGATCATTTGGGCCATAGAAATAGCTTCATGAAACTGTCTAAAACCTCCTGGTTAAATAAAACTTGACCCACTGAAGTGAGTGGTGATCTGGTCAGCAGTGGCTCAGAAGAAAAAGTTCTTCACTGGAGAACCAAGGTGTAGTCCTGGCCGGGTTTCCAGTAGAAAGAGAATGGGAGATCTCTTGCCTTCTTCCACATTCCCTCTTTCAAAAGCTCTGCCATAGGTGACACTACTGTGACTTCTGCCCAGGTTCTTTTATTTTCTTTGTTCGGCCAAAACTATATGCTAGTACAGGGGGAGATCAGAGTGGAGTCTAGGTGCGATCCCCCTGAATTTCTACCACCCCCACCAAGACTTGGGGAAGAAACAAGGCACCATAAGTGATACTTGAAAGACACGGTGCTTGGAGGTTGAGGGTGGGACCAGGAAGAGGGCACGAGGAGGACTTCTAGGAAGCTGGACGCTCTGTTTCTTTATATGGCTGCTGATTACATGCAAATTCACCGAGCTGTGCTGATGACGGTATTTCTGCCTTTGTTAGGGCTGATTGGCTCATTCACAGATAGGTAGGTCTGGATGCTAAGTGTTCGCCTCCAGGCCATCAATAGCCTGTGAGCATTCTCTTCAGAGACCAGGACAGTGCTAACGATGACAGCGGTCTTTCAGTGATGCAATATCCCATTTGCAGGACCATTTCCTTCAGTAGCACGAGCTCACTGCCCTGAACCAAATGGCATGCAGGTTGATATAGCTGATTCCTGTTGTGCTTCAAATTGAGACAGGATTCTGCCCAGCGTATGGTGTTTCTTTGATATGCCTGCAGTAGGTGAGCTCTAGTCTGTCAGCTGTTTACCAGAAGGAGTTTTCATTGCTATGGACCTTCACAGTCCAGATAATGTAATTTCAGACTGAAAAGGGTGGGCTCACAACTAGCCCCACCTGGTCTTAGTGTAGGTGAGTTCCCAAGGGGCGCTACTGATGCCATTAACTCTGTAGAGAAAGGTCTCTCATTAAGCGGTGTCAGCTCTGGGTCCAGTTTAGTTCTTGTCAAAAATATAACTAACTGGGTGTCTGCAGACCAACAGTTGCAGGGTTCAGGCACATGGTTTGTTAAGGGCAGTGACCTTTCCAATGGAGACATTTCTATCCAGTTTAGCTGCATCACCTGAGCTAGCTATAGAAAACTACAAAGATTGAGATGAAAACTATGGTGTTGGCCAAGCCTCCTTATCTCCACCCAGATAGCACAGGGGTTGAGTCACTGGGTGCTGAAGATAATCATCAACACTTTCATGTTTGTGCTTTGTGGGAAATGGTAACGTCCAAAAAGCCTTTTTAAAACCCAGCTTGAGGACTTTGTTTCTCAGATACGTGTTACCCCCTGAGGCTGTGATCACCTCGCTTGGGAACTTCCTGGGACCAGAGAGGAGTTGCTTGTGCTCACATAAAAAATATTCTGCACAGCATTTACATGGCCTCAGTAGTGCCTGTGGTGTGTCGTTACTTTTGCAGACTGTTGAGATAGATGCCTTGAGAATGACTAATACAGTAATAGACCAAACTCTCAAGTATGCCTAATGGATGGTGGAGAGTGTTTGAAAACCACAATGCAGTGAGCCTGACCTCAGTTTGGGACTGGCTCCTTCAATCTACAAGGCCTTTTCCCTGTATACACAATATACTCTTCCATTCCTTTGCTATGAATTGCATTCAATTTCTTCTTTGTATTTATTCTTTTTCAGGGCAGCATCTGCCCTCCAGCAACCAGGGGAGGGGGGGAAAAAAACATTCCACTTGCAAACTAGACCATCTATTTTCATTCAGATAAACCCATCCTATATTCTCATACATAGGCCAAATGGCTGCCTCTCCATGGTAAGAGAGGCACCCGCCGTGTCACACCACAGCCCTCCCTTGATGTAGCTATTGGAGCGACAGTCAGGAGCTGCAAATTGACCCTATGGTGTGTTTCCTTTAGCAAAGTACTTATCATTTATGTTTTCAATTTATCATTCAGAAAAGAAAGATGTTAACTAGAAGCGCTGAAGGAAGGGTAGTCTTTGCATTTGCTTAATGATATCAGGTTCACCACATCAGCCACTGGTGGTCTATTGAGACGTCCCACACAGAGGTCCCTCAAACTCTTTAAATTCAACAGGTCCCGAGCTAAGTGGCTCATCCTCCACTTCCCACCTGTCCCTATACCTTCCGTCCAGAATCCACTAATTAAATCCCCCTCTCGATCCTGTTTTTTTCCTATCTTGGTGGATAGCATCATCACCAGCACCCACCATGACCAACCATGAGGTTGGACACCATTTGTCTGGGCTCCCCTCAAAACAACTATGTTGCTTGTGGAACTAATGTTAAATGTTTTTAAAGAGAGATCTGATAAGACTTTGATTACAAAACATAGTAAAAAAGATGTTTTTTTAATACAGATTAAAATGGATCCATCTATAGATATAAGGTGTGCAGTAAAGCCCTTTCCAAGTATAGCTGGTCTCACTACCATGCTGAAGCTCTCTTTTTAGAATTAAATGGTTTATCTTGATAGGAGAAAGATCACAGAGCTAGTGTGCTTGTGTTTTCCACCTTAGAAACAGATCTGACAACCGCCAGAGAAAGTCTAGGGCAGCTTTTCTGAGGGCAGATCGTAGGAGATGGAGGTACAAGAAGCCTTTAGATGATTTGATGTGAAAGTCCAATCCTGATTTTTCATATGTAATAATAGACTTCCCAGGCACAAAAAACTCACATTGATCTTATATTAAAAAGCTTGGAATTATTTCAAAAAGAACTGTTTCCCATCTGTGAGCCAATCACGCCATCAAATGAGCTTCTCTTTTAAAGTAAATTATTCTATTGAGGAACCGTGTTATATTTTGATCCCAATAGGGCAGAAGTTCACATAGGAGTGTCTCATAAGAACTCATGGGAAGCTGTGTGTGAGGCAGATTTGAATTCAGATCTGCCTGTCTCTGAAATTCGGGAAGTCCACGAAATGGAAATAGTTCTTTTTCTTTTTTAAAAATTTCTTCATTGATTAAGTTATTACATATATGTCCTTATCCCCACATTACCCCTCATCCCCCACCCCCACTCATGCCCTCAGCCCCCTGTTGTCTGTGTCCATTGGTTAGGCCTATATGCTTGCATACAAGTCCTTTGGTTGATCTCTCCCCCTTACCCCCACCCTCCCCTACCTTCCATCTGAGGTTTGACGGTCTGATCGATGCTTCTCTGTCTCTGGATCTGTTTTTGTTCATCAGTTTATGTTGTTCATTATATTCCATAAATGAGTGAGATCATGTGATATTTATCTTTCTCTGACTGGGCTTATTTCACTTAGCATAATGCTCTCCATTTCCATCCATGCTGTTGCAAATGGTAAGAACTCCTTCTTTTTTACCAAAGTGTAGTATTCCAACTGATGGGCACTTAGGCTGTTTCCAAATCTTAGCTATGTGAATTGTGCTGCTATGAAAATAGGGGTACATATATCCTTTCTAATTGGTGTTTCTAGTTTCTTGGGATATATTCCTAGAAGTGGGATCACTGGGTCAAATGGGAGTTCCATTTTTAATTTTCTGAGGAAACTCCATACTGTTCTCCACAGTGACTGCACCAGTCTGCATTCCCACCAGCAGTGAAGGAAGGTTCCTTTTTCTCCACATCCTCACCAGCACTTGTCGTTTGTTGATTTGTTGATGGTAGCCGTTCTGACAGGTGTGAGATGGTACCGAATTATCATTTTGATTTGTATCTCTCAGATGATTGGTGACTTTGAGCATGTTTTCATATGCCTTTTGGCCTTTCTTCTGTCTTCTTTCGAAAAGTATCTATTTAGGTCTGTTGCCCATTTTTTGATTAGGTTATCTTCCTTTTGTTAAGTTGGAAATAGTTACTTTTCTTTCAATTATTTAAAAGTTGTACATGGCCTTTTCCTCTTGCATGGGAAACAAGTCCCACAGATTTTCTGCTACTTCCTCAGTTGTTTCTTACACATGGAGAAACAGTTTTCCACAGCCCTCAGGCTGCACACCTAAAGTCTTACACCTTCCTCTCCACCTGTACAGCACACAGGAGGGCCAGGCCCTATGGCCTCGGAGATGCCCACACACAGCCACGCCTGCTCTCAGTCTCCTATATGTACTCCCAAATGTTTTTGCATTCTGTCTCATCCCAATCTGTTCCTTCCCTCCTTTTATTATGAGCCATTGTAGGGCTTACATGAGGCAAGACTTCCATTAAATACTCTGTTAAGCATGTAAATAAGAAATGAGTTCTCTAAGTTACAGAGAAATACAATGCTCCATGTGGTTTTGTGAACTTGGACCCTGATGTCCCATTCTAGGAATTGACTACAAATAGACTTGAGCAAGTCACACTAAGGTATGTGGACAAAGAGTAAGGTATATGGACAAGGGTGCGTTTTGTGGCAAAACACCTGAAAACAAGCTAGGTAGGGAGCTGGTGAAATGAACCATGGGACATAGGATGGAAATTTTCACAGCTATTAAGGAAGTTAATTTTTAAAATGTATTTGAAAAGATGTTCCGGACATATTGTTAGATTTTAAAAATAAACAAAAAGCTGACTGCAGACAACATGTGTGACATGACACTATTTATTTTAAAAAACAACAACAACACAGAGGTGTGGTACATTTTATGTGCACATAATGGGCTTGCATGTGCTAAGATAATTTCTCAAGAGATAAACTGTTAACAGTGACTACCACTGAGGTGTGAAAGGGACTAGGATGGGCAAGAGAGGGATAGTAAATGAGAGTTATTCTCTCGTTTTTTTAGTTTATGTCCCTTGTACTATTTTTTACCATTAATTTACATTACTTTTGTAATGTTTTAAAAGTTTTAAAAAAGTAAAGTGGGATACATATATATTCAAATCACAGTTTTTTTAGAATCTGTCATTTATATATATATGATGACTTGGACCCTTAATAAATAATCTCTAAGTTAAATGAACTACTAAAATTATAGATAAATCCAGGTTGGTGTGGTTTCAGTGGTTGAGCATCGACCCATGAACCAGGAGGTCAAGGTCCAATTCCCTCAGGGCATATGTCCGGTTGCAGGCTCAATCCCCAGGAGGGGGCATGTAAGAGGCAACCTATCCATGATTATCTATCATCATTGATTGTTTCTATCTCTCTCCCCTTCTCCCTTCCTCTCTGAAATCAATGAAAACCTTATTTAAAAAATATAAATAAATAAGTAAAAATATAAATAAAGCAATGATTCTTAGCCATCTTCCTACAATGAGCTCCTCCAGCTAGATACCAGAGTTAAATGAGTTTTTCATACAATTCATGAGACTATAAAGTGGTTACAAACCCACATGAATGCTGTGATCCCATGGTTTGTAAAAATATGTACATGCAGGAAACAAATCAGGAAGGGTAGATGGAGAAATAACTGTTCTGTCAGTTTAAATAGGATTTCAAGTGATTTTTACTTGTAAGGACTTCCATTTTTTAAATAAGCCTCTATTATTTTTATAATCAGAAATCATCACTATGCTCCTTTCATTTTGAACAAAGGAGAAACTGTCCTGTATATTCTGGTACTGAATGCTCGACACCAAATCTCTCTGGAAGTTTCTATCATAAAGATATGCATGGAGCTTTGCACAAGGAGGTCAGCTTCACCAAAACCATATTTAAATGTTATCCCAGAAAAAAAGGAGAAAAAATTAGATCTAAAGGCATCAAAAAGGAATGAAGATACTTTCAGCTGGAAGAGATGAAAATGTTGGAGGGAAAAAACTTGTAAGGGGTGTTAGCAAAGTAGAATCTCTCTTAAGATATCAAAGTACTTCAGACTAAGAGGTACTGTTTTAATGTCGTGTTTATTGGCACCCATGACCATCACGATTTCTCCATCTTCTGTTACATGTACCCTTAGGTACCTTTTCCCCATCCAGTCGAAATGACTCATCCATCTGCAAAATCTAGTTCCCTGCTGTATGTATCCAGGAGTGAGTCACTCAGATCAGTTGCTTCTCTTCTAACTTGAATGGAATTAAGCTCAAGAACGTTCCATTGAAAGGTTTATGAATGGGTGGATCCCAGAAAAGGCAATGGTGAGGTTTTCAGGGAAATCGGCTATATTCAAGGAAACAGAATAATTTGGGAGTTCAATAGCTCAGAAGTAGAATAATTTAAAAAAAAAAGATTAGGTCCAAATTCTGTCAGTCTTCACTAGAGCATAGAGGCAGGAATTATTTCATTATATGTGTTTTAGGTAACAACTATTTTGTCTTAAAGGCAACATGACTCATACAAATGATTTTTGTGCTCACTAATTTTTAATGCATTGCTAGGTACTTGCCAAGAGAAAAGCAAAGGAAAATTTTACTCAGGAAAAAGAAAATGTGTACTCTTGCAAATGCTTTTAACATGTAGGCATGCTTTTGGTATGTGAAAGTTATTTTTGAAACTATTTTCGGCCAAATTGTTTTTCATTTTCATGAAAAATGTTAATTTTTAAAGCACTCTGGTCTATCTCCCAACTGTTACTTTTATCACTCGAAAATGTGGTATTTTAAAAATATCATCACTGGTGTCATACTAAGACTTGTCTTGGACTGCAAGCCTTTCATAGTAATTAATTTTTTAAAAAGCATTTGGACGTGAAAAATGAATAAAATGGAGGTTCACCAAAATGCTCAAGGCAGTGTCTTTGGATGATGATGATGGGAACTGTGGTTGTTGTTTTGGGGTTTGCACCCTCGCTTTTCTACGTTCTAGTTTTCTATAATGAGCATGGGACACTTTTATAAAGACAATGTCAAATTTATTAGAAGGCATAAGGTGTTAAGGAATAAAGATAAGCTCCATGAAGCCTTTAGTTACACTATAATAATTATTGTGCTCACACACAGAATAGGCCTTCTTCCAAGGTTCCTAAACACAATGAAAAAATATTGGCAGAGTTGTTTCAAAAAAAATAGAGGTTACATATCCCATAAGTTACTAACAAAGAGCTATGAAATCCTCATATGGAAAATATGACCACAGTCGTTTAAATATGGGTTTCAATGTGGGTACTTAGTATGGGGTACTAAGCTCACTTGAGGATAATGACTTATTCTTAACCTTACAAGGGAGATTAATGAATTACATTTGTGCTAGGGCACCAGCTGTTAGAAAGTAACTTCAAGGCTTCTTATTTAACGCGATAGTTGAAAATAGTGTTTAATAGAATAGTCCACGGTCCTGTTGCATTGCTCTATTGGTCTCATGTCATGTACTTGGGTACAATTAATAAAATAATCACTGCTGATTGAGGATATTTTCAATAGTTTTATCAAGAAATATAATGAGTGTCCACATTTCTGTGGCATCTGTTTAGTTTCCTAATGGGAGAGGTCAGTTAGAAAAACAGTCTCAGTGCCTAGAGGGAGGTTCATTGACTGTCCCCTCAGATGATCTTCCGTCTTCTCCAACAGTGTCAGAGGACACTGAGATGTTATGAAGTGAAAATTAAACATAAAAGGATCTGAATGTCATTAAGTGTTTGACGAGCAGTGTGAAAAGCTATATTGTGAGGTGCATGAACCACTGGGGTGAAAAGGAAGTTCATTCCTTCATCCAACAATTGCTTATTGAGCAGCTACTATATGCCAGGTACTTTTTAGGTCCTGGGGAACATCAATGAACAAAACAAAGTCCCAGTCCTAATGGGGTTTACACCTAGGGAGAGAGGCAGACAATAAACAATTATACAGTGTGCATATAAAATATATATATTTTATATATATAACTTCATAACATTATAAGATATATATAATACATTTTCATATATAATATGTAACTTTATATGTATATATACTAAAACATCTTGAAAAAAAACTAAGCAAGGTAAACAGGGATTGGGAAGGGTCCAACTAAGAAAGTTCTCCCTAAAAAGGTATAATTTAAGCAAACACCTATAGCAAGTAAGAAGCAAGTGATATCATGATGTGTGGGTTAGAGTGTTTGTTCTGGGCAAAGGGAGCAGTAACTGCCAGGCCCTGAGGTGAGGATGGGCGTGGCTTCTTAGGGAAGTGACTGTAGGAAAGGAGATGAGGCTGGAGGGCAGGGAGGGAGAATGGCTTATAGGGCCCAGGACACTGGGCTTTTATGGCAAGTATGCCAGAAACCATTGGAATGTGTTGAGTGGAGAAGTGACATGATCTCACTTCCATTTTAAGAAGTTAATCTGACTCTTTCTTTTTTAATATTTAAAGCCCTAATAAAGTTCCCTGAAAGGCTTAATAGAAACAGAGAGGCCCTGCATAAAGATAAGAGAAGCAAAGAAAGTTAATTTAATTTGCTGGGTATTATTTTTATAGTGGATAGAATCGGTGCTATAATTAATTATTGATGGTGAGTGTTGCCCAATATTACCTCATTTAATTTTTATTCCTATTAAGTTATAAAAGAGGAGTTACATCTTTACTTTTTTATGCTTAACTAAAAGTGTGGGTTGTTGTTGTTTTTTAACTAGTTAAAAATAACTATTTAGATATTTAGCTGAATATTTGAGGAGGGGGGTCTCCAAAGTTCATCTCAATAACAAAATGACTCAGAAAGTCATAGAACTTGGTATCAGAATTTTAAAAATAACGAAAAGACAAATTCATTCTTTAGGATTCATTGAAGGAAAGAGAGCATCTTCATGAGAAATGTGGGTTCAGCTTCACAGGAGTGCTCTAGCATCACTTACAAGGTGCTGTGTCAAGGAGCTAGGAATCATCAGTGAAACTGCAAATTACTCTAACTGGTGCTTTCCAAGCCATCCTAGAGGCTATTGTGCATGTGTGTTTAGCCAGTATTGTCATTGAAGAGTTGGCTGACAATCCTAAAACCACTAGTGATGACATTTTACAAATGTTCTACCAAATTACATTGTATAAGACAGTAACATCCAGTTATTTACAACAGAATTCCTAAGTATTTGTTACATACATGCATTACTGACAATCAAAAAAGTCCGTGCTTGCTGGTACATAGCATGAATCTTTTGGAGTGAGGGGTATGCCTTTGTGCCATTTGCGGAAATAGTACTTAATAAGGGATTTCTTTGCCTGTCACACTTAAAAACACTACCCAGTTACTAAGTAAGGTGATCACCACCACTGAAAGTCTCAGGTTCAAGATCACCTTTCGGCTATCTATATCACGTCCCATTTATCTCCAATAATCCTCAGATGTTGAAATAACTTTTTAAAAATATCTTGTTATCCATAATATCTGAGGAAATGTAGATTCTTCATAGACTTTTCAAGACTTGCATATATAAATACATTGTTCGGCTACATTTTTGTTTTAAGTGATTTTTAGCCACCAGAAGAGAGTAGTTGATTCTCTAGTCTAGACCTGTTAGAGTACCATTCTTTAGACAAGCTGTTCAGAGGCAGTTGGCTGAGATAGGAGTGAGATAATATGTTTCAGTGATAAAATAAGAAGTCCACTCCTTGCTGGCAAGCTGTGAGGTTGACTGCTTAATACAGAGCTAGAGAGTGAGTCTGAATTACAGTTTCCTCCAGGGTGATGCAAGCTTCAAAATTCACTGGGGTAAAGGGTGAGCTGGAGAGAGGAGAAACCTTTACAAGTGGGCCACTTACATCCATTTTCGTGTGTGTGTGTGTGTGTGTGTGTGTGTGTGTGTGTTCATCTCCTTTGGCATGTGCGAGCAAACTGGTCAAAATCTCTAGAAAGGGTTTTCCTGTTTGAAATAGAAATTTTCCCTTCAGACATTTTATAGTTTTTTTAAAAAGTTATTACTTGACTATTAATGGTTCCTTAGCAGTGGTGGCTTATTTTCAAGCACACCACATATTAGAAAAAGTTATAACAAAAAGAAATGAATTTAAGGGAAACTGCATCCATCTTAAGAAACTAGATTTCTTTTATGCATAAATAACCCTGGGTGCTTAGTCCACTGAATGCATCTATGTCATTTTTACTTTCTTGGGGAACTGGGCATAAACCTGCAGTTAGACCTTTGGGAAATCTTACTGGCTCAATCTAAATGATATTGCTGACTCTGATGTTCTTAGAATCTTGGGGAATCCTATAAACTGATAAACTGATTCATAAGGAATCCTTTGATGAGCTGGAAAAAACTTCATGCTGCTCGGAACGAAGGCAGAGAAGACATCACATGAGTCAGATTGTGTGATTGACATTCTCAAGATGATGATATTAACTGCTCTTCAACTCTATCCATGACACTTTCTAAATCCCATTGCAAACAGCTGAATTCTAGCATGGCTGCCTTTTTTGTACAATTGAAGACCTAGGAGTGACCCTGATGCAGTGTGCTAGTAAAGAGATAATTTTCTTACCCTTCGGAAGGTGGTAACCAGCTTGGGCTCATTTTGCTCTAATTGCTGAGCTGAGGTTTCTAAAAGAAGGAGTTTTAAATCTGTAAAAGGATATTTCTTACTTTAGGTTCTAATAGACTTGGACTCTTGAGATACTTTATCATAACAAAGTAGATGGAATGATGTACCAAGTTCGTGGCTTTCAAATTTTTGGCAAAAACCTAGAGTAAGTTTCATGTGTTTATATATGTGTGCATATATGTTAAGTGACAATGTAAAATACATATAGATTTGTTAATAAATAGGTAGGGAGGTAAGTAGACAGATAGAAATTGAGGTCAATGAAACAATCTTTACACGTGTATCACATCTGATGTTTTTCTAATCTATCCTATTTTATTTCCCCCTTTTTTTCTTAATGCTGGTTGAAACCCACGAAGTTTATTTCGTGCTGTGCCAGTGGTTCACAACCAGAAATGTGAGCATCACTCGGCTAAGGGATAAGGATGCCTAGGGCCCTCTCCCACCTTTGAGTTATCTTTTAGCAAATGCAGACGACCACCTCGGTGCCAGCAGCTTTGGTTTTGACTCAACAAGCTGGTTTGTGCCAAACACTCTATGGATCCAAATTTCCGTTCTTACTGAGATGATCGGGTCACTCCCAACCAGACCTTTGAAGCTGTGCCCACAGCACTAAAAACAAAGGAAACAATTGGAACCAAACCCTTGCCCTGTGCGGCTAGGAATCTTCGCTCTATGTCTCAGCAGGAAAGAGAAAGTAACACGTCTTTACATTGAAGTGATTCTCACTGAAGATCAAATGTCTCTGAATTGCTTCTCAAAAGTCTTGTTAAAGTAATGGCGCAGTGAAATTAAGTGGGAAGGAAAAGAAGAGAGTTTTTAAGTTCTGCATTTAGATATAAGTGAACTCTTTAGGTCCTTAGTATCTGAAATTCATCTTCGGCCTTGCACTTTCTTGGATACAGGTAACTATGACAGGGCCCCTCCTTCGTTCTTTTTCAGTGTGTTAGCTAAAGTTAAGTGGCCTCCTCTCCCCAATAAGTTGCCTTTAATTTTCATTCATTCATTCACTCATTCATTCACTCATTCATTCGCTGTAATCCTCACCCAAGGATATTTTTCCATTGATTTTTAGAAAGAGGAGAAGGGAAGAGGAGAGACAGAGAGAGAGAAATATGGATGTGAAAGAGACACATCGATTGGTTGCCTTTTTCACATGCCCGGACCAGGACCAGCCTGAAACCAAGATACATGCCCTTGGCTAGAATCAAACCTGGGACTCTTCAGACCGCAGGCTGACATTATATTCACTGAGCCAAACCAGCTATGGCTAATTTTTATTTTTGAAAATAATCTCTTCCTATGAATGGCAGATCATCTTTGCTGCTGTCCCCCTATCCCATCTCATGCTTCCCTATGAATGGTAAAATGTACAGTTTGAAATAATGGAGTGTTTTGGTTGTTGGCAATGATGGATTGCAGCAATCAGCTAAGCTTTTAAAAGCATGTGTATTAAAAGGGAAGAGAAGAGATGTCTTGGTTTCCACCCACTCCAGAAGTCAGCAACGAGAGAATTCTCTCAAGTAAAATCTAATGTCATTTCCACCCCACCCCATCCCATCATCTGCTATGTTGATGAAAGTGAACATCAAGTTGATCGGCTTCCCATATCCTGACAATCATTAATTATGCCAAAGGTGCTGGGGACCTTCCCATTGCGTGCAGGGATCGGAAAGAAATGCAAGGTGACAGCATTTCCTCACCCTGAGTCCCACCTCAGGACAGGTGATGGGCCTGACGTATCTCTTTCCAGTGCACGTCTCCCCGACTCTTTCTAATAGGAAAGAGATTTTAAAGATCTTACTTGCTTTGAGTGAGCCGATTCCATGGAACAAAGGAAAGTCTTCATCGTCAAAATAGATCTATGCTAAGGATTATGGGGGATACCACAGTAGGAGACCTTGACAGGTGGGGCTAAAAAAGCTTACACATTTGAAAATGCCTGCAAATAATTCTCACTTATACATATATAGTATCTAAATGTCTGAAAATATGGTGCCAGCAACATAAAAAGGCTAAAGGAACTGGAAGCTCCTCTCAATTCTGAAAGGGTCAAATTTTCTTCTATCATTAGCGTTTCTATAAAAGAATCCTATTCATACATGGAGGAATTTTTTTTAACTTCACACAGGCAATTATTTCCATCTGAACCTCGGCTAGAGGAAGTTGGACTAATAGTTGAATGTGCTTGGAATTATGCCTGTGACTTTTTTACTACCCCGTGAATTTTCTTATTGAAAGCTCAGTGAACTCTTTAATTAAAAAAATACGAATCAGCTCATGCTCCTTGCCCCTGGTAATCACCAGGGCACCACTGCCCTAGAATGTGTATGAAGGGCCTACCTGTCTGTATCCTGCTAGAATTTAAATAATATAGCCTCTGCTTTCTCAGAATTTTCAAACTAGGACATGAGAGGTGAATGGTTCTCAATGAGGGGGTGGGGAGCGTGTGGGGGTTGCCCCCAGGGGGCATTTAGCAGTGTCTGGTGATCGTCAATCATCATGCTTAGGGTACAGGTACTGGCACCCAATAGGTAGGAGCCAGAGATGCCATTATACATCCGGCATTGCACAGGCCAGTAGTGCTAACGCTGAGAAACCTGCCTCAGGACCAGATACACAGATTAAATGGCATTGCTTCAACTGTGTGTAAACATGTTCTTCTGGAAATTTTTCAAGTTTTTAAGTTACAGTTTGGTCAGTTAATAGCTCTATTAACGCTTGTACTTGATTCATAATAAATACCGGGCACATGTGACACTATTTCAGTATAATCGTGGCCTGAAAAACAAGCATCGAACAGGACAGAATCTTGCTCATGAATTATTACAATCTCAGGCAATGGAGAATATATATTGCAGATTAACTGAGCACACTTTAATTTTTCAATTTCTTTATTAATTTTAGAGAAAGAGGAAGGGGGGAGAGAGGGAGAGAGGGAGAAAAAGAAACATGAATTTGTTCCACTTAGTTATGCATCATTGATTGATTTATATATGTGCCCTGACCGGGGATTGAACCCTTAACCCTGGCGTATCAGGATGACACTCTAACCAATTGAGCTAGCAGGCCAGGGTGTGCATACTTTAAATGATAAAAAAGAAAATTACATGTATTAAGATATAGCTTCTATGGCTGGACGGCTGTTTAAAAAAAAAAAAAAAAAAAAAAAGGCCAAAATAGTGGTGGCTTAAGTGAGGTAGAAGTTGGCTTCTCTCTTATACAGCAGCCACAGCAGTGACTCCAAAGTGCCCAGGCTCCTTCTATCTCATTGCTCTGCCATTCTTGGCATTCGGCTTCCATTGCGTGGCCCAGTGAGCCTGCTCCAACTCTCCTCATCACATCCACATCCTAAATAGCAGCAAGGCAAGAAGGAAGTCGAGGGCATGGCCCTCCTTTTAAGGGCATAACTTGAAGCTTGAGCACATCACTTCTGTTCACATGAATTGTGTTTCAAGTGTGGTCTAGAACTTAGTCACGTGGCCACACCTAGCTGTTATGAAGACTGACAGAGTATTTTGCTGGACAGCCATGTACCCAGCTACCCCTGCAGGATTCCTTTATTAAAAGAAGCAGAGCTGGGATGCTGGAGGCCAGCTAGCAGTCTTTGCCTCGGATATCTTATCTTATCTTAGGTTAATTCAAGGTCAGGGGCCCAAAGGCTGCTTAATAATTCCAGATGACCTTTGGTCAGGATAGAGGTCACAGGCTGTGACGGTGTCTACAATGGCCTGCTATTTCACTGTTACATTAATCCTAAATCACATGAGAGGCAGCAGTAGCTCAGATGCTAAACCGCCAGGGTTCAAACCATAGCTCTGCCACTCAGCTGAGTTGATTTTTAGCAAGTTCACTTCCGCTCTCCGTGTCTGGATTTTCTCCTTTGTAAATTGCTGCTGATGATAGTACCTAACTCCTAGGCTTGTGGGGAAGATTAGTGAAGTCA
This sequence comes from Myotis daubentonii, assembly GCF_963259705.1. NCBI lineage: Eukaryota > Metazoa > Chordata > Mammalia > Chiroptera > Vespertilionidae > Myotis > Myotis daubentonii. Next base: position 59,191,041 of record NC_081844.1, read on the forward strand.
TTCATGTCAAACACTCAGAACAGTGTCTCACATAATGAGCGCTACTAAAAGCTCTAAACGCTGTTATTATTGTGAGGAGTCCTGCACCTGACCAGCTGATTTGATGTCTGCTAATTTGAGCTTAATGTATTATGGAAAGATGTCTGTTCATTTCATCTAGTTTTAAAGTCTCAATAATATATTGTTGCGTTGATCTAATTTTGAGGTGAAGCTCCCCACCCCTACCACCAATAAAGTATCAGAATGAGGAATTTGATTCGCAATGGGATTTGCAGTCCAAAATTGGAATTGATGTGAACCTGGGCCAATTCATGAATCAGTGGATTGGCAGCATCTTAGATCTGAGCCACTCGGTGGACAAGCTAGAAATTCAGTGTCGATACCCGATGCCCCGGCTTTGTCACATTTGTTGATTTCTCAACTGATATCACAGATTTCTGGTTTGATTCAAAAAGGTTCATTAAACTCAAATAATTGAAGAACTCATAGTAAAAACATTGCCACTCAGACCTACAAATGGCATTAGTTATCTTACTGTCTCTAATATTTCAGACTAGAGGCCTGGTGCACAAATTCATGCACCAGTGGGCTCCCTTGGCCTGGCCTGTGGGATCAGGCAAAACTGGCTCTCCAACATCCCCCAAGGGGTCCCAGATTGCGAGAGGGCACAGGCCAGGCCAAAGGACCCCATTGGTGCACGACCGGGCCTGGGAGAGACATGGGAGGTTGACCAGCCAGGGAGGCACCTCGGAAGGGCTCCAGGGCATGTCTGGCCCATCTTGCTCAGTCCTGATCAGCCATACCCCAGCAGCAAGCTAACCTACCGGTTGGAGCATCTGCCCCCTGGTGGTCAGTGCATGTCATAACGAGAGGTTGAGGGGCCTTAGCATATCATTAGCATATTACACTTTGATTGGTTGAAAAGACAACTGGAACTTAGCATATTGGCCTTTTATTATATAGGATTTCAACATCATGTAGCAGATGTCCATCCTTTCCTGACATTCTACCTCATCAGCTCTAATAAGCAAATGACTAAAAATAAGGTTAGAACATCTTTACAACATCTGCGTTGTGTGTATTATAGAAAATTTTGTCCATTAAAACACACATGAACTGTTAAGTCATTTTATACTTTTACTGGTGTAAATTCTGAAAGCTGGTCAATGCTTTTTCTCTCTATGAAGTGATTGAAATGCAAATCAGATATATTGTTGAGTGGGAAGCAGGATTTTCTATAGGCTATAAATACTTTGCTGTGAATGTGAAGTTAGTGAGGACAGCCGTACTGCAGCATTCAAACCTCGGTCTTGATTTTCTTCTCAAATTCCCTTTGGTCCTCACAACATAAAATTTAATAGGATGATTCTACATCCACTTAATCTTAAATTCAGTGAGGGAGAATGATGCTGATCCATTATAGTAATTCTTGTTTTGCCAACAGAAAATCATAAAGAAAACAATTTCATGCAATCATATGGAAATGAAAATTATTTAGACTGGCCTGTGTCAAAATATTTACTAGGCTGGCTGAAATTTTAAGCATGATTCTCTGTCCACTTAATCTTAAATTCAGTGAGGGGGAATGATGCTGATCCATTATAGTAATTCTTATTTTTATCAACAGAAAATGGTAAATAAAACAATTTCACACAATCATATGGAAATTAAAGTTATTTAGACTGGCCTGTGTCAAAATATTTAGGCTGGCTAAAATTTTAAGCACTTAGAGGGCCTGTGGGTTTAACAACAAGAAAATGAGAATTTCCAGAATAAATTTTCATTTCTACCACAGAAGATTCAATCTCTTAAAACTCAACATAGTACAATATAATGCTTTAAATTTATTCAGGAGTTGAAGAAAAGAGCTTTTGAGCCTCCAAACAGAAAAAGAGGGATTCCACTCTTTTTCTTTTTAAAAATAAGTGGACACAGGAAACAGAAAGGCACAGAAGGAGCAGGTGAGCCCGGGGACTGGTTGGCTTACACCGGTGAACAGGCCCTAAAGAAAAAGGAGCAAAGTCCTTTTCCTGGAAGGCAGTGGGGGCGGGGCTGGGAGGGAGGGCATGGGCAGAGCATTCAGTAATCTCTCAAAGTTCAAGGACTTCACAAACCTCTCCCTGGCCAACTTGAGCAACGCATAAGACTCATGTGAGAGACCAGGTGAACGGTTGTAACTTGATAGGAAGATAATCCTCTGGCTATTATTATATAAGAGAAGTAGAGGGAGTGCCGGTAAAGGTCAGTGTGAAGCTTCCTAAAATAAAGAGTTTACCTTTAAGAGCAAGATCTGCACTTTGTTCTATAGCATCTCTTATGCAACACAGAGAAACTCAGACTCTGACTTGAAACGCCCTCGCTTGACATTGAGATAGGATTTGTTTGTGGGATATTCTTCAAGACCTCCAATTTTTGTTTGGGGATATCCAACTAGGACTCCATTGATTAATAATTGTTGCCAATGGAGTCCCAGAATCGTGTGACTCCTCTGGGTCCCTGGTCCTAAGAGCCAGAATTTCTTTACAAAACATAACAGTGCCTTTGACCTTGTCTCTGACTTTGCACGACCCCCAGGATATGCACCTCTGGTCCGTGTGTGTGGTTCTGTTCAGTGTCTATGAAACAGAGACAGCACCTACCACATAGGTAGTTAGGAGGAGCAAATGATATAAGTTATGTCAGGTATATTACAGACCCTTGTGCATCATTAGCTCAATGAATTTTGTTATTGGTGCTGTTGCCATATTTCCTGCATGGCTGTTAAGAGGGTAAATGGAGAAATGATACCAAATTCTCAGTTGGTTAGAAATTTTATTTGCTAGTGATGAAATTGGGTGTTCCTCCCACCCTTCTCCCCCCACGGCTCCCTGCTCTCGCCACTCTCAGCCCCCTCCCTTTTTTCCTCCACTCAACCAGTAGTACCTGTTTCATGGGCATCCTTCCAGAAATACCATATGCACAGACAAGTGAGGAAAATATCTGCATGTGTCAATAGTTTTTGGAACATTTATTCTTAATCAGTTCTCTACTTGAAAGAATAAAGGACCTCCTTTCAGGCTGAGAATTGAAATGGGGAAATGGAATAAGAGTCTCTTCCCTCCATAGTCGAAAATGGCAAGTTTATCTACGCTGTGGAATCATATGGTTACATCCTTTCCGACTTCAAATGATATAGATGAAGGACATTAGCATCCTTTTGATAGGGCAGACACTGAGGCCCAGAGCAGTGGCTCAGTGGAGTCGCCGTGGAGCTTATTACTGCACTCAGTAAGCCATTTATCTCCATGATTGTTTAACTGTGTGAGCCGAACATATGGGTGCCCAGAATCAACACCAATTCCCGTTTACATATTTTAATACGGTTTATTAGCTGACTGGTGCCAAAGTAAATTGAAAGGGAATTAGAAGCCTCAGTTGAGGAGTCATTGGTCAAGACACCCTACTGAGCTGAGCAGGTACAGCAAAGAATTTCAGGAAAATCACAGCTGTTTTCACTTCCCTTCTTTCAAACATGCCCTTTGCCCCACATACGTGAACCTAAGCAAATCATGACTCAGCCCATCCCCATTGTCACTTACGGCAAAAATGATTGGGTGACACGGGCATACTTGTGATTTTCATGGTGCCTAAGTCATGTGGCAATATGATGTTTAAATAAAGCAGTGAGGGAAGACACAGGCACAGGCACTCCACTCCCCGTGAGCAGCTGCCATTGTTTCTGACATCATTTGGCAGGCACATGTGGTTAACAGACCTCGGCCAGGTTTCGTAGTTCACCATTTCGGTTAAACCTTCACTTGGGAAGAAGAAATGGCTGTGCCAGTTCATTCGAAAGCCCTGCCTTCAGAAATTCACTCCTACTCATGGCCCTGCCAGACCAGCGTTTGGTGTCTGGTGTTATTCGGTGCTCTGTCCTGCTATGGATGTCACTGGTTTCCTAAACACTAGGAAAAACTCTGTGACTTGGGTATAGACAAGTAAAGAGCTTTTCCACTGGCCTTTACCCGTGTTGGGTATGTGTCTGCTTTTTAAGTGAGAAGTATAGTTATCGCTGGGAGTTTCACCTGACAGCATCTCCTGTCTGTAAGACTAGAATGTGACCACATTTCCCGCTCAGGAGACACCAACAGGACCTTGAGGCAAATGTGTACACTGGAAAGGCAGCCAGCCATCCGCTGTTGACATCAGAATGTGGCAGCATTCCAAATCGAGGAGCATTTGTGAGTTCCCATATTAATATTAAACGCAAGAATCTTGGTTCATGCATCATTAAGGTTACAAATGTTCACATGCCAAATTGAGGAAGAGCAGAAAATACGATTCTCATGGTGACATCTGTTCTCCAGCACAGAACATGTTCTATAATACAGTGTAAAGTTTGAAGACTGATTAGTTATGCAAAGTCCTTGGTATGTAGTGTGATTAAGAACCTGCACTTCCAGATGGGGTGAGGGCGGGGTGTGTGTGGGGTTGAGGTGAAGAGGGCGCCGAGGAAAGACTGGGTCACTCCCAGTCTGGGTTTGACTGTGTGACTTTAGGCAAGCCCTTAGCTGACCCACATCTCAGGTTTCTTATAAATTAGAAACAATAACGTGCCTTCTCCCTAGTTCACAGAAGGCGAGTCACAGATTATGCTGAGATGAAGTCTCCAAAGAATGCTGTACCTCCATCATCAAAGTGAGAGATACCGACTTTCTGTGAAGGGGTAGGAAGTGGTGCAACAGGGACAGGCTAGGACTAATGGGCCTTGTCTACTTGCATGTGATTTGCATTAATTGACCCGTAGCATATCTCAATGCATGTTTTCTCTCCTTTGCCTAATTAGTGAAATTTAATCAAACCAACAAATATTTATTGCCTATTATATGTAAGATCAATGTAAAGAGAGAGTTTAGGAAGGGATGCTTTCAAAGATGATCAAATCAGAATGTATGAGAACAACACATACATACAACCTACAGTAATACAAGACAGGTAAGTAGAATATATTGCATTTCCCCTGTGGAGTAAGATAGTGCCTCCATAATCTGATTCTGTTACTTGATTTCTCTAGAGGTTGATTTGTAACCAAAATATTGCATTAATATTTTTGTATTTAATTTATTTGATTTCTTTTTTCAATTTGAAATAGAAGGAAGATACTTTTTTCTTTTTATTTCTCCTTTTGCTCAGCTACTCTGGAGTTGTATCGCTGAGTTCTATCTGTTCCTTAACATATCTTTAGGCTATCGGATATTTACATTTCTGATTTGTGAACCAAAAATCCATTTCTGACTCTTTCAGTCTTTAAATGATTAAATAGAAGTGGTTTCTATTTTTCAAGTGGTTATACTGATAATGGAAATGCCTTAACTTTACAAGTTCATTTTCTCAGAACCCTTCTTGAGGGGATATGTGTTTGGAGCAGTATTGAATTTACATTAAGCCTTCCACACTGTTTACTCCATTCTGTTCTTCAACAAGGACATTTTTGTCCAAGGCAACTGTACAGGGCAGGGCAAAAGTAGGTTTACAGTTATTCATGTGGAAAATAATACAAGAATTAATAAATAATAATACAAGAATAAACTCTGGCCCAAACCGGTTTGGCTCAGTGGATAGAGCATCAGCCTGCAGACTCAAGGGTCCCAGGTTCGATTCTGGTCAAGGGCATGTACCTTGGTTGCAGGCACATCCCCAGCAGGGAGTGTGCAGGAGGCACCTGATCGATGTTTCTCTCTCATCGATGTTTCTAACGCTCTATCCCTCTCCCTTCCTCTCTGTAAAAAATCAATAAAAATATATTAAAATAAAAAAAGAATAAACTCTGTTTCCCATACTCTCTGTTTCCCATACTCACAACTATAGCCCTATGTTTGCCCTGCATTTTCATGAGACCATAAAATGCAGTGGCACTTGCACCAAGAAAGAGAAAACTTAACACATGATCTTGGCCTCTTTAGGACCCAGTCCAAAGGCAGGTCATCAACCCATAAAAATCCCAAAGCCAGCAGCTATCCGCCTTTTTCTACTGTGACACAGAGATTACTGGTCCTTCATAAAGAGAGGCAACAGCCTGTGGACACACCTAGAGCTAAGTCCAGGGTAAGGGACCATGGAGTGCACACCCTGCCAGATTGCATATCCTGGGTCCAGATTAGCTGGAACTCTTACCAGCTGTGTGAGACCAGGTTAACTCCTTAATCACTCTGAGCTCTGATTTCCCTCATCTACAAACGAGGATAGAAATGAGACCGGCCTTAGCATGTAGCTGTGAGGATGAAATGAAATAATATAAATAAAGGGCTTAGCCTTCAAACAGTGCTTGGAACAAAGTATGTGCTAAGTCCATCTTAGTTAGTAATACGTGTAGTTCCTCTTTCAGCTACATCAGATTTTCCCCCCCATTAAAAAAGAGTACATGGAGCCCCAGAGGTTTGGCTCAGTGGATAGAGCGTTGGCCTGTGGACTGAAGGGTCCTGGGTTCGATTCCGGTCAAGGGTACATGACCAGGTTGCAGGCTCGATCCCCAGTAGGGGGGTGTGCAGGAGGCAGCCAATCAATTATTCTCTCTCATCATTGATGTTTCTCTCTCTCCCTGTCCATTTCTCTCTGAAATATATATATTGTACATGGATATTCAAATTATTGACAGTGATATGATTATGGAGGTAGCCTATTTTATTTATTTAAGAATAAAATGTTTGCCAACTGGGTTACTTATTATTACTTGTGGCAAATGACCAATGCTGCCCATCATTCTGATGTGCTTTCATAGGAAAATACTAACAATCCTTTCCCTCCTCTAAGAGCTAACATGCTGTTTCCCAATCTTATATCTTTGATCCCTGCCTGAGGAAAAATAAATAAGCCAACAAAGAGAAATTTCCAGCATATGAAATATATAACTCTGCTTAATCAAATAGGTAGTATTTCCTGGTCAAAGAGAAAAAATATTTTGATTAATGTTACCTTAAAATGTTAAATCTGCCATCAACTAACATACATTTTATATTGCGCTAAAACCCAAGGTCAAGAGAAAGGCAAAACAGAAGAGTTAAAGTGTCTGTTAGTGCAGAATTCAATAGATTAGGAGCAGAGAGAGGAAGAAAACTGAAATTTTGAAACTGGATGTAGTCACACAAGAATATTGCAGTGCATGGGAGCTGATAAGGGCTTTAAGGAAATTTAGATATCTTTAAAGGGGTGGATGATATGATCAAGGCTTGTCCATAAGAAAAGAGGACTAGAATAATTGAGAATGCCAGTGGACTCTGATCTTAGTGAAGAAAGGGCAGAAGCCCTAACGGCTTACTTGAATAATATTAGGGATATACATAGCACATCATATAATTTTAGGAGTAAATGGACATTAAAATTTTAGTATTTTAAACAGTCTGAATTTTCCTATTTTAGAGTATGTTTGGAAAGGTTAAATTCTCTAACAAGGGTGATTTGCTGTTTTCATTTAGTTTTTTCATTTCCTCATTTATTTCATAAATTTTTACTGAGAACCTAGTTCAGCAATAAACCTGGGGAAGAGAAGTAATTCTCTTGTTTGTTCAGATAGTGGTAACGTCTTCCCTCCAGAAGTTCTCATATGTGCCCATACTTTATAATAACCTCTAGAAGGAAACTTGTGAATTTAGAGATCTCCCATCACTTAATACAGCCGTCAGATAGCTCCACACTTGAATGCCGGTTCTTTTTCTTTCCTGGGAAAAGTTGAAAGAACAGCCATTGTAGGATCTGACTCTGGAGCAAGTGAAAGCGAGTGTGAAACAGTTTTGTAATTAAAATGGACATAGTTGGTGCTCAGGTGTTTGATATGCAGAAACCCGCCAGTGTCAAAACCTAGGAAGAAGACGAGAGGAACTGGGCAACAGAAGTGAGATGGAGGCTCCAGGCTCCACCGTTCTCTCCCCATCTAGGTCCTGAAAGCATTTGGGCTGCCCCAATGAAGCCCACTTTAAATTTATGTGATCATAGACGTTCTTCCTTATGCCTGTTGAATACAGGAAAATCGGCAGCAGAACAAATCAAGATTGCAGCAGATAGAGTTGTCTCTGGTGAAATAAGTCAGAACTCTTAGAGTTTCTTCTTTGATTTTCTAGTATAATAGTATAACGTAACGAAGTGTTAAGGCTCTGGAGTCAGACAGATTTGGGTTTGGGGTAGACTGCCACTTACCAGCTGGATGAAACTTCAATTCATTGTTCAATCTCCCTGAGCCTGATACTTTTTTTGGTAAATGGGAATGGTAATAATAGTATCTAACACATAGTGCTGTTATAAGGTTAAATATAATATTTGGAAACTACATAGTACAGTGCCTAGTACAATGGTAAATCCTCATAAGCATAAGCTATTGTTTTAATTATGCATTATCCCCTTAATATACTCTTAACAAACTGATATTGTTTTGCATAATGGAGATGAACTGCCCAAATGGGGTGAAACTAGTTAAATACATTAAGCCTGTATCTGTTAGAATTCTATTCAGCTTAACCACAATGACTTAACCAAATGGGGCTCTGTTTTTCGGGGTGTGTGTGTGTGTGTGTGTGTGTGTGTGTGTGTTTTCACATAATAAGGAATTCAGAAGTAGGCAGTATAGGGCTGGTGCAGCAGCATGAGGTCCCGGCCGCCTCCTAATTTTCTGCTCTACCACCTTATCAGATGGCTTTCATCTTTATGGGTGAAAGAGGGCTGCTCCACCGCCAGACATCCGAGGAAGAAGAGCCCAGGGTGAAAGGCCTTTATTCAAAACTGTCTTTTTTTTCAGGAAGTGGGGAGTGTCAGAGCCTCTATCCCTAGGAACGCCTATCTATATACCTCATTGGCCAGAACTGTGTTTCATTGCTAGCCTTTAACAACAGTGGAAACTGGGAAGACACAGTCATGTTTTAAACTGGGCTCATTGCCACCCTAAAAAAATAATTGTAGCTTTGTTGGATATTGAATAAACCACCAGCCGAATCTGCCACAAAGCCACAAGAAGTACCCAGCTCCCAAGCCTGATGGTTTTCTAGCAAAGATTTATAAATGTCCTCAACACTGGGACATTCTGGGGTCGTTTGCTAAGACTTTAAGTCCTACCATCATCATTGATCTACGTAACTGACAAGATGATTACCAAAGCCTTTCGGTGTGACTCCTGAACCACTATTGCAAGTTTATGTCTGTGTTTCAATGTAAAATTAGGTTGCCATTTAGTTCAACAATCATGATCTTGGTGATGTGACTGTCTCATTTATTCAGTAAACATTTATTGAGGATCCACTGAAAGGGAAAATGTAGAAGCAACATCCGAAAGCCCAGTGGATATTTTTAAAGGTTAAGTTATATAGAGGTGACAGGCATCAGTTGGCCTAGGACTAGGTTCTGGCAGCGGTGCCCCATGTTTGGATGCTTAGAGCAGTTTCCTGAAATTCTCAAGTTCTCTGTCATCAGCCTCGCTGGACTTAGGAGTACCAGGTCTTAGCCACTTTCTAGAGGATTGCAGGTTTTCTTCTATTGATTTTAAATGACCTGTGTATAAAATCAGATGTGGAAAACTTCTCTGGTTCTTTACCAGTTTAACGGGTTGAAAGCCAATCAGTAATGATTCGTTGAAGCTAACTGTTGCCCTGCACTGAGCAAAACATGTCCAACTTTTCTGGGTTGATCTCAGGATGTTTACTAAGAACCAGTTCCACAAACCTGTTTGGTTGTAGACTTTGGCATGGATTTCTCATGGCTGAGAGGAGCTTGAATGAGACAGTGGGACAAGTGCTTAAGTTCTCTGGGCCTCGGTTTTCTTATTTTTAAGAAGAGAACATTTAATAAGAGGATCCTTAAGGTTCCTGCCTGAACTACTAAGCTTTGGAGCAGAAAGAAGACTTGGCTGCTGTGGAAACCTTGATTCTGTTATTCAGCCTTGTAAGTTGTGGGGTGCGAGAGGCTCTAGACTTTCATGCCTCCATTCCATCCTCATGGAGATAAAGGAGCTGAATTTCAAGAAATCTGAGTCCTCTACTTGATCTAATGTTCTGTCAAGTAAAACTCCAGAGAGCTCCCTCCCAAATTCTACCAGATGGGTTCATTTTATGAAAATTCTTGGAGAAATGCTTGATGGGTTTCATCTTCCCAGGACCTATGCATGGGCTTTGCTAAGTTTGTTAAGCATTAAAGTTTGAAATGAGCCCAAAGAAGATCAAGGCTGTGAACTCTTTTATGTCTAAGAATCTCCACCCAGTGTTTCTAATTGGGCGCAGATTCACAAAAACTGTTGCTGAATTCTGCGATCTCAGCTGTTCTTTGAATTGGCATCTTGACCGGCAGAAAATCCCATACTTTGGAGGAGTGTTTGGAATGGCCTTTAATAGTTATCTGGTTACACCAAGACCTGCAGAGAGGTGGTCATAAGGAACCTAGTAATAGATCTTTTAGGACCCACCAAGTTATCCTAAATTAAAGTGATCCTTAAAAAGAAGGGGGAAAAATTTAAGCATATAGAAAACTTAACCCCCCAAAAGTCCTTAATCACAGCTGACTCCTTCACTCACAAGCAGCGCACAGAAGGCAGCAGCTTGTTTCCAGCAGAGACCCCGCAAAGCCCAGGAAAGCAGAAGATAGAGCTGGTAGCGACAGGGTCTAGCCAGCAGATCTCATGCTCTGCCTAGAACTGGCCTGAGAGGTTTTCACCTAGCGGAGGGTTTCAGGATTTCAGTTGCAATGTGCCTTGAAACTCTCCAGGCTCCTAATGAAAGAAAGAAATTATCAGAATACCATCTGTCACAATGGAAAACCCAAGCAGCCCCCAAACCTCTTCCTCAATGAGCAGCCGATGCGGATTTAGTCAATCCAGACCCTTATTTGTGCACTGAGGTCACAGTTTGGCCCATCTTCTGCTTACGGCTTTAACCAAATAAAGCCTTCCCTCCCTGCACTTCCCTTGCCAAAGTCAGGTTGAGAGATAGTTCTTTGTAAGGATTGTCTTGGCAGGAGATACAGGGATCTTCTCACACAGCAAAACGCAGCAACAAAGCCAAATGATACACCAGTCAGGGCGCTAAGTAATGTTAAAAATTGAATAAGCAAACGACAGTCCTTACCTTTGCACCCACTGTCTTTTTTGTTTGGTTTGCTATGGTTGGGGGCGAGGGGGCTGTTTTTGTTTGTTTTGTTTCTGTCTTTTTTTTTTTTTAAACCAACAGAACTCCCCAAATGTCAGTGAAAGGTCCAAGGTATCTTTCTTCAGTAATAGCTGGTTTATCTCAGAGGGGACTTGCTTTTAGGATTCTCCCATGTGATCTTCCTCTTGTTCCTTGTATTTTTGCCACATTGCAGTTTCTAACTTCTCTGTGGCTGGAAATATCCTAGGCTGGCACTTTTGAGAAGAGAGACGGAAAGAAATCCTAGTGTCTGTGAACTGTTGCTAAATCTGCACACGTCCACTTGTAACCAAGAATATTCAACTCGGAGCCAAAGAACAGGGGGAGGAGAAAAGCCCTTCCTGGTTTGTTGTAGGCTTTGGCGTTGATTCCATGGGCCTGGGAGGAGTTTCAGTGAGACCGTGGGCCTAGCCTCTGCTCTCCCAGCATCACTAGCCAGGTTCCCTGAAGCAGTTTCTTAAGTTCTCTGGGCCTCCGTTTCCTTATGTGTAAGAAGGGAACATTGAACAAGATGATCCTGAAAGTCCCTCCCTGAACTAAGGTTTGGGGCAGGATGGTGACTTAGTTACTGTGGAAACCCTGATTCTGTTACTCAACCCTCTATAAGTTGGGTGCTCTGGGGTGGGAGAGTCCTGGAATTTCATGCCTCGGTTTCATCCTCAAAGAAATGAAGGAGCTGGATTCCAAGAACACTTGATCAAATGTTCTCTCAAGTCTGTCAAGCTCCCAGATTCTACCAGATGGTTTATTTCATGGAAATTTTTGGAGAAATGCTTGATGGGTTTCATCTTCCCAGGTTCTGTACATGAAATGAGACTTGTCCCCTTGGATCACGATGTCATAACAGGCAGAGTTTGGAATACCCTCTCTTGGTTATTAAAGCCTCCTCACTATGAATGAGGGGCCTCGGTTGACTATAAAGGGGAAGAGCTACGTTGGGAGTGCTAATACACCTTGTGTTGGGTGACTCCCCTTATGCTCTGTTCCTGTTTCCCCAACTGCACAATGGGGACAAAGTGCTTGCCCCTGTGAACACACTGACTTCATGTAAAACAAAAACCTGTTTTAGGAAGAGGAAAATCTTTAAATGATATTCAAGGCAAAGACCATAAGTGGAAAAATAGAGAGAAAGACACCTGTTCAGATAATATCTAATAGGAATTTATGGATATCCCAGGAATCAGAGTATAAGAGTATGAAGAGAAATAAAATGCTTGTAGGAGACAAAATCCTCTGAAACTCTGTATAAAAGAATATACAGGGGTGGGGGAAAAAGTAGGTTTATAGTTCATATGAAAAATAACACAATCCTATATAATAAAAGCCTAATATGCTAAGTGTCTGGTCATTCAGTCAGCCATTCAACCAACCAAAGTGTAATATGCTAATGATATGCTAATGATATGCTCAACCTCTCACTATGATGTGCACTGACCACCAGGGGGCAGACACTCTGACCAGTAGGTTAGCTTGCTGTTGGGGCCCGGCCAATGGGGACTGAGCAAGATGGGCCAGACACGCCCTGGAGCCCTCCCATGATCCCTCCCCTGTCCCGATCATGCACTGGTGAGATCCCTCAGCCTGGCCTGTGCCCTCTCGCAATCCGGGCTGAGCCCCCCACCCCCGCCCCCAGTACACGATTTTTGTGCACCGGGCCTCTAGTCATTAATAAATAATACAAGAATACACTCTGTGTTTCATGTACTCACAACTATAAACCTGTAGTATTGGCTTTAGAAAAGTATTGTTATACTAGTAAAAGCAATGAGAATGCACAGCAAGAAAACCACCAACAAAATGAAAAACCAGCCTATTGAATGAGATAAAATATTTGCAAATTGTATATCTGGTAAGGAGCTAATATCTACAATATCTAAGGAACTTAAATGATTCAAGAGATGGGGAAAAAACAATTCAGTTAAAAAATGGGCAGAAAATCTGAATAGACATTTAATCAGAGAAGACATACAAATGGCCAACAGGGATATAAAAAGATGCTCAACATCACTAATCATCAGGGAAATACAAATCAAAACCACAATGAGATAGCACCTCAGATCTGTCAGAATGGCTATTATAAAAAAGACAAGAAATAACAAGTGTTGGTGAGAATGTGGAGACAATAGAACCCTTGTACACTGTTGGTTGGTATAGAAATTGGTGCAGCCACTATAGAAAACAATATGGAGCTTCCTTAAAACATTAAAAATAGAATTACCATATGATATAGCAATTACACATCTGGGTATTTATCCAAAGAAAATGAAAACACTAACTCAAAAAGACATATGCACCCCCATGTTAATTGCAGCATTATTTACAGTAGCCAAGATGTGGAAGCAACTTAAGTTTCCATCAATGGATGAATGAATGAAGAAATTGTATCTATAATAATAAAAGCATAATATGCTAATTAGACCAGATGACCTTCCAGATGACTTTCGGGAGAAGCCGCGGCAGCGGGGGCGAAGGCAGAGGCAGCCTCCTCAGCTGCAGGGGCCAAGCCCGTTGCACGAATATTCATGCATCGGGCCTCTAGTATTTATATAAAATGGAATATTATTCCACCATAAAAAAGAAGGAAATCTTACCTCTCTAGTGGGAATGAGCAGAAAAAAAAGGCAAGTTGTGAATATTTGTTGGGTTAACCAATAAAGTGTCTGCCAGAGAATTTGTGTTGAAGAAAATAATCTTGTGGCTTGTTATTAGGAAGAAGTAAGATATGAAACCTTTGGGGGTAAGGCTCATGACTGCAAACATTTCCTCTAATAAAATCATTAAATCACGGTTCTTGTGTTGAGTTAAAACACCTATTCAAAAGGCAAATAGCCCTATTTTTCACCCTGAATTGGCCATAAACCTTACCTAGTGCTATTTCAGGCCTCAGTCTTCCCCACCATAAAATAAGAATAATGTTCATTCCAGGCCTCACTTGGATCCTTTCATTCAATCATTCATTTATTCAACAACTATATACTACACACCTACTATGTATCAGGCACCATGTTAATGCTGAAGACACACAAATAAATAACAGAACCCTTCCCTGGTGACTCCCATTCTAATAGGAAAGGGAGGCCGGGGTATATTTATTGAACACTACTGCATGTTGGACTATGGTGGGAGCTTTATATTAAAAAGATGTACATATGATATATATGCTATGCAAACTAGTAATATAATAGGGAGAGTGGAGCAATAGAAGTATTTATAAAAGTGCTTTGGGACAGAGTAGGGAAATGACTCATTCTGCCCCGGGAATTGGGAAGGCTTTACCAAGGCGATGAAATCGGAGATAGGGCTTGAAAATGAGCCAGACTTTGCTGGGCTGGGGACTAACTCCCGGTGCAGGCATAGCTGACTCACAAGCATTGAAGGCTTCCAAGGGACTAGTGTGTTCCCAAAAGCCCTTGCTGGTGGGAGGTGATGTGGGATGCTGAAGGTGGGGGGTGCAGCCAGGTGGTGAGGGCCCTCAGTAGCCAGGTAAGGATTGGGTCTTGGGGAGCCATTGGCATACAGGACAGGACCTGGTCAGATTTGTGCCTCGGACAGATCGTGCTGGAACCTGTGAGGAGGGGCTCCCAGAATGGAGGGCGGCTGAGGGCCGAGAGGCTGTTTGGGAGGATTTTGCAAATATCCTGGTGAGAGATGATGACTCAATGAAGGCACTGGAGCCCCTTTTTTATTTTATTTTTGCCTGGTTTCCAACATTTATTGAAAATCAAAGAACAGAAAAACTTTACATAAAAATATGTCAATTTTAGCTTCCGCGTTGCTGTACTCACACACACACACACACACACACACACACACACAATTGAAGGATGATATCTTTTTGTTAAACCTGCAGCACGTGACCCCAGTGACCCCGGGTAGCCAGGCTAATTTATCCAGTGCACTGTGATGGGGGTGGAACATGGTGCCTGTGAGCTTTAAAATGTGCAACCAGTCGGCCTGGTGTGACTCTGTGGTTGAATGTTGGCCCATGAACCAGGAGGTTGTGGTTCGATTCCCCGGTCAGGGCACATGACTGGGTGGTGGGCTTCATCCCCAGTAGGGGCATGCAGGAGGCAACTGTTCAATGATTCTCTTTCATCATTGATGTTTCTCTCTCTCTCCCTCTCTTTTCCTCTTTCTGCAATCAATAAAAGCATATCTTTTTTAAAAAATGTACAGCCACAGGACACTCGCCACTGTCCCACGGTGGTCTCCTTACTATGGGGTTACCATCAATATTGCTCACGCACAGAGATTAGAATAGGCCTGCATATCAGCTTTTATAAATATGTCTTCATCAATAGGTTCTAGTTTAAATATTTGAAAATAGTTTTGAAAACGTTTGATCATCAAGACCTGGGGACAAAACATGCCCCTCTTTTCTGGAATGCCTCCTCCAGGCGAGAGCAGCCAGCTGGAGGCCCTGCGGTCACAGTTGGCTGCTCTCGGTGACAATGGGGCCAGTCCTGTTTCAAAAAGGCAGACCACGGACATTCAGAAGATTGACCTTGCTGCGTGTGCATCACAGGTCTCACCTAGAAATAGACAGACAGCTGGGGTGGCTGGTTGGACGTACGGAAAGACAGAGAGGAAGGAATCAAAAGGAGATTCTGAGGTAAGATCAACAGCCTCTGGTGAATGATTGGATGGGTTAAAAGACTGCGCGGGAGGGATCAAAAAAGTGACTGAAGTTTCTCATGTGGCATTTGGGTGGTGCCATTCACAGGAAATGTGGAAGAATGCGGCTTCTGCTGAGCTGCATTCCTGCTCCGTGAAAAGAGGGGTGGGCCTTTTACTTCAGTACTTGTTTTATCTCCGTAATACTCTTCCCACAGCTTCATCCAGCTGTGATGTCAAATTCACGTTCTGGGATAAGGATCCCAATGGCTGTGGTTGCCTTGTGCCTGTGGAGTGAAAACAGGTGTCTGTAGTGAATGCAGACAGCAACGGGGGAGAGAGCTGATCCCCGGACCAGGCTTGGGGTCCAGGCACAGGGAGGTGGCCGATCGGCCACGGATGCCCTCTTGGTGGCTCTGGTCTGCTCACCACCGCTGCAGGCTGTTCTTTCTGCTTCGCTGAAGCACAGCCTTCATAGTTTTAATAGTTTTTTAAGGCCAGTGGAAGGGATTGGACTTTTCATGATGCTTCAACTTCTCAAGTGCATGACTAATACTTGAAGGAATTAAGAGACTTCTTTATTTTTAATTGCATCTACTTGTTTGGTATGTGGCTCAATTAATTCATTCTTGTTGTGAATGTATTGGAAGACCCTGTACCCTCTTGACCTCTCCTTGTAATTATGACTATCATCCTGCTTTGAAGCACTGTTTGGATTACACACTTTAAAGGAACTTCTAAAACACCCTCTCATCGCTACGTGGCTGAAATGCCCACCGCTTGGACTCAAGGACAGTCATCTCAGAGTGGTTCTTATCCCCAGCAGGTCAACGGCCTCTCATTTCACCTTCCTTTCCCCCAGCAATCTGCCCCTTCCCCTTTAGAAGTTTCCATTCACATATTCCAACTTTAATAAGACTAGCGCTCTTGTTTCTGAGGCCCAAAGAGCAATGTTTTAACAAACGCAGCTCACCCAATCAATTGCTGGCAGGTGCCTCACAGGAAACATTATTGCAATCTCACCATCATTCCATCACTGCCCCCCACCCCTCCCTTTCCAAACACACACAGGATTTGTTTCTCCTTTCCTTAGATTATACTATCTGGCAAGTCTGCAGTCAAATAAAAATTGATCCAGTCACAGTTTTAACTAAATTGCATGAAATAAAGTTCTTTGTTCTAAAGTTGTCTCTGACTGGTGGCCTGAGAATTTCATCTGCTTGGATCTTATGAAAAGTCTTTCCACTGTGTAATTTTCACCACGTGGTGCTTGGCTTTATAAAGCAGCACTGTGCTTTAAGAAGATTCACAGTAATTTACTGAGGTAAAGGGCAAGATGATAACCCAGTAAATTATTTGTCTTCTTCAAAGTAAGGCCTAAACGCCTTTTAGTGACCAAGCACCCTCTTCCATCTTTTTGGTACTTTCTCTGTCACCTGTCTTCTTATCTATATATATAAAAGCCTAAGCGACCATTTGACTGCTCGATCACTCTACTGGTAGCTATGATGCTCACTGACCACCCGGGGGCAGATGCTCAACACAGGAGCTGCTCCCTGATCATCAGTGCGCTCCCACAGTGGGAGCGCCGCTCAGCTGACCAATGGGCACCAGATGCCGTGCTCATGGCTGGTGAGCACAGCTGCGGTGGCAGTGCGAGTTTCTCCCATGGACACTCCCCCTGTGTGCCCCTCCCCCATCCGGACCAGGACTGGGACCAGGATCGGGACCAGCAGCGGGACTGACTGGGTACAAGCCCACTGCTGCTCCTCGGTCATGGGCACGCTGGTATTGCCCTAGGATGGGCGTGCGGAGACCACAGCGAGCCTACCGAGCGGTGGTGGTGGCAGGCGCAGCGGGGCCAGGATGAGCAGGAGCGGTGTGGCGCCTGCCCAAGCTCAGGCTCCTCCCCAGCTGCCTGCTGCTTCTTGCACTACTATAACCCTCAGGGCATATAGGACTGCCAGTTTTGGCTGATCCCTACAGGCCAGGCTGAGGGACCCCACTGGTGCACGAATCCGTGCACCAGGCCTCTAGTCTACACTAATAAAAGACAAAGATGCTAATTGACCATACCTTTGCTACACCCACCAGCCAATCAGAGCAACTATATGCAAATTAACCCAACCAAGATGGAGGTTAATTTGCATATACCGGCTGGGAGCGAAGACTGAAGACAACGTAGAAGGAAGCCAAGCACTGCAGAAGGGAGCAAAGTAGAGGCAGCAGAGACAGGAACGGAGCCAAGGCAGCGGAGGCGGGAGGCGGGAGGGGAGCCAGGGCACAGCGGGCAGCCGGAGCGCGGCGGGTGGCCGGGGCGTGGCAGGTGGTGGGGGCGCAGGGGGTGGGGGTGGTGGCAAGCGGTGGTAGATGGGAGGCAGCAGTCAGTTGGAGGCAGCGGGAGGCAGGGGGAGGAGGCAGAGGCAGGAAGCGGGGGGAGGAGACGGGAGCGAAGCCCTATTCTTGCAGGAATCTTCCTGCAATGGGCCTCTAGTCCTATCTAATAAAAGAGAAACATGGTAATTAGCGTACAACCACTACCCTTCCCATTGGCTAATCAGGGCGATATGCAAATTAACTGCCAGCCAAGATGGCGGCCAGCAGCCAGGCAGCTTGAAACTAACATGAGGGTTGCTTGCTTCAGTGACGGAAGAAACCAACGTTCCCCGCCTGCCTTGCCAGCCTCTGAGCCTGCAGTTTGAAACATTGTAACAAATATAGAAGCTAAACAAAACCCCAGAAACCTGCTTTCAGCGAGCCGGGATCTCAGAGCTGGAGTTATACATTGTTTCGATTATAGAACCCAAACAAACCAGATACCTGCTTTCAGCAGCAGAGGCCTCAGAGCTGGAACCAGAGCTAAAGCTGGCCCAGAATAAAAAAGAAGAAGAAGAAAAGGAGCAGTTGGGAGCTTCAGCCCTCAGCCCCTCACCCAGACTGGCCAGGCACCCCAGTGGGGACCCCCACCCTGAAGGGTGTGTGACCAGCTGCAAACAGCCATCATCCCCTCACCCAGGCTGGCCAGACACCCCAGTGGGGACCCCCACCCTGATCCAGGACACCCTTCAGGGCAAACCAGCCAGCCCCCACCCTTGCACCAGGCCTCTATTCTATATAGTGAAAGGGTAATATGCCTCTCAGCACTGGGATCAGCAGAGCCACGAGGCCTCCCGGCACCAGGATCAGCGTGACAGGGGGCAGCGCCTAAAACCCCCTGATCGCCCTGCAGCTCTGTGTGTGACAGGGGGAGGGGCCACAACCTCCCTATCCGCCCTGCTCTCTTCGTGACAGGGGAAGGCGCCCCAATCTCCTGATCAGCCCTGCTCTGTGCCTGATACGGGGGAGCTCCCCAACCCCCTGATCGCCCTGCGGCTCTGTGTGTGACAGGGTGCAGCACCCCAACCCCCGCCCCCGCACGGGCCCTGCTCTGTGTGTGACAGGGTAGAGCCATAACCTCCCCATCAGCCCTGCCCTGAGTGTGACAGTGGCGGCGCTCCAACCCCCTGATCAGCTCTGCTCTGTGGGTGACAGGGTGCAGCGCCCCAACCACCCCCCCCCCACAGGCCCTGCTCTGTGTGTGACCAGGTAGAGCCATAACCTCCCCATCAGCCCTGCCCTGAGTGTGATAGTGGTGGCGCCCCAACCCCCTGATCCGCCCTGCTCTGTGTGTGACAGGGGGCGGTGCCCCAACTCCCCTATCGGCCCTACTCTGTGAGTGACAGGGGGGAGCTCCTCAACCCCCTGATGGTCCCTACTCTGTGCGTGACAGGGGGGAGCTCCCCAACCCCCTTGATGGGCCCTGCTCTGTGCATGACAGGGTGTGGCGCCGCAACCTCCCCATCGACCCTGCCTTGAGTGTGACAGGGGGCGGTGCCCCAACCCCCCAATCGGCCTTACCCTGAGCGTGACTGAGGGTGGCATCGCAACCTCCCAATCCTCCCTGCTCTGTGCATGACAGGGGGCGGCGCCCCAACTCCCCAATCGGCCCTGCTCTGAGCCCGACCAGGGGCTGCACCTAGGGATTGGGCCTGCCCTCTGCCACCCGGGAGCAGGCCTAAGCCAGCAGGGCGTTATCTCCCGAGGGATCCCAGACTGCGAGAGGGCACAGGCCAGGCTGAGGGACCCCCCGAGTGCACAAATTTTTGTGCACCGGGCCTCTAGTATTATTATAAAAGGACTAGAGGCCCGGTGCATGAGATTCATGTACTTAGGAGGGGGATTCCCTCAGCCCAGCCTACGCCCTCTCATAGTTCAGGAGCCCTTGGGGGATGTCTGACTGATGGCTTAAGCCCACTCCCTGCAGGGAGCGGGCCTAAGCTGGCAGTTAGACATCGTTAGTGCTCCTGTGGAGGCAGGAGAGGCTCCCGCCACCGCTGCTGCACTCACCAGCCATGAGCCCAGCTTCTGGCTGAGCGGCGCTCCCCCTGTGGGGGTGCACTGACCACCAGGGGGCAGCTCTTGTGTTGAGCATCTGCCCCCTGGTGATCAGTGCACATCACAGCGACCGGTTGTTCTGCCATTCGGTCGATTTGCATATTAGTCTTTTATTATATAGGATAATCTGTTAGAGTTCAGTGAGAAGAAACAAGTTTGAGAAAATTCAAGGTAATCCTTTGTATGATGATGAGAAAATAAATTTTTTTTAAGTTGACAAAGAATGTATTAGCATCCACTTATTTCATTTATGGCTATGAATTATGTACAGATAACTTGTGGCACTCACCATTTTCCGAATGTAATGAAACCTTGGGATAAATTCAGGTTGTGCAATCATGCATTAGGGAGTTTTTGGTGGAAGAGTGTTTTAGTGTCTTCATGCTACTATAACAAAATACCACTGACTGGGCAGCTTATAAACAGCCTAAAGGTATTTCTCACAGTTCTGGAGGCTGGACGCCTAAGGTCAGGGTGCCAGTGTGGGCATGTGACCTCTTTTGGATTTCAGGTATTTTTACTGTGTCCTCACAGGGTGGGAAGAGTGAGGGAACTCTGTGGGGCTTCTTTTATAAGAGCACTAATCCACCCTCATGACCTAAGCACCTCTAGGAAGCCCACCTCCTGATACCATCACTTTAAGGATTAGGATTTCAATATATGAATGCGGGGGAGGGGCACAAACATTCAGACCACAGCAAGCAGCTTGCAGTTGTCATCACTGATTCTCTGTAGCTCAAGTTCCTCATTAAAGACTTTGTGCAACCCTTTTGAACATAGGAGAAAACTTTTCCCCATACAGGGCAGTGAAAGTGTATTTCCTTTCAAGGGATCGAACCATTTGTTTTCGCATCAGAATCTGAGACCCAGCATTCTTAATTTACTTACTACCTTGTAGCAAAAGTTGACATTTCTGAAATTTTAAAGAGCAACTCAACCATTGACTCATTCCACAGGTTTTTATTGAGTACTGACTATACAGTGGACACAGTGCTAACCATGCTACCCACCTACTAGAAGGTTGGGTTGGCTGGCCTTTAGTGATGAAAGCGAGAAAACACCAGAGACTTGACTAAAATTTGGATTCATTCGCCACCACAACATTCAAGAATAGCCTTCTCAGAGACAGCAAATGAGCATGAAAACCAGAGGTTACTGGGACTTCTTTGTAGTTACCAGCCACATTCGTTGAAGGAAGCCTCTGCTTAACTCCTGAATGTTGACTAAACTGAAATTCGTTCATGTTGCCTTGTTTATTCCTCATCTTCTTTTGGTGCAGAGACAGAAAAGCTTGTACTAGAGGCAGGCAACGGATTGCCATCCTGGAAATTCAATGACCAGCTTTTCCCCTGCGATGTGTGTGGGAAAGTCTTTGGCCGGCAGCAGACATTGTCCCGACATCTCTCGCTGCACACAGGTGAGTCGGCCTCACTGCTGTATCTTCCCGGGTCTGGATCACCAGCGTCTCATTACCACGAAGCTGAGTTGCTCTAAGAGAATTATTACAGAAAGTGATAGGAGTGTCTTATCATGACCTCCTCAAGCCATTTAACTGGCATGTTCAAATAAGGCCCCAGACAGGGTTTCTTATTTGTATTGAAAGGATTCATAAAGTTTAAGTAGGATTGATGAGAAAAGATGCACATTTAAGCATAGTTGGGTAAAACTCCTCGACTCCAAGGAATTTATTGATCTTGTTGGCACAGGGGATGGAGCTGTATCCCATCTTAGTGGGCTCATCTTATTGTGGGTGAGAACAGTAAGAACACGCTGGTGGAGGAACAGTTACTGTCCTTATTTATATACTAGAGGCCTGATGCACCAAGATTCATGTAAGAATAGGCCTTCCTTCCCCAGGCTGCTTCGCTCCAGCCACTGCTGCCACCCACCGGGGGCATGCTCCAAGCCGCGCCTCACACCTCGGCCACTCAGAGCACACCCCCACCCCTGGTGTGTGTCCGCTGGGGCTGGGGGCAGCATGCAGTCCCCTCCCGCCCATCTGTGCACAACTCCTCCTGAGCAGTGGTGATGCAGCCTCTTCCTGAGCCAGTTGTGATGCCCGGCTAATTTGCATATTACCGCTATATATATTAGTAAAGAAATATGGTTGATTCTGTGTACTTGGAAAAGGAAAGCAACCAAGTTCAGGAGTAAAGGAGGAATACATATTAACTTAATCAATGCAGCAAAAATAAGTGAAGACAAAAAGAAATACAGTAGAATTGATTGTAAATATAAAGCAAGGTAGAAATAATAAAATGAAGTTTTCCATTTTTACATCCAAGATCAGACTTTTAAAATAGTTCAGATGTATTTTATTTATAGGAAATGACAAAGAAAATAAGTAGAGATTTTCCATATCACATGAAATCATAAAGAAGGCAGGATAGGCAGTATTAATATGACAAGATATATATATATTTTCACTAGACAAAATTTAGTCATATACTTAAGCCCAAAGAAAACTTTAACATGTTCAGAAAAGTGGAGTTTTATAGGTCACATGCTCTGCTCATACTTAAATGAAATTTAAAATAACCAAAGGTCAATAAAATGTCCTAGCTAACCAGGTCAAAGAAAAGGAAGAAAATCAAAACTCAAATTATAGACATCTAGAAGAAATGAAAAGGGGAACACTTCATTCCCAGGCCTGGAACAAACGGCTTCAGCTCTGTTCAGAGGACAACTCATAGGCTTAAATGTTTTAACTAGAAGAGAAGAAACACAGAAAGTAACTTAGCATCTTAAAGAACTAGTAAAAGAGCCTTAGCCGGTTTGGCTCAGTGGATAGAGCATCGGCCTGCGGAGTGAAGGGTCCTGGGTTTGAACCCGGTCAAGGGCACATGCCTCGGTTACAGGCTTCTACCTGGCCCAAACCTGGTCAGGGTGTGTGCAAGAGGCAACCAATCGATACTTCTCGCTGTTTTTCCCTCTCTCTTCCACTCTCTCTAAAAAATCAATGGAAAAATATACTCGGATGAGGATTAAAAAAAAAAACTGATAAAAGAAAAACAAAATCTAGGAAGAAAAAGACCACAAAAAGAGATTAATTTCTTTAACCCTGATTAAGAAAGGAAAAGGAAGCAAAAATATTCAAAATTAGGAATGGAAAAGGAAGCCTAATCATTAATGCTATTAAAGTATTTTTGGAGAATAAGGGCAACTCTATGACAAAGAGAAAAGAACAGCCCAAAACTTAGATGACATAGCTAATTTAAGCAAAATTTCCAAAATTGACCCCAGGGGAGGAAACAAACCTTAAGTAAATCAGTTATCAAAGGGAAATTTGGAAAGATGATGAAGGAGATAATATTATTGATAAAGGTGTCAGGTCCAGATGGGTTCTTTTTAACCTTTTGAGAGTAGGAAAGTCCAGTATTATTAAACCTTTCCAAATGATAGAAAAAGATGGAAAATTCAGCAATTCACTTTAATACCAAAATTAACAACCTTGCTTATTAATACAAATGCAAAAATTCCAGAGAGGACTCTCTCTTATCTGCACCTCAGGGCCCCGTTCCCCAGCCCCGCTGAGCCCAGGCCACCAGCCCCTCGGACGCTGGGGCCACCTGTACTAACAGCCATGCCTTACATGTTGTTGTGGGAAAACTTGTCTGTGTCCTTCCCTGGGAAGCAGACAAGGCCAGCTCGGTCTCACAGAGGGAGAGCGCTAAGGACAGACAGTGAAGTAGCGCTTGTCTTCTGCTGCCCTCCGTTGCCTCTGTCTGCACAGTGAAAGCAGGGGCTGCTCCTTTTACGTAATTTGCTTGATTCTCCAAATGTATTCAGGCGGCCACTCTGGAAACAGTCCTGAAACACTGTCGGTGCTAGGAGAGAGTTCCCATTAAGAAAGTAATTGAAAAATTTTATTTTATTTATGTAAAATGTAAATTTCCAATTCAATTATTTCACATGAGTCATTTTTTATTCCTTTAATTTCATTAGTTTTTTATTTCTTGGCTGACCCAGGCCTGGAGCTTCTTTTACTCACCAGTTCTGCGAACATGGTTTCACTCCTCCTTCCCTGGCTGAGCTCCCACCCACACCTGACACGTGGGAGGTGTGTGCACACACACTCACACGCACACTCACATGCACACTTACACACACACACACTCATGCACAAACACACCCGAACACCCAATCACACACACTCTCACCACACACTCTCATGCACACTCACACACACTCTCACACACTCACCACACACTCTCATGCACACACACACACACACATGCACTAATATGCTTTTAGCTCACCTTAGCCTGTGGGTGTCCAGAAAAAAGTAGATGATCCAATTGCCTGGGGACTTTCTTTTATCTTTGGAAGTATTAATACAGGAGTGACCTGCTGGGTAAAGACTTTTTAGAGACAATTCCAAGGTGTCCCCACTTGAAATGAGACTTGAACCGCCCCCTCCTTGATACCCTTAAGTGGTCTCTTGCAAGGTGTTGGGATTTCATTTCTCAGATCAGCTGGGGGTTTTCCGGCTCTTTCTCCTCCAGAGGAAAGAAAATACAAATGCCACTTGTGCCCCTACGCTGCTAAGTGCCGCGCGAACCTAAACCAGCACCTGACCGTCCACTCGGTGAAGCTGGTGAGCACGGACACTGAGGACATTGTCAGCGCCGTCACCTCTGAAGGCAGTGATGGGAGGAAGCACCCTTATTATTACAGGTGAGCTGGGTCTGGAACCCTAGTCCAGCCTTCCCACCCTCCCTGCCATCAGCGAGGCAGACCTGACAGGCACCTCTGCTCAACAGACGCACTGGCCTGCATTGTCAGAGTTGCTTTGCTTAGACAAGCCCCTACAGTTACAATGACTCCCTCTGGCATGGTGCCCTGGTGGAATGAATTGAAAGGGAAAGGGTCTGAGAGGTGGCTCTGGGGGCGGGGGGCCGGGGGGGTGAGCTCCAGAGAGCGGCAGGGCTCTGGGGATTATTAGCTTCCAGGGTTGGGCAGCTGGCAAGCTCCTGACGTAGTAACTGAGCACCTTGCTGCTCCCTGAGAAGTGTCCGAAGGAAAACAGACTAGGAAACATAAACCCAAGGACCCTGAGGACGTAGCCGTGAAGGCATAGCTTCTTTTCCTCTAGTCGTGTTTTGTCCTTTAGTGGCTGGATTTTTATGGTTTTCTCCCGTTCTGGCCCTAAATCAGTATTTGGTTTGGGTGCCATAAAACCCCAAGTTTCAGGCTTTCTACCAAATCTTGCCCACGAGAGAGGCTGTAGGGATTGGTAGAAACTTGCATTTGCATGAAATGTCTCCATGGATGGGTGGCTTCTATCGGGAATTGTTACAAGCAGGAGTGCCGTCTGACGGCCTGTGTGCTCTCACTGCTACCCGGGAGGTTTCTGGAGGCAGAGGGAGGCTCACAGAGTGCAGGGCGCGCCACGTCGTACCAGCCGCACTCAAGTCTTGGCAAGGCTGTGCTGCATCCCTTTGCCCCAAGGAATCGCAAGGAGACATGCAGCATCTGGAATCCGGAAACTTTAATTAACTCTCTGATTATTTAGCATCACTGTAGCATGTATGGGATTGTTACATTATTCGGGCACTAAACCCATTTAGCACAGCGACCACTTCAGAGGCATCTGAGAAAGAAGAATTTCCTAACGCAAACCGTTCGGTGGGGAGGGCAGTGTGTACACCCGTGTTCTGGGTGTACCGGGCGTGAGTGGGTAGCCTGCATTTAGAATATCGCTCCTCTCTCCCCCTTTTCCTTCGTCTTCTCATGTAGCTGCCATGTGTGTGGATTTGAGACCGAGCTCAACGTCCAGTTTGTCAGCCACATGTCCCTCCACGTGGACAAGGAGCAGTGGATGTTCTCCATCTGCTGCACTGCCTGCGACTTCGTCACTATGGAGGAGGCAGAGATAAAGGCTCACATTGGCACCAAGCACACAGGTGACCATTCCCATCGGTCCTTCTCTCCTCCATCCCCTGCCACCCCAGGCTGCCTGCCCACCTGGCAGAAGCATCCTCATCGCCATGTGACACTGACATCTCCTTCCTCAGAAGGAAGAATGTCCCTGGGGGTAGCAGAGCCACACTTCCCTGTGGCCACAGCGCCGTGGCCAGGCACGGCTCGTGCACCGGCTGATCTGAAACACAGGTTGGGATGGTTGAGAGGGGCTGAGCTGCCTGCTTGCCACCATCATCCAGTAACAGCCACTGCGCTTTCCCTATGCCCCAGGCTTGCACCTTTGCACACTGGGCCCCATACAAGCCTCCTAACGACGCCCTGAGGCCCATACTACTGTTATCATACTATAGAGGCTTGAGAGCTGAGGCTTCACAGAGGGGAGGTATTCTGTCCAAGGTCAACCTTAGGAGGTGACTCCAGAAACTCAGACCAGAACAGTTATCATTCTAGAACCTTCTTTCTGAGTCACTGCCATTCTGGCAGCCCCACCCAAACCTTGGCCAAGGCTGGACCTCGTGTGACGCTGCAGCCCTGACACGCTCCGTGATGCTGTGTGGCCCGTCTGTCCAGGGGCAAAGAAGACCAGATGCTCCTGAGTCAACCCGGTCTCTCCCCGGGCCGCGGCCACGCCTTTGCCAGTGCTCGCCTTTCATTTCAGACTCTTGCCATTCTGGTTAACTTCTTCTATTTAATGAAGTTAACATTTTGACTTTGCCATGCAATTATCCTCTCGCAAGGGATGGTTACAAATGACACTGGCGAGGAGTCATTATGTGAGAATGAGGAAGAGCTCCCTGCGTTTGCTACAAATTACAAGCTGGGGATGCTGACTGCAGGCCCGGGTGCTGGAGCGGCCCCTCACATCATTGGCACTTGAAGGATTCGGGAAGGGAAATTTCCCTGACATTTGTGCTGACGATGTGCATGGCCAAGAAGGATCCCTCTGTGCTTTCCTGGCCGCTCTGGCTCCCTGGTGCCAACAGCAATAAAAGCTTGTTTTTGTCAGTAAGTTGAGCAGCTCTGACTTGGAGGTCTGCAGAGAGCTGTTCTGCTGAGTGGGAAGGTGCCATTTTTACAGTCGGTTGTCTGACCATAACCACATTAGCACCGTGGGCAGGTGAGCTGGGAAACCCACGTCGAAGACAAATTAAATCCAGCATTTCTGGAGTGGCTGCTGGAGGGAAAGCCAGCCTGTCTCCCGTTTCCACGGGCTCTTCAGATACTCTCTTTTCTATTATCCTCCCATTCTTCTAGCCTTGTCTACCCCAAAGTATGCCTAAATCTAGCCCAGAACCTCCCTCCACTGCCCCCATCCCACCTCAAGAAGACCATAGAAACCACAATGGCAGGAAGGGAGTTGGACTTCAAATCCCTAACTTTGTGAGTCCTCTTCTCTAATTTGATTTACCTGTCACAGGAACAGGCACCTTTTATTCTAGTGCCGTAGGGGATCTGCGATGCCATCTGGTTACCTAAATGAACTTGTGATGAGCTTTAATCAACACAACATTTTTAATTGGTCACCCACAGAACCCACGTGCTTTCTCACACTTCCTTACTGGCTACTCAGCCAAGGTACGCTTGGGATTGGGGTGTTTCTGCAGTGACCCCTCCTTACTCTCTTTCTCCCTCTCTCCCTCCCTGCAGAGAACATCAGCAAGGGGAAAATATTCCTTCTGGTGCTGTGACATCCTCAATGCAAATTTTGCTGCAATTTTTAAAAGTTGTGATAATGGTGGTGAGGAATTTGAATAGCTATTTGGAAAATACAGCCATCAATATTTACCTCACACTGACACCAAAATAACCTACACAATCCTTGTTTACTATCTGTCCTAGAAAGGCTTGAGGAAAATAGAATAGAATATTCATCAAACACAGCAAGGGAGATTTGTAAATTCTTAATGGATAATAAGAAATCACAAAGGAAAAGAATCAAGAGATTGGACACAAAATTTTTTTTTTTGCAAAAGAAAGAAGAGAAAGGGGGGGGACCCACATTCTGAAAAGGTGTTTGTAAAAATGACAAAAAGCTCATGTATTTATATAGAAAGTTCATAGAAATGGGTAAGAAAACACTTTTGGTCTCTAAGAATTTGGAAAGAACATGAACAGTCAATTCACAGTAAAAAAATAAAATAAAAGCTAATTGCTTAACATAAGGGAAAATGTTCAACCTCACTGAGCAGTCAAAGTAAAGCTCAAGAGTGGCTTATCTTAACCTGTTAAGTTAGGAGCACATTTTGTAGTGTCACCCACTGCTGCTGGGTGCTGCTGGTACTCTTGTGTCTATGGCCCTGCAAAGGAATAGAACTTAGGGAAACTATTTGTGTAATATATACTAAGAGGCTTGAAAATGCAATGCTCTGTGACCCAGTAATCCCACTTCTGGGAATTTATCTGTAGAGAAAAAAATCAACCAGCAAAATATTAATTTTAACTTAAAATTTAATTTTAAGGAAGTATTTAAGTAGAGTAGGATAAGTCCACTCCTTGGATCTGCAGTTTCCTTATATTTTCCACCTTAACATAAAACTATGGGGTTGCATTGAATTAGTTTGGGGAGAGTTGACATCTTAATATCGAGATTCCTGAACCATGATTATTATGTGCCTCCAGTTATTTGGATTTATAAGTACATCTTTAATTTATCACAGTGTACCATACCACTTCACATGTAGTATAAGACCTCACAATAGCATTCTTCCATTTCTCCCCCCACCAGCTGTTATGTTATTGTTCATATACATCTATATCTATATGTAGATATAGATATAGATAGATATAGATATATTTGTGTGTTATAAATATTACATTACTAATGGTTTTTTAAACAAAATTAGTTTTATTACTTTTTAAAGAAATTTAAATAAGAAAAACTCACATATTTACCCATGTAGTTGTCATTTCTGGTGCTCTCCATTCTTTTATGTAGATCCATTTTTGCATTAGTGTAATTTCCCTTCTGCCTGAATAATTTATTTTAACATTTCTTGTAATTCAGGTCTACAGGTAATGAATTCTTTCAGCTTTTATATATCTTTTTTTTCTTTTGCCTTTGCTTGTGAAATATGTTTTCATACTTTAAAGATGTTGTTCCACTACTTCACACTTGCATTGTGTCCAGTGAGAAATTTGCTGTCATCCTTTTTTTGTTCCTCTGCACATGTGTCCTTTTTCATCTGGCCGCTTTTAGGACTTCTTATTTATCACTGGTTTTGAGCAATTTGATTATGATGTCCCTTGTATAGATTTCATCATCTTTCTTAAGCTTGGGACTCTGCATTTTTTTTATCAATGGGTGTATGGTGTTCCTCAAATTTGGAAAGTTTTTGTCTTTTTCAAGTATATTTTCCTGCCCTCCCCACCCCATCAGGAACTCCAATTAAGCTTATATTAAGCTGCCTGAAGGCATCCCATAGTTCACTGGGTGCTCTATTTATTTTTGTGGTTCTTTTCTCTCTCTGTTTCATCTCAGATAATTTCTCCATTCAGGTTCACAAATCTTTTCTTTACTGTGTCTAAATTGTTAGTGGTCCCATCCAGTGTATTTTTCATCTCAGACATTGTAATTTTCATCTCTAGAAATTTGATTTGGGCATTTTTTTTTTTGTATCTTCCATCTCTCTACTTAACTTTTTTAACATACGGAATACAATTATATTACTGTTCTTATGTCCTTGTCTGCAAATTCCAATAACTGGATCAGTTTTCATTGGTTGATATTCTCCCCTTTGGGTTGTGTTTTGTTTCTCTGCATGCCTGAGAATCTTCATTTGAGTGTCAGACATTGTGATTTTACCTTATTAGGTGCCGGATACTTTATATTCCTATAAATATTCTTGAAACTTTGATCCTCTTGGGTCTTGCTTTTATGACTTGTCAGACAGGTCTGGAGCAGTGCTCCATCTAGGGCTAATTATTACCCACTACTAAAAGAACTTCCTGTTTTCTACCCAATGCCTTGGGAATTACAAGTTTTTTCCAATCTGGCTGGTGGAAACAGGCACTGTTCTCTAAGCCTTTCAGATGGCTTATTTTCCCTCCAACACATGCTCCGGTCCATACTCTGCTGAATACTCACGGGAGACCCTCTGCAGGTCCCTGAGTTCTTTCCCTCTAGTACTCTGTCCCGTAAGGTCCAGCCATGTTGATCTCCCAGACCATCAGTCTTATCTCCTCAAATCAGCAGGCCACCTGGGCTCCACCTCCATACCCCTCCCTACACTGCAGTCTGGAAGGCCTTTCCTGCCTCTCAGGGGTCATTCCTCCTTGCCTGGTGTCCAATATTGTGAAAACTATTGTTTGATATATTTTGTCTGTCTTTTTGTTAGTTGTTTCCGTAGCGATGATAAATTCCGTCTCTTGAATGGAAGCAGAAGTCTACTGACACTAGATTTTAATGACCTATTGACTGTTTACTGCTGGCTTTGAGGGAGAATTCAGTGCACTGATGAAGAACATGGATGATAGAGTCAGACCAATTGACTAACCTCACTGTGCCTCCCCACCCTCATCTGTAAATTGGGGGTGATAATAGTTGTGCCTCAGCAGTTTTTTAGAATACAATGAGACAAAGCATTTAAAGCTTGACCCAGTTTCTGGAACTTGGCAACACTTTCAGTACATCTTAGCTACTATTGTCATTTTATTTTAATTATAGTAAGACATCCATAAACCCTCATCGAATGAATGAGGGCCTGCTGTTGGCCCCAAGTACCATGAGTGTCATCACCAGAGGTGACTGCGACCTGGGACCCCAGCAGGTGCACTAGAGGAGCTGGAGACCAAACTGCTGTTATTCTAGGGTTTCCATCTCCTAAATAACAGACTTGCGTTTTTTTCTTTTTTAGTGGAAGACAGGAAGACCCCAAGTGAATCAAACAGCCCCTCATCATCCTCCCTCTCAGCTCTGAGCGATTCAGCTAACAGCAAAGATGACTCCGACAGCTCCCAGAAAAACAAGAGCGGGAACAACCTGCTGGTCATCTCTGTTGTGCCCGGGAGCCAACCCTCACTGAATAGTGAGGAAAAGCCAGAGAAAGGTAAGGGAGGAGGTGGCTTGGCCTGCTTAGCCCTCCCCACGCTGGAGGCAGGACGCCTTGTCAGGAGTGACGTTGGAAGTAGATATTGGGTCCCAGAACATTCCTTTTGCTTGCTTTGCACCCAGTATGGGGTGGAAGGATGGGTAATGTGACATTGACTCCAAAGCTGTAACTTCTTTTAGCACAGAGATGCAGGGAACAGCGTCTGGAAGGGTATAAACTGGGGGGAGGGGTGAAGAAAGGGGATCTCGGCCCTGCTCCTGCCCTCCTGTCCCTCTACCCCACGCACCTGTACACCCAGCTTCGGTCCTTCCAGGGTTCGAATGCGTTTTTTGCAACTTTGTCTGCAAGACGAAGAACATGTTTGAGCGCCATCTGCAGATACACCTCATCACCCGGATGTTTGAGTGTGACGTGTGCCACAAGTTCATGAAGACCCCCGAACAGCTGCTGGAGCATAAGAAATGCCACACTGTCCCCACCGGTGGGCTCAAGTAAGGAAAGCAAGTACAGAACCTTTTACTGTGTTGTTATTAAACACCCTTCCCCCACCCTTACCCCGGCCCCTCCCCTGAAGATTTTGGGGTCATGGAGGGGGAGAGCTTGG
The DNA here is from genome assembly GCF_963259705.1 of Myotis daubentonii. NCBI lineage: Eukaryota > Metazoa > Chordata > Mammalia > Chiroptera > Vespertilionidae > Myotis > Myotis daubentonii. Next base: position 59,222,801 of record NC_081844.1, read on the forward strand.
CATGAGGGGAGTTAGGCAGGCACCTCTGCTGCCTTCACCTGGATGTGAATTAGACCTGTCCCCAAGGGGGTCAGCAGACATCAGCAGGAGGATCCATTGTACAAATAGCCCGGGATTCGGAGCAAGCAGGCATGTTGGAGCACCTGAGCACGCAGGGGTAGACTCACCCCACACTGCCTGGGTTTTGTTCAGACTTGATGGTAATGGACTTGGGTTAGCGTCCCCAAGTGTAAAGCATTACACTGTCACCGCACTTCACCATCTCTGTTTTTTAGGTGATTTGCCATGTATCTTTTCAATAAGTATTACAACCACTGCATCCACACCCCACCCCAAATAATGGAACCTTGCGGGTTTGAACAGGCAGGAGGCGGCATTTTCCATGCAAGGCCCATGTGCCTCTCAGGTCCCTGCAGACATGCCTTATGCCTTCCCGGGAACTGGAAGTGGGATTCCCTGCCTGAGAGCTGATGTTTTCTGTCACGTAGTCACAGATTCCTCCCACCAGAGACCTAGGCAGTTAGCAGCATCATCAACCAATATTTGCAGGAGGCCCTCGGTCTGAAGCGAGACTAATCAGTCATTATCCAGTGTACGGTGCGTCTGGCTTGATTAGGTGCTAGAGGGCAAATAAGGAATAAAACCTAATTTCCACCCTCAGGAAGTGTATGTCCTACCGTGACCAGAATTTCATCTTCCCGAGAGTCGGTAATCAGGTCCCTGTTCACAAGGCACTTATGGTCTAGGAAAGAGGAAGAAGCTTATGTCATTGGGCACAGAAAGACACACCGTTTTTGAGGCAGAATTGTTCATGTTTAGCTGAAATGATTGTGCAATTTCAATGAATGAAAAATTACATTTTACTTAATACAAGGGGGGAAAAAACCTTGTCTTTAAACATTTTGGCCTTTGAAACGCACAACTTGCCGGAGGGGTGGCATGACTCTCCCCATTGGGCGTGGGATGGAGAGACCCAGGACCCTGGGCGTCGAGTGTTGGGGGCGCAGCACAGGCTTGTCTTCCCCCGACTCCCGCACCTACCTGATCAGGGGGACTCTCCTCACAATCCCGCCCAAACAGCAGAGTCAGGGAGCAACACCTACTGTGGATTTCCATTTTGTTTCAGTCTTGGGGGTGCTTAGGTGGGAGGGGGGAGGGGAGACCTGCAGGGGAGGGGGAGGGGCAGTTATAACTCAAGACCACCCGTAAATGGGAATTTGATTTGGTTTGTTCCCACTGTCCCTTTCTAAATATTTGTGCACTCTTGTTTATAACGAAAAGCCATATGCTTCTGTGGTTGGACTATGCTCATCGCCCTCCCCGATTGCCCGGTCACAGCCATGCACTGCCAGTCAGCCTTTCCTCGGGGACCCGGGGGGTCCCAGGCTGCCACTGGGGAGAACGCACAGTGACCCTGATGCTTTCGCGGTACAGACACTTCCCGTGCGGTGCTAACGGTCCCCTGTGTAATAGTTTATGTTCTAGGATGACCAAGTAGAAGAATACTTTGAAAAAATTGATAAAGCCTTCTGGCTATACAGTGAGTCTTTGTTTTTGTTTTTGTTTTGTTTTGTTTTCCCTTTGCCATATCGGAGCGTTCATTTGCCTGAGAGAGTGCCGTGACGACAAGTAACGGGCCCCTGCTACACCCTTAGCACGTCCCCTGAGCAGCGCAAGAAAGACTGAGCTGTGGGTCACAGAAATGTCCTTAAAGTGAAACAGGCTGCCGATGTCTCAATTGCTTTTCTGTGATGGAACTGCTTGTACTCTATATCCTGTTCATAATGCAGATCGAATAAGATTATACTATTATTTTTCTTTTGCCGTAGCTCAGGACAGTGGTGAGTTTCAGACTCCTCTAGGTAAGGCCCAGCTTGGCGTAGGGGTTGTGTGTGCACCTGACCTGGGAATGGGCTTTTATTTCTCTCGTGTGCACTCTTCTGTGAGCTGAGGGTCCAAGGCTAACGGCGAGCTTGGCGCTGAGGAGCAGTGCACGGTGCACCTGGTTGTGTTGGGCTCTGCTGAACACTTCTCCAAACCCTCAGAGCACACCTCGCTCCTGGGCCTGCCCTGCGGGTGCCCAGCCAGAGCTGAGGCAGCCACTTTTGCATTTGCATTCTGTTTGTCAAGAGAGCAAACACGCTACCGCTATCATATCAGCCACTGACTCGAGCCCGGCAGCTTCTCAAAGAGCAGAATTTGTAAACATGCCTTCATGGCTCCTCCTGGCCCCTCTGGAAGCCGGGAGGCTTGGGGGGATCATAGCCTCATTGCGGAGGGTGGAGAAACCAAGCCATCGAGAGACCCCAGTTTTGGCCCATGGCGATCCAGCTAGAGCCCAGTTAGGTGGTGGAGCTGGGGCCAGAATCTGCCTAACTTATGTGTAGAGACCAGTCCAATAATGCAGTGCCTCCCGTGGCCTGAGCACTTACCAAGCACTGGACAGAATGCAGAAGAAATGTTAGCTGTGGTCCTGCCCCCTGAGCATTATGTCATAATGTACGAATAATGTCTTCAAGCTCCAGAGAGCAGGCATCGCCCTCCTTATCCCTCACTAGTAGACAGCTGGGGGGTGGGCGTCCCTCTCCCATGCCCCTGTCCTGGTCCTCCCCTTCCTTCCCTGGTGGGGAAACAGCTGTAGCAGACAGGTCCTAGAGTACAGACCTATGTACACACACACACACAGACACACAGACACAGGCCTTCTCGTCCTAACCTTTCATAAGCACGATTCTGAGCCTACGACTTTCTGTTTGCTGGAGGTAGCTTTCCCCTGTAAGCTGTTCTTTAAAACTCTTAGCCTTTCTGCGTGTGCTTGGTGTGGTGCATGAAACGTCGATTCTTTGTGTTGCTCCCATCTCGAGGGGAGGTCGTGAGGGTTAGACCTCTGCTGTGTCCGTGGGGGGTGGGGAGGGCTCCGGGGGGCGGGAGGATGGAGGGGAGCCACAGCTACCGTAATTCTCCCCCTTTCTCAGCTCCCCTTCCTGAGGGTTGGTGTTCGCTGCTCCTGCCAGGAGACCCAGAGTAGGCTGAGCGCACCTCCTCAGAGCTGGCTCCTCCTCCGGGGGGACGGCTCTGTCGGCACAGAGAGCCCAAGAGGGTCCTCTTCACCTCTGAGAGGCAGCAGGGCTGGGCTGGGCAAGGGCAGCCAGGCCTCAGGGTTTGCAGGGTGGCCCGTGAGGAGGGGAGAAGCAGGGCCACGGCGGGACCTGTCTGGCTGACCCTCCCTTCCCTTGCTTCCCCCGGCAGGTGCCCATTCTGCATTTATTCCACCAACCGCCCCGCCGCCATGGAGTGCCACCTCAAGACCCACTACAAGATGGAGTACAAGTGCCGGATCTGCCAGACGGTGAAGGCCAACCAGCTGGAGCTGGAGACGCACACCCGGGAGCATCGCCTCGGCAACCACTACAAGTGCGACCAGTGCGGCTACCTGTCCAAGACCGCCAACAAGCTCATCGAGCACGTGCGCGTGCACACCGGGGAGCGGCCCTTCCACTGTGACCAGTGCAGCTACAGCTGCAAACGCAAGGACAATCTCAACCTGCACAAGAAGCTGAAGCACGCCCCTCGCCAGACCTTCAGCTGCGAAGAGTGCCTGTTCAAGACCACACACCCTTTCGTCTTCAGCCGCCACGTCAAGAAGCACCAGAGTGGGGACTGCCCCGAGGAGGACAAGAAGGGCCTGTGTCCGGCCCCCAAGAAACCAGCCGGCCCCGGGGCCCCGCTCCTCATCGTCGGGAGCTCTCGGAATCTCCTGTCTCCCCTGTCGGTCATGTCCGCCTCCCAGGCTCTGCAGACCGTGGCCTTGTCAGCTGTCCACGGCAGCAGCTCAGAGCCCAACCTGGCACTCAAGGCTCTGGCCTTCAACGGCTCCCCTTTGCGCTTTGACAAGTACCGGAACTCGGATTTTGCCCATCTCATTCCCTTGACAATGTTATACCCCAAGAACCACTTGGATCTCACATTCCACCCGCCCCGACCTCAGACTGCGCCTCCCAGCATCCCGTCCCCCAAACACTCCTTCCTCGCCTATCTCGGACTGAGAGAAAGAGCAGAGACTGTCTGAGGGCAGCATGTTCCGTACCAAAAACCAAGTGACAGAGACAAAAACAAAAATAAACCCACGAAACTTACACACAACCCCAGCAGGTGTATGTTGCTGCAAAACCGACAGACCCCCGTGGGTCTGAACCACGTGTACTGTATCTCCTTAGTAAGGACTAGAGAATTGGCTCTGTGTGTATACCTATTGCATTGACCTGAAAGCTGCTTTATCCGATCTTCAGAGAGGTGACCTACTGCGTACATCTACCTTCAGAGGCATGCCTCCCCGGCCCCCCCGCGCCCACTCTCAGCCCTGCTCCCGACCTTTCCCTGAAAGGAATTTTGTCTTGCTCAACCCTAAAGAGAGTGTCCTTAATAGCAATCCGCACTTGTCAGCTTATCTACTGGTGCATTTTTGTTTTCTGTTGGGTGAATGGGGTGTGTGGGCGTCTGTGGATTCTGAGAGAGAAAGCCGTGTGTCGTGTGCCATGAGATTTCTATCGCACATTCTCTGTGCTGGCTTCTTTCACCGCGATGAACATGATTTTCCCTCCTGGGTGGTTCATCCACTGCGGGCCCTCCCCGAGCCCCTTCTTCACCACCCGTTTCACGGCTGCAGAGTGGTGGGGCCTGGTGCGCGGTCGATGGAGGCATGGTAGACACCCACGGTGCTGCTGGAGATTTCCCACAGAGCTGGAGACCTTGTGCGGAGTCTCCTCTGGTTATGAAGATGCGAGGCAGCAAGAGTCCCGTCTGGAAGAAATGTCCCGCAGCACCGAGGCCAACATCACAAAACTTAAGTGCGTTGTGTGTGTGTGTCCATACATACACAACGCGTGTGGGACACACGCAGTGCATCATTTTTTAAGGGCAGATTATATATATATATATATATATATGATGTATTAATTCAGTGGTTACCATTTGTTTGCAGGAAAAAAAATAGTATGAGTGAAAAATTTTATGGTTGAAAAATCCAGCCAAGGAGATTAAAAGGGGTTTGGATCAATTCTGGGTATAAATGCTCAGACTAAAAAAAAAAAAAAAGAAAAGGCAGTTTTGCACAGTGCTTTGGTCTTGCACTAGTTTTTGTTTCTCATCTGCAAAAAAAAAAAAAGAAAAATGAAAGTGAAAGAAAATGCACCTTTTATACGGAGCGAGTAGACTGTGTGTTTGAGAATTCTGTCACAGGCTCGTTGACGTATAACCACCCAAAACAAGGTGCTGTTTAGCCCTGCAAGTCCGTTGATGCCCCTGAGACGTGTCCATTGTGTTTGCAGGTCGTCTGGCTCTAGTGGTATTCTCCATGTTGGTAATAATTCTGTATTCCATTTTGTTAACGCCTGGTAGATGTAATCTGCTAGGAGGCTAACTTTAGACTTATTTAAAGCTCTTAGTTCGTGGTCATTAAAATGGCAACTTATGTGCAGCACTTTATTGCAGCAAGAAGCAGATGTGATTGGTAGCATAGCCCTTTGCTAGTCTTTCAGAGTAATGGGTGATGTAGAAAGGAGAAGAGGACAAGAATCTTTGGCTGAATACGTTAAGAGCTTGTATTTTTAAGACAACAGCATTTCCTGTATGAAACAGGAGCAGGAAGAGATGTGCTTTGTATGATGATGGGAAGCTTGGGATATAAAAGTTTATATATTATTTATCTATTGAAGAACTGTGTACAGGAGGAAGGCTTCTTACTGCATTGCTGTTTTCCATCAGGTGTTATCCTAGAGTTGGGAATTTTTCTTTTTTTCATCCGTTTCACCAGGGGAAAATAAAAGCATCCCTGATTTTCTTCCTCTAGTCAGCTTGCTTCACTGAGAGCCCCCTTGAAATTGGTACAGTTGTGCGGGAATCCAGAAGATTATACCATCTGTCCACACCATGGTTCCCCCCGACCCCCTGACCCCCCCCACACACACACCCTTCTTCCCCCAGACTAGCAGGTCTACTATACTTCCCTTTGCCAGTCACGGGCCCTGGCAAGCCTGTTTACACTACAGAGATGCCCGGGGACAGGGAGGCTGAGCCGGCTAGGGCGGGAAGCTCTGCACCTTCTATCCTCCTCCCGCAGACATCTGTTCTTGGCCATGTGTGAACCACCCATCAACCTCGCCACCTCACTGTCTCAGCTAAAGACACTATAGACAAGTATAATACACTCCAAGAATACCGGGCTATTGGGTGGGCTGGTTTTTGGTGGTTTTTTTTGTGTGTTTTTTTTTAAGTTATGTCTTTATCCCCATATAATGGAGAATGTGCCACTTGGCTAATAATGTGCTTTCAAAATTACAAGTTCAGTGATGACAGGAAAGAAGGCCACAGGCATCCCACAGAGGCTGGCAGGAAAGGTGACTCACATAATGCACCAGCAGGTAAAAACCTGACGGGGTGGCCCTAACTATCAGGACGACAGCTTTCACAGCACGCCACTTGTGCAATAGGAGGCCCTGGGCTGAAACCTGCAAGACCGAGAGGGGCGTTGGAAGGAAGGAGACGTTTACCGTTCGAATGCCATGTGTTTCCCTGCTTGCCACTGAACTTGTATTTGAATTACTTCGTTATGCTTAATGTAATTGGGCAACTTTTTTAGCACTTTGGAAAGAGTCATCCATCTTTCTGGTAAATTATAAAAAGTTTTCTGAGTGAGAAAAGGTGTGTTTGGAGTTTGTTTGACTTTTTATATTATTATTATTATTATTATTATTAATAAAGAAAAAAATTTACAGCATTTTTCAGACTCCACTGAGGTAATATGTACCCCTGAATTTGGTTTGCAGTTTGATACTCAGGGAAGGATGTATTCCACAGATATCCTTTCCGTGTAAAACACTAACGTCTTTGAGAAATTCACCTGCCAACTAACTTCAGTTGTTTTTCACGATGCATCCTTCGATGAAAGCTAGCTTACTTTCCCATAGAGCAATGCAGTTAGTATTCCCAGCACTTTCCTTCTCCTGTCCTTTTTTTAACCCCTCATATTATGTTCAGATGATCATACTATCAAGGTTTGTGTACATTACTGAAAATTTGTATTGTATAAAGCTTTTTGCATTACAAGGCTGTACAGGGTCATTTTGACAGTAACTGGTATATTCCTTTGCATCTTATGTTGCATTGCCAATTTCTAGTGTATCCAGTTTGGAAGTATAATATACTCTAATTAAAAAAAAAAAAGGTTGGCTATACTCTTGTTTCTTTTTCTTTCTTGGTTGCCATCCTTGACTACGTGTTAGTCTCAGGGTTTGGTTTGTCTTGCGTTGTTCTGATTTTTACTTTTCAGTGTATTTTAAATGAGTTTAGGGAATGCCCACTACTAGTTATAACAACAACAAAATGCAAGTTTTGAACAGCCATGCTAATAATGCACACTTACGATTTTAAGTCATTAGCAGCCATGAGGTTGAGAGTATAACCATCATTCAGTACAATTGCTGGCCAGCTCCTTCCTGAAATTACTTCGTGACATTTAGAAGTGTTCACCAGCCTTACCCTCTTCTGCTTAACATCATTTTATTGACCCTATAGCCCAAGGGGTGGGGTTGGGGGGCAGGGAGACAGATGAATAATTCCATTTATCTTAATGAAGTTTGACAATTATGAGATTTTAATGAGGGGAGGTGGGAATGGTATATAATAATAATCTATTCAAATGCAAGTACTAGTTCATTCAAAGAAAGGTACCAGAGAAAGAAGAGATAAAAAGCACACTGTTAAAACAATAATTTTTTAAAACCCATTTTAAAGCACTATCGTTAGCCACCTCCCCCCCCATGAACCTGTGATGGTTGATAGAAAAGGTAAAGCAGCAAGAGAGAATGTTTTGCCTGGTGCACAACTGGCACGCTTATAAATGTAACATCCTCAGCACAAGAAGTTACGAACTGCTTCACCTAACATTCAGAAAGATCAAATTTACTTTCTGTAAAATGAGGTCATGTAGGAGAAGCCACTTTGAAAGTGACTAGTCACTCATCAGACACTGTTTTCCCCTCCAATTTTTCATCCAATAGCTATTTCGTAGGTGAATGAATCAAGTTCTCTCACGTGATTCAAATTCCAGTGTTGTTCTGGGGTGGCTGGTGTTTATTGAAAACATTAAAATAAGTCAGGCTTCCTCGCTTTTTGCTAACACTGTAGGCAGGAGTGGCTTCTCCTTTTGCATACAGAGTTTTTTCCTTCGATTCCACACACCTACGTCACCTATTTTCCTTGTGGTTGAGAAAAGCCAGAAATGTCAAGAAAATAACCATCAGTTTGGTAGTTTCCCCTGTAGTGGGGACTGAGGAGTGGCTGGGTGGGAGCCATCCCCGGCCACGTTGGAGCAGACCACGCCCCCTCCCATCTCCAGGTACCTACAGAGACCGCATGGGGGGGACCTCTCCAAGCCAGCAATGCGGCTCCTGTTTGAATTCAATCCAAGATCATACTTAAACTTTCCCTCCTGTCGTGTTCAATCTAAAGCTGAGACACAAGGCCATGTTTTCTATAATGTGTCTGTGTCTGATGGGCTCCATTCGGGGGGCCCCCGGAAAACTGCCCATGGCCCTTTCACAGCCACAGTTCTGGTCACGGGAACAAGGAGAAGCATCAAGGCCTGGCGGGCCCAGGCAGCTCCTTCCCCAGAGTCAGAAGCTTCACCGTGGGCCACTTCCTGCCAACAGGCATGGGGGGCTGGTGAAAATTTGAAGGGAAAGACACGTCTGGTTTGTTGCCGAAACATAGAAACCAAGTCACGTGCTTCCGATCGTGGGGAAGGAGAAGCAAGAGGAAGCTCAGTGCACCGAATGGGCCGGGAGGGAAGAAAGGGGCGAGAGAGCAGCCCAGTGATTTCATCCCTGCTTCCAGAAGACAGAATGGAAAACCAGAATCCTTCCCCACGTGGCCTTAGGCTTAGACCCTGTGAGCAAAACCACAGGAGAATCTGTGGTTGATGCCTCCTCAGAATGGAGGCCCACCCAGTGTTCCTTTTGATCCTGTGATTTTGCTCACAGGGTCTACTCAAGAGACCTCAGCCAACATTCCTACTACCACCATCTCTCAAAGCAGAACAGTCCCACTAAAATGAGGTTTATTTTGCAAATAACTACAACTAACTAGAAAAGCAAATGCCCATTGAGCAGACCCTGGGGTAGGTACAGTGCAGTGACTATGGGGACCGCTCTTTCGACCCACCCAGGGTCTGAATGGTCTCGGGTTAGCAATGGAGACCTCTTCTTTGTGAGGTAGCAGACCTCCCATTCATAACTGTCCTGTCAGCTGAGTCTGGAAAACGAAATGCAAATCCTCACATTGGTAGGAGTGTCACAGGGGAAAGGAAATCCATTGTTCTATCCCCGTGGAATTCCTTTTTTCTTAAAATAGATTTTTATTGATTTCAGAGAGGAAGGGAGAGGGAGAGAAAGGTAGAAACATCAATGATGAGAGAGAATTATTGACTGGCTGCCTCCTACACACCCCTTACTGGGGATCAAGCCCCTGAAACTTGGGCATGTGCTGTGACAGGGAATCAAACCCTGACCTCTTGGTTCATAAGTCGATGCTCGACCACTGAGCCACACAGGCCATGCTGGAATTCCTTTTTGATAGAGTGTTAATCACGTCTTAGTTTTTGATAGAATTATAGACCTAGAGTGGAAAATCTACCTCAATTCATACTTCAGAATGATTTCCCCTACCCCAGTCCTGTGGGTGGCTTTCCACCGATTGAGTGAGAATGTCTGGATTACATGGTCATAATCGTGGAGTCAGATCACCTGAGTTCAAAGCTTGGCTTGTAAGCATCTTTTTTTAAAATAAATATTTTTATTGATTTCAGAGGGAGGAAGGGAGAGGGAGAAAGATAGAAACATCAATGATGAGAATCATCAATCGGCTGCCTCCTGCATACCCCACACTGGGGATCAAGTCTGCAACCTGGGCATGTGCCTGTTTGGGAATAGGTTGACACTCCTGGTTCATAAGCTGACACTCAACCACTGAGCCACGCCAGCCTGGCTGGAAGCATCTTTCAAAAAAGGTTGGACTAGATGATCTCCAAGACCTATACGCACCTAACAGATAACCTACAATATACAGTCAGTCCTCTCTTAATATCATCAGAGGTTCTTCGACTTTAAGCAGAGTAACCTGTAGAAACAGTTTTACCCCAGGGTAACTGAAACAAGAGTTCAGTTCCTACAGCATCTCATCAACGTTACAACAAACCTTCAGTAGACGAAACTACGTTGTTTGAGGACTTGCTGTGCTAGGATTCTATGACTCTTCCTAAACAAGCAAACGTGGTCACAGAGCGGAATCTTTGCAAGGCAGTTATAGTGAAAATGGCACCTTGACATTTTCAAGCCACACCAGACTGAAGGGAGAGAAAAAAAAAAATGGCTAAAAATATTCTTCTGCCTACTTCAGAGTTTGGGAGGTCTAAAATGTTTCTCTTCTGATTAAACATTATCTCATCAGGCTTGGATTGCCTGCAGTCATCTTGAGGGTGGTTCAACCCATTTTATCAAATGGCGGTACTCAATCTGCTGAGATGAGTTATGGTTAGCCAGGGGGATGGAAAGGTTTTGCCCTGCCCAGCTCCATATCTCTTACTCTCGGCCCTCCTTTTCCCACCACACGACTGTTTCCAACCTCCTCCAGGTGACGCGTGCAATTGTGACCACTGAGAAATCTGCCATCCACGTTTCCAATGTTTTCCGTAGAAGAACAAATGGTTTCTTTTAACAGGTAATGAAAGACATGTTAGTCTTAATGTAATGAAAGAAAATACTAAACATTCTTATTCTGCCACCTGTTTTAAAAGACTCTCAGCCCAAGAACTCGCAGGCACTCGCACTGGGTGGAAAGACCCCACGTGTTTACAGAGACTCGGGGAAGTAGCTGATCTGTCCCCATAATCAGGCGAGTGAGGCCCAGAGAGCAAGCACTGTGCGAGGACCCGGGCAGTTCATCCAGCCACCCTCCAGCCCGAATGTGGGTTCCGCCCACACCATCCCGGGATGCTGTGTCTTTCCAGTCTGAAAGATTCCGAGGTAGGAGAAGCCATCTCTTGGCTTCAGTGTTCTCTTAGCTATTTTTAACTGCAATTCCTGATTGGTAGTCCACACTTTTCAGTGTGCTTTGTACCACGCCCCTCTTCCCTTAGGTCCCAGTTCAAGCAGAGGATGTTAGGACATTCTCCGAGCATTGGGTTTGATTAGCATTTGCAGTCTCAGTCTATCTATCTATCATCTATCTATCATCTATCTATCATCTATCTATCTATTTTCTGGGCTCTCCTAAAACACAGAACCCTGAATTATCATTTATTTTAATAGTTATTAAGAAATAAATAATAATTTTGAAAGCTAAATAATAATCTATTCAAATGCAAGTAGTAGTTCATTCAAAGGAAGGTACCAGAGAAAGAAACTGAGGCAATAAATAAATAAATAAATAAATAAATAAATAAAAAGCACACTGTGAAAACATGTTTTAAAACCCATTTTAAAGCGCTGTCATTAGAGAGGCCTTCCCCATGAACCTGTGATGGTCGATAAAAAAAAAAAAAAAGGTAAAGCAGCAAAAGAAAATGTTTTGCCTGGTTCACAACAGCTTGTTTTGGAAAGCAATTCCAGAAACAAAAGTGGGGGGCTAGAAAAAGTGAGGCAAGTACCACTAAGAGCACTGGCCAGCTCGTCATTGCTCTGAGCACCTGGGTGGCAGCCCCTCTGGGCACCCTCGGGAGGAGCTGTGTAAATGGGCCTCAGAATCGACAGCCCAGGGACAGGAGGAGGAAGGGGCTCAAGGAGCCCCAGAGAGCGCCAACTCCTTTGCGCCTCCAGGTTCGCCCGTCCCTGAGAGTGGCTGAGTACCTTCCACAGGCAGGCACAGAAGTGGCAAAGGAGCCAGGCGTGCTGAGGGCAAGAGATGCTTGGGGCAGCTGAGGTGAAGCGCTGTCGATCACACCTGATTATGGCTGGTTGTTACAGCAAAGCCTGGGTTGAGAAGGTGAGTTTGTAAGATGAGGAACAACAGGTTTCCAATAAAATAATCATATTTGGCAAGGATGTTGCCATCATTTTAGCCTCTAAACCAGCAGTTCTCAACCTGTGGGTCGCGACCCCTTTGGGGGTCGAACGACCCTTTCACAGGGGTCGCCTAAGACCATCGGAAAACACATATATAATTACATATTGTTTTTGTGATTAATCACTATGCTTTGATTATGTTCAATTTGTAACAATGAAAATACATCCTGCATATCAGATATTTACATTATGATTCATAACAATAGCAAAATTACAGTTATGAAGTAGCAACGAAAATAATTTTATGGTTGGGGATCACCACAACATGAGGAACTGTATTAAAAGGTCACGGCATTAGGAAGGTTGAGAACCACTGCTCTAAACCAATGTTGGTTGCACATCCAACCTATCCAGTTAGCTCAAAACTCTTCTTTCCCCCAAGGACAGTGCTGGGTCATGGTGCTAAGGAATGGAAGAGGTGGCATATGAGAAGCAGGTAAAGGCTCTCTTATCTCTGTGAAAGTCTCATTAGAGTCCTCCCTTCTTGATCTCTCTGTTGGGATTGAGCTCTTCTAGGAAACCATTAAAGGGAAGTCACTTGACAAGGACATGGGCTGCCTCCCACCTCAGAGAGCCCCCTTGACTTTGAAAAGCCCTGGGAGAGCCCAAATGAGGCTGGAAGAAAGGGGCCATCCCCCAGGCACTGAGGCCAGCTCAAGCCCAAGCAAAAGGCATCCTGGGGCTCTCCAAGGTCCCAACCTACAATGAATGGGGGTACAACACTGGAGTTGGCAGCCAGACCTCAGCTAGGAATAAAAAAGCTACATTTGCCTGGCATTTTCTTTGTACATATATATATCCCTCAGGAACCTGGGCTGAACAAGGCAGTATCTGTCCTTGTGGAAAACAGCTGATTGAAAATTAAAATATTCAGGATGTAGGTGATCTCTGTTTCTTTCCATCTCTAAACACAACCAGCAGCCTTTTTACTAATGGAAGATTGGGCTAAGCATGGACTGATGGAGGGTTACATAGATTCATGAAATATATATATATATATATATATATATATATATGTATATATATAGCATAGAGGACATACTATATATATATATATGGCATAGAGGACATACTATAGATATAGATATAGATATAGATATAGATATAGATATAGATATAGATATAGATATAGAGATATAGATATATAGATATAGTGGCATCCAGAAGGAAAACCATGAATTTTATTATCCTGGGAGTCACAATATTGAAAGATAATATTTTTCATTTTTCCTTTGCACTGCTGAAAATAAATACAGGTTGATAAAGGAGTAACATATGAAAAGAATAATTAAGGGTCAAAGAAATCTCATTAATCAATACCCCCTTGCCCATCTTTCCTACAATTAAATAAATGGGCACAGCCATGGGTCATCGCCATACTATCAGTCAGGCTCCCATCTCTTTATGGCATCAGACAATAAACACACCAGCAGTGATAGCTGAATATTCAGGAGTCTTGATTACACTAAGAGGCCATGTATCTTCTCAGATGGGTGGATAATTAAATTTCCTGCTGATGACGGACTTGACAATTTGGCTTATCTGCCTGTGAATAAGGCTACATGCATGATTTTGTGTCACAGGATCCTCTCTTTAAATATGAGTCCCTCACATTACCCATAATCCAATGCCTCGCTCATTATTATTCTCTACACTTATTTTTCACAACCCAAAGATGTCATCCCCTTGGCCATATTCTAAAGCAAGTCCAAGCCAATGAGAAGCAGGTCAAAGCTCTTTACCAATCACTTCTCTCCCGGCCCCCACCCTACCCCCTGCTGGTGCTCCTCTTCCACTCTAACCTTGACCGATTTCTCTCTGCTCTTCATTCATTTTTTAATGAGCAACAAATATGTGGAAAGTCATATGCTAGTAACTGATAAGTAAAGGAAATAAACAAGACACATTTCCTAGGTTTAAGAAGTTTACCAACCAATAGAAGAAACATGCTGAATAAATTCATTATAATACCAGGGGGAAAAACACACACAAATTGCTGTGGGAAATATTGAATAAAGAGCTCCTAATTCCAAGAAGGTGAAGGAGACTTGGGGTGGGGGGTAGCATGCAAATAGCAATCTAAAGGGTGAGTGAGATTTTCATGGGCAGGAAAAGTGGGAAGGCTTTCCAGATTGAGAGAACAGCTTGGGAGAAGACAAGACTGTGGGAAATTGCATGGTGGGGTTCTGTTGCGCTAGAAGATCATAATGAAACCAAACAAAGCCATCTTGTGTAGGGCTTTGGAATCCTTGTTAAAGGGACCAAACAGCTAAACTACTCTCTAGTTAATCAGAGCTAAGAAAAAAGTTTGTGGAGGAGAATGGCATGATGTGACCTGTGCTTTAAGAAGATAATTTTAGCAGCACTACAAAAGCAAGACTCCAAAGACCAAAAAAAAAAAAAAAAAAAAAAAAAGGCAGAGATGAGGTATATTCAAAAGTGTCCTAAACTGAAACCATCATCTTCTTCTTCTGATCTGCCTCTTAACCATGTATTCCTTAGCCCAGTAAAGGCACACCCTTCCTCAAAGTTACCCACGCTACAAAACTGAGCGTCAACTTTGCCCCTTTCTATTTCTCCTCCTCCTTTCACTTCACACTCCCACCCCCTGCCTTCCTTGGACGGCTAATCCATTGGAGTCCTGTTTATTTTACCTGCAATGTATTTTATGAATCAGGATAGATTCAGAACATCCTGGTGCAGGTCCTCAGCATCCTTGCCAGTGTCTAGCAATCGTTTCCTGTATGAATAGGACATTCCTGTGTAGAAAAGACTGAAAAATTCATTCCAGGGCTCAGAAGGGTGTTCATGATTGGGCCTGTAGACACAGAGATGCTATTCAGAGCCAGCAGAGAGGGTGATACCACCACAGTAGCAATAGCAACAATGACAACAACAACAAAAGCCCCAAAGACAGCACCATAAGAAATGCCAACTTTAACGGAGAAGAGGGGGAGGAACACAAGAGATGGAGGAGAAATAATCAGAGAAGCTGTAGCCACGCACAACATTGTTAGGAGAAGCTAAGGCTAGAGAGGTTTTGATATGAAATCGTACAGAGGATGAGTGGGTGAGGTTGAATCTAGAGACTTTCTACCAATTTGATGGTCCTTGGTGATCTTTAAGGATCCAGTTCCAGTGACAGGTTGGGGTAAAACCCTAATTGCAATAGATTAACGAATGGATTGATGGTGAGGAGCTGGGAACAAGAAGAAAAGTCAGCTCTTGTATTAAGTTTGGTAATGCGAGAAAAGACAGTCATGCCGATCTAGTGCTTGCCAAGAGATGCCAAATATACCCTCCCTCTCAGGGAAAGCTAACCATATAACTCATCCTTTGAAGTGGCTCAGTCTATCTTCATACCATCCCTGCTATTGGTGTCTGCCTGGTCCAATTTCTTCAGCCAAAGAAATCTGCAAGAAATGGGCTGCAAAGATAAGATTCAATAGCACTTCTCCCAAATATGAGAGTCTAGGAGGTGAAAAAAAAAATGCCCAGGGATAGAGTCACCCCACCATCCTTGCACTGTGGCCAGAATTATGAAATAAAGGTTGCAGTGTGGCCTGGCCAGCATGGTTCAGTGGTTGAGCCTCGACCTGTGAACCAGGAGGTCATGGTTCAATTCCTGGTCAGGGCACATGACTGGGTTGTGGGCTTTATCCCCAGTGCGGGGCATGTAGGAGACAACTGATCAGTGATTCTCTCTCATCATTGATGCTCCTATCTCTTTCTCCCTCTTCATTCCTCTCTGAAATCAATAAAAATATACTTAAAAAAAAGATTTCAGTGTGGAAAGATAAAGGATTAGAAGGGAATTCAACATCTGTTTTAAAAACTTGATGGACATGGCCAGAGAACACTGACTCAGCCACCAAAATTCCTGAAGATTAGACCTGGGGTAAACCGGGAAGCTTAAAAGAGCTGGTTTATGTTGGAGGCCTGGGCCCATGCTACCCTGGCTGTCCCTTCCTGACACATTGTAAACCCGGCCTTTGTGCAGAGTCAGGCTTTCCAACCCTTCTAAAGGGCACACCCCTTCTGCTGGGAACAAGCCACGCTCACTGCCACCTCACCAACAGGGAAAAATGACCCTCATCAGACAGAACAGAAAGAAAGCTACTGGGCTTTATGAGCTAGAGATGAAATAATCTGTTCTTTATTAAATAGCATGAGAAAGTTATTAATTCATGCCAGAAGCACAAATGTAAACATTATCGTATTGCAAGCGCTCGCTCTGAAGGAGGCCGCCTGGCAGAGCCGCGCAGACCGCACTTGGAGGAGCCGAGGGAATGTGTCGCCACGACGGCCCCCGGCCCGTCCGCGGAAGCGGCAGATCCAGACGCAGTAAAAATGGAAGGGTTTTGAGGGGAGCACCTGGCAGGAATGACATCTGCGAGATACTTGTTACGTGTTTCTCTAGAGGTGGGCCTGCTCTTACAAATGCTGTTACATGAAAACCGAAAACTTCAAAACAAGGGGTGGTTATTATTTCAGAACCTCTCGCTTGGGCACCGAATTCCAGAAGGTGTCTATGGACAAACTTCTGGAGCATTCCTTGTTTAATGTAAGGATTGGAGGGAAGAGGAAGGAGAATGTAGGACGTCTAAAGAATTGGGAGCCACCATCCATTCTAGACTCACCCAAAATTGAAAAAACAGCAACTTTAAATGAAAGTATATGCATGGGCCCTGGCTGGTTTGGCTCAGTGGATAGGGCATCAGCCTGCGGACTGAAGGGTCCCGGGTTCAATTCCAGTCAAGGGCACCTGCCTGGGTTGCGGGCTCGATCCCCAGTGGGGGGCGTGCAGGAGGCACCTCTCATCATTGATGCTTCTATTTCTCTCTCTTTCTCCCTTCCTCTCTGAAATCAATAAAAATATTTTAGAGCAATAAAGTATATGCATGGTTGGCTTGTTGTTGTTTTTTAAATATAAAAATGCAGTTTTCAAAACCTCACACGGTCACATCTTTTGCAGAAGGCGGGAATGTAACTATATCATTTGGAAAGCACATCGCCCTCCCTGGAGATGGATCGAGCACCAGTGACACACAAAGTGGAGGAAACCTTGCATCCGGAAGAGAAGAAATGCTGGCGCAGCTGGAAGAAATGCCCCGTTTACTTGAAAAGCCAGGCGAACTGTGCTCACCTGGCCACCCTACATCTTCAGAGGACTCCTGGACTTAATATTCTTTGTATCTCTCCCTTCGTTTGCTCAGAGATGCAATTGTGGGTTGAATATGAGTTCTGCAATTGTTTCTATAACTCCTGTTAACCCCAGGCTCTCTTGTGTTTGTCTCAGCATCAAGTCACAGAAAAAACAGTCTCTCCTCTATGTCACATGTCAACTCCAATGAGTGGATGTAGAGAATCTATGGAACAAATTCCACAGTCTAGACAAGGGGAGATCAGCAGAGCTTGACCTTGACAGCTTTCAAGTACATGAGAGTTCATTCCCTTCAAGACCGTCAGGCATCCACCTGCCCAGGTTCAGTCACTATGCATGAGTCATCTATAACGGGCCACGTTACACATCAAAATGGCATTAGTGTGACTACTTGCTTGGGATGTCTCAAATTCTAGTGAGAACAGCAGCAACTACCAACTAGGAGCTCAGTGCCTGTCAGGGGTGGTGGGGCTGCAGCTGCTCAAGGCGTAATTACCATCTAGTTAGGAGAGTAATTCAAATTATACAGGCTGCACATGTTTACCATCTCTCATATCAAATACTTTAATGTGTATATTACAAGTGGAAGAAATAGCCAGTTTTTGTGTGATCCAAATCTCCTAGGAGAATTGGGACCCTCAGTGGCTACTCGTATATTCCTCATACTTTTGAAAGTTTAATAACTATTTTTGTTCTTTTTAAAAGGCAGCACATGCACATGATAAAATAAAAAACGAATTCAATGATTATGTTTCAAGATGAATACCTTCATTTGGTTTGCATCTTCTGCTTTTATTTGCTCAGAGACGCTACTGTGGGTTGAGCTTTCCCGGATATCTCCGCACTGGGCCACACGTCAACTCCAGTGGGTGGACTGAGAGAATCTCTGGAAGGGTTCCTCAGGGTAGAGGAGCGAGCTTCCGGGGAGGCTGGCAGAGCTTCATACACCACCCCTGAGGCCAAGAGTCCTGACCTGCTCTAAGCTTGGTCACTGTGCTGTCTCCTCTGTCCAAATCTGGAATCTATTCATGACAGCTCAGCCAGTGACAAATTACAGAAATGAGTGAGCAAACTATTTGTCTATTCTTCTTGTAAGCTATTAGCCATAAAAAAGAATATTTAGATAGGCAGTGAAAGATGAGTAAGAGTGAGAGAATGAGAGGTAAAGAGAAATGGCAGGACTTCAGAGCATCTAATTATATTTACTCATAAAAGAAGAAACCAGCCCTGGCTGGTTTGGCTCAGTGGATAGAGTGTCAGCACATGGACTGAAGGGTCCTGGATTTGATTCTGGTCAAGGACACATATCTCGGTTGCAGGCTTGATCCCCAGCCTGGTCAGGGGGTGTGTGGGAGGCAACCAATTGATGTATCTCTCTCACATCAATCTTTCTCTCTCTTTCTCTCTGTTTTCCCCCCTCCTTTCCACTCTCTCTAAAAATCAATGGGAAAATATCCTCGGGTGGAGATTAATGAAAAAAAAAAGAAAGAAAGAAAAAAGAGAAAACCAAGGCCTGGACAGGGTCCGGGAAGGTAAGAGAGGAGAGAGAGACAGAAAGATATTTGCTTAATATAATAATTGTTTCTATAACTCTTATCAACCCCAAGATGTCTTGGGTTTGTCTCAGCATCAAATCACAGAAAAAAACAGTCCCAATGACAAAATGTAATTACAGCCACTCAAGCCAGAGCCTCTCCATAAAACACCAAAGAGGGAGTACATTCTTGATGTCCATCCAAAGATGTTAGAAATCTTCTGAGGGCATTTTCCTTACTTTACTGGCAATGAAGTCCTCCCAACCTCACTCTTCTCTGTCTCTCTAGAACCCCTTAACATTCTTCCCAACACTCAGGCCACACAGCCCTCTCCCTCCTCTTTAGCACTTTATTATATAGATCGATTTAATCTTTCTCGGTTTTAACTCACCACCCCACTTCCTAGAACTAAAGAGACCTGGGCTCACAGAGTGAATGAGCCTATCAGTGCCAAGCAAGAAAAACTTAAAAAATGAACTCACACATAGAGATAGCATAATAAAACTTCAGAACAACAAGGTAAAAGAGACAGTCCTGAAAGGGCCAACAGGACCCAGAGAGATGACCTACAAAGCAGTGAGAGTCGCATCAACCATAGCAGCTGCAAGAAAATAATGGAACAGTAGCTTAGAAATGCTCAGGAAAAATTAATTCAAAATTAGGGTTCTGTAGCAAGCCAAAAAACACTCAAGAGAGAGTTCTAAATGCAAATCAAAACAACAAGGAGGTACCATCTCACACCTGTCAGAATGGCTACCATCAACAAATCAGCAAACGACAACTGCTGGTGAGGATGCGGAGAAAAAGGAACCGTCGTGCACTGCTGGTGGGAACGCAGACTGGTGCAGCCACTGTGGAGAACAGTATGGAGTTTCCTCAAAAAAATAAAAATGGAACTCCCATTTGACCCAGTGATCCCACTTCTAGGAATATATCCCAAGAAACCAGAAACACCAATCAGAAAGGCTATATGCACCCCTATGTTCATAGCAGCACAATTTACCATAGCTAAGATTTGGAAACAGCCTAAGTGCCCATCAGCAGATGAGTGGATTAGAAAACTGTGGCACATCTACACAATGGAATACTATGCTGTTGTAAAAAAGAAGGAACTCTTTCCATTTGCAACAGCATGGATGGAACTGGAGAACATTACGCTAAGTGAAATAAGTCAGTCAGAGAAAGATAAATATCATTTGGGGAATATAATGAACAACATAAACTGATGAACAAATATAGAGCCAGAGAAAAAAAATAGTTTAGAATATAATAGAAATAAACCTGTTATTTGTAGATTTTTAATATTTCCTACAACTTTTGTGATATTATACTATGCTAGTACAGTTTGGGTAATATTATTATATTTAAAATCTTTTTTTCTTAAAATATTAATGTTTATTGCATGTAACATTATTATATTTAAAATAGTTTTTCTTGAAATATTAATGTTCATTGCATATAAATGGCTAATTATTTTTGTATCTACAATCTGGTAATGGATTTATTTTGTACATTGTAAAAAAAATTTTTTAAATACACACTTTGAAAAAATTAAAAAAATAATAAAGCCTACTTTATCTAAAGAGAGTGAGAGAGAAATCTAAGTAAATTCTAAGACGCAGGAGCTCTCAGAAAAATGTATGATCCGCAGACACTCTCTGGAGGAGATAGGAGGGAGAACAAAAGAAAACCTACAGAGGATGTACTCCAGCAAGAAGGAAAAAAGAATGAATCCAAAATGTAATCAAAGGGCAAAGGAGAATGCATTTGTATTTTATTTTGATAATTAAAAAGTAATTTTTGAGAGGGTTGGGGAGAAAGGAAAGTAGGAAATAATTTAATTCTTTACTTTTATTTCCATAGCATCATGTCATTACAGTTTATAAAATGCTTTTCGATAAATTGTCAGTAGCCAAAATCACAGGACCTGCAAAAATATGTTTTAAGAGGGACTGCTGGGAACCAATAATCATTCCAATAACACTTGGACATGCGTTCCCAAGGTAATAACGCGCCCTGCCAGGGAAGCTGGCTGCCTTGCACCAGTCATCACGATGCCAGTGCCAGTGTTTGGGGTGATGAACTCCTGGTTTAGCAGACTGGTTGTTTCTCTTACTCTGCTTACCCAGTGGGACTAGGTTACCAACTGGTGGAGAAGGAGATGAATGGAGGTAAGAACCACAGAACTTCAGACCAGCTGACTCACTGGAAAAGGACTCAGCTGTCCCGGCTGTGAGGTCTGTGGACTAAGAGGCCTTGCTGCCAGGTGTGCAGCAGGAGGGACCCGCTCTGCGCGGGCCTGCTCATGAAAGCTCTTAGGCGCCACAAAGGCTTCTGGTGAGAGGCTCATGGCATTATGGCCCATGACATTCGCCATGGATGTAGGGCTTGGAATCTTTCACTTGAACTTTTTGACGCTATCCCAGTATGTGTCAAAAAAGGAGCAGCTGCCAAAAAGCAAGCACTTTCCTGTCTCTAAAAATAAAGTGCTGGCAACCCTTCAGGCCCCTGTGCCAAGACCTGGGCCCTTCCCAGGATAAACAATAGGTGGCCAAGCTGATCAGAGGCGAGCACTGAGCCCTGATGCAGGCCTAGTCCAGCCTGGAGTGCCCAGGCCAGGGCATGTGCAGCTGTAATGCAAAAAGCCAGAGGTGGCCCTCCCTCCTCACGGCTGGTGGAGGGCAGCTGCTGTCCCCCAGCCAGGGGCCAGGTGTGGCTGAGAGGGGACAGCCTTTGGTTACACCAGAAACGTCGACCCAGGGGAGGTAACAGAGCTCCCACCATCCTCTGCCCCAGAGCTCTGGGGTGCACGGTGACAGGTCTGAGATCCTGTCCAGAGAAAGCTCCCCAAAAGGAAAGTTTCATAAATACCTATCTGCACTCATCACTCGGGGCTGTGCCCATCACCTGTCAAAACCCCTCATGCCCAGCTGAGTGCCCTCACCTGCGACACACAGGCCCAACAAAACCACCTTAGTGTATAAATGCTCTAATAACAGCCATCATTCCCAGTCTAATTGCCTCCAAACTCGTCCACTGCTCGTGCAGTGCTTGTTCAAGCTCCTGCGCCTTGTCATTAGGGTTCAAATCCTCCCCAGACCATAAGCTTGGCTTTTTGCTGGTTTGGGGAATTAAGAGGGCTAAGAGGGGGTTAGGGAAGGAGAAGACTAAATATAGCAACTATTTGCGGGCATAATCACTCCATAAACATGCTTCAGTGGAACAGAGTGTAGGGCCAACCCAGATGACGGGTGTCACTCACCCGAGTGTCCCAGCATAAATAAAACTGAATGAGCCCATTCTCCTGCAGAACCGGAGTGACGCCTGTTTGCACTATAAATATTTATGAAGTCATGGTCCTTAAAGGACTTTATTTTTCCAGGTAAGTAGACTTTAATGAAAAAGTGAGCAGAGCTCTTCCTGCAATTACGGAATAGTCACTGTAGCTTTTCAATGAGTAGTCCCTGGGAAGGAAAAGAGGAAAAGGAAAAAAGAAATAAGGCCTTGTGTCCGTGAGGCTGCTGTTGGAGATCTCATTTACACCAGTCAAGGCTCATTCTCATTCAGAAAGTGACAGCCTTCTCTGGGGTGGCAGAAGCCAGAGGCCCGGTCAGCCCAGGCCTGTGTAATGAAGAGGCACAAACAGATCCTTGTCCCCCAAGTGCAGACCCCTCCCGCCACCTCTGCTGGTGGAGCCGGGCCTTCTTAGTGCTCCCAGCTCTCTCAGTCCATCTCTTCGTAACAGAAAAAAATGTGCACCTCACCCCACTACTCTGCTCATTTGAAAAGAATTCTCAGAATGTGAGGAAGTGTGCCTGGATGTTTATGTAAAGCCCACCACTCCTGTTCTTCGTTACCCCTCCTGATGGCATCGGCGATGGCACCGCAGAAACCCCGCCAGAGTCCGGCCCGCTTTTCCTGCACTGTTCACCACGCACCCCTGCAAAGAGCAAACACCCTGGCGACCTCAGCAGCCCTGCCACCCGCCCCTCCTCCAAGGCACTGTGACAATCCTGCCACCTGGAGCTCGCAAGCCATTGTCTCCACAGCAGTACAGGCTGACTTTCATGTCCCTTTGCAGCTTCCATGTGATTCATCATCTCTTAAATGCACCAAAAACCCTTGCCCAAGTCCATCAGGCCTGTTTCCTTCCCAGGGATGGCCTTCTGCCCAGGCTCCCTTCCCCTCCAAACCTCAGGGTGGCCCCTGCTATGTCAGGCTCAACTGGCCCCATCGGGAAAGGTTGATGATCCTTTGGCTCTAGCCTCCGGGAAGTCTTGTTCCACAAGGAACAGAGTCTCTGGTTTTGCGAAATGAGTCACAGGCTGCCCTGACCAACCTATCTGGGGAGGCCAGGCTACCATGTATGGTCTGTGCTCCGTGCCACCCACCTCTCCATGTAAGTCAGAGTTCTTTGCCAGGACAGCCTGAGTCATAAAACTCAGCACATTCCTTAGGCGTTGGATAGTCTTTCCTTGTTATTACTCTGCTTTTGTTTTATGCAGCACCTGGTTTCATTTTAAAATCCCAAATAAAATCTCATGGTCAGGGCTCCAGTGGGGTGGGGGATAGGAAGTAAAGAAAAAGGGCGAGAAGGGAGGGAAGCCCCAGTGAGGAGGGGAAGGAAGGAAAGGCTGTAACTCCCCAAAAAGGCAAGACCCAGAGCAGGACAGGGAGGGAACTACGGGGTAAAGGGCCAGAGAGAGAGGATGAGCTGCAGTTGAACTGAGTGTGATCAAGGTCCTTTTGTCTGCATATGATTGAAACACTGGTGTCTAGGTCGACTTCCCAAATTAGGCTGCAGTTGTGAGTACTTTACTCATCAGCTATGTGACCTCCCCTAAGCCCCACAATTTCAGTCTCCTCAATAAATAAATGAACAAACTCATTTTGGTAAATTTTAAGGAACTTTCCAGTTACAACACACTATCATTCTATGAACCTGCCTGTTCCCTTTTTTCTTAGACCACTAGCCCCAAACCCAAGTGTAAAGGAATATTTTTCCACAAGCTAACTTTTGTGTTTTGTTGGTTTTTTTGTCTTTGGGGGGTGGGGGTATAAGTAAATGGGGACAGCAGGGTTGACCCAGCCATACAAATGTTGCTGCTCAAAATGAATTTCTGTGGCCCAGGTTATTTTGTAAAATCATCTGCAAAGATGTTAACATAGATTTTTAGAATTTAAACAGAATTCTAATAAGCGCTGCCTTGCATACAATTAAAAAATACTAAATGAATGAATAATAACCATTAACACGGAGAACTAGTTTTCCCGGAGCAGAAAAGCACATTAATTACAGGTAAGACCAGGATCACTAGGGACAGGACTGAAACAGAGGTCTGAGAGCCTCTGACCCAGCTGCCAGGGCACAGATCCTGGAGGTTTTGAGTGGCTCCAAGGGCTGCATTTCCAATGCAGGGTTTGGCGAGCTTAATGGAAACCATACGAAGGGACCCGGGAGTGAGGCCAGATGGCTGGCCAGGAGTGTATTTTGCCTAACCTGGGCTAAAGAACAAAAGTAACCACTAGCAGGTTTTGTTGTGTTGTTTTGTTTTGTTGGGGGGGGGGGGGTGATGGTGTGACTTAATTATCTTATCGTTTCAATTCAACATCAGTCATAACAAGGACAGGATGGTCTTGGTAAGGGGAGTAAGTGAAGCAGGGGCCCGAGAGCAGCTGGGGGGGGAGGGGGGGCAGGGAGGGGGCTACTTTCCAGATCACACGTGGTTCCGCCCCCCTCGCGACTGCAGTTGCTGGGGCCGTGCTGCCCAGACAGCAGCGGGGTCTCTCTGCGCGCAGGGTCTCCGAACCAGGGTTCCCCCCCCCCACCCTCACACACACACACTCCCTCTAGCGCGCTGCGCACGGGGTGGGGGCGGATGGGATCTTGGGGCGCTTGCAGGGGGAGAAGGGTCGTAGAGGGGGGAGGAGAATCGTGGAGGGAGGAGGAGGAGGAGGAGGAGGAGGAGGAGGAGGAGGAGGAGGATGACGACGACGACGACCTCCTGGGAAGCAGAGAGGCCAACAGAGGGGAGGAGGGTGGAGAAGAAGACCCAGGCGAGGGGCGGAGCCGTGGATGGGGCGGGCCGTGGGCTGGGCTTTGGGGAAGCAGGGTCCCTGCAGAGAGAGCCGGGGTGGCGGGAGGGGGGGCGTGGCCCCCCACACTCCGGGACCCCAAGCTCCCGCTCCCACCTGGACTCGGGTCGCCCCCGCCTGCCCGGCGGCCAGAGCCAATTTGCTTCTGGCGGCGCCTGGCTCGGAGGACAATGTGGCCGCCTTAGGCTGCGGGGCGTGGGGCCACCACTCTCAATACAAACGCGCCTTTCTCACGCCCCTGTGCCCCCGGCGCCCAGACGAAAGGATGGGCTCTCGGACGCCGGAGCCTAGAGTGTAGGGGCCCAACACCGTTTCTGTAATTCTTGCAGAGACGTGGGGTGCCAACATTTATATTAAAGGAAACTTTAATAATAATGGTAACGATAACATTTGTCCCCTCTTCCAATAAAGAGAAGGGAAAAAATGAGGGACGAAGGCGTTCGAAGGCCAGGGAAGGGTCCAAGAAAGGCAGCCTGCCAAGGCGCAGGTAGTCCAAGGCCCTCTCCTACCTCCAAGTCTGTAATGAGGCAAACTCCGGGCGGGCGCGCGGCTTTGTGGCTTTGTCTTCCGGCTCAGACATTACCATAACGGTCCTCCCAGGCTGTAAACGTAGTATTGATCAGCATCCGAGTCCTCGGACGATTCAGGCTTGTTCGCGGAATTACAAGGCTGCCGTGGCTGTTGAAAAATGGCCCGGTTGTCAGCACGCGCCCAACCGCAAAGGTTACTATTTGCACAAAATTGGGAATGAAATTGCCAGGCATCATTCAGGAGCAGGAGCTGGGGTTGTTCCTGCTCTTTCTTCCAGCTCCTTTAACCTTCCTAATTCATCCGCCCCGCCCCGTCTCTGTGAGGACGGCCAGTTCAATAAGAGGAAAAGAGGAAAGAAAACGAGGCAAGAAGTCCTGGAACCACTAACCCACCCGTCCACTGCTCCTCTATCGCCCCTTAACTATCCTTCAGCGGCAAGATTCTTCCCCATGTTCCCTACCATTCCTTTGGTCTGGACATTGCCAGGTGGGATGAGTTTCTCTGCTTTCACTGTTACATCATGAACTTTTTGAAGATTGGGCCCAGAAATGTAAATATGTAGAAGTTGCCTATCAAAGGCATTAGACACCAAGCAAATACTTTTTAAAATGAGAATGTTGTTAATGATGGTTGAAAAGTTCATTCAATCCCTATTTGTGGCTGATGCAAGAATATGTACGTTTTATATCTCAAAGCTGTTTTCCTCCTCCCAAACACAGCATCTATTTAAAAATCAAGATTTTTCCCTTATCTAGTAAGTAAGAAGTCCTGATTTATTTTTTGGTCAGAACTGTGGGCCGTCACTGGCCAGTGGGGCTCAGTTGGTTAGATGACATCCCATGCACCAAAGGGTTGCTGGTTGGATTCCCCCGTTGGGGCACATGTCCTGGGTTTTGGGCTCAATCCCTGATCCCTAGGGCAGGATGTGCAGGAGGCGGCTGATCGGTGTTACTCTCTCTCCCTCTCCCTTCCTCTCTCTCTCAAAAAAACAAAAAACAAGAAAACCCATAGGCCCAATGTTTCCTGAAGAAGTCCCTCATGTGAATTGTGGTGTGTGTGTGTGTGTGTGTGTGTGTGTACTTTTAGTTTGCTGTTGCGCCGTAAAAACAAGAGCAGGATGTAATGTCACTAATTTGTCAGGAATTGTTGATTTAAAAGAAGCTACTGTGATATAGAAAATTCTCTTTAGGGGAGGGGGTCAGGGAAGCAAAGAGAAAGGCAACTGTTGCCCAGAGCAGCTGCAGGCGCTGGCAGTGGAATTGCTTGGCCCCGGTACAACTCCATGCAGCAAGAAGGATTTATTTATTTAACTATAGTTAATGATTCTCCCAAGCAGCTCCCAGGAGGCCAGCGAGCAGTAACTATACTTTCAGGAAATCCTCTACCCTTCCTTGAGGCATGTACCAACCCTACAGCAAAGGAGGTCCCTGGCTGCCATACCCTATAATGGTCAGTGGACTTCCCAGTGTTAAATGCCCCCAAATACCTCCCTCCACAGCCGGCCTCCTTGCTGCCTTCCCATGCTTGAAAGTTACCAGGCACAACAGCAGAAAAATCAAGAAAAATGCATTCTATCTGGAAGACCACCGTTAAATAGGCCTGGGAACCGAGGTGGGCCCTCCAACACCTGTCCCGTTAGCTAAATTCATCAGATTAGCAAGTTGGTGCCCATAGCTAGCACTTTTCAGAGTGATATCTCTGTAGAACTGGTGGTTCTTGAATAACAGTTTATATTTCAATGGTCAGGTTTTCTTGTTTCTAATTCACATGACTAACATACCAAACGTAGAGCATTGTGACTACATGATGGAACAAAAGTAGGTTTACAGGTATGAGTATGCAAAACACAGTTTATTCTCATAGTATTATTTATTAATTATTGCATTATTTTCCCTACGAACAACTATCGATCTACTTTTGCCCCATCCTGTATAATTACTTAGAATAAGGCTGAGTTGTTGTTGTTTTAAGTTAATTTAGAGAAATCTTAATAGCCAAAAGTAATAGGATAGCAAAAGCAGTTGTAACGTTTATATTAAATGAGGTGAAGTCAGTAGGGTACTTGCAGAAAACAGTTTTTATTCTTTCAACTCATTCCCTAAGAGGTTCTGCCAGAACTCTAAGACATAAGAAGAGTCCCATTTTTAACATACTGTTAAAAACTACTGGATAAAAATCCTAAAAGAAGCCATAGGCAGCAAAATAGCAGACATTTGTCGTAGCAATATCTTTACTGATACAGCTCCTAGGGCAATGGAAACTAAGGAGAAAATAAACAGATGGGACTACATCAGAATAAAAAGCTTTTGCACAGCAAAAGAAATCATCAACAAAACAACAAGAAAGCTCACTGCATTGGAGAATGTTACCAATGTTATCTCCGATAAGGGTTTAATCTCCAAAATTTATAGGGAACTCATACAACTTAACAAAAGGAAGATAAACCACTCAACCAAAAAATGGGCAAAGGACCTAAATAGACCCTTTTCAAAAGAAGACATACAGAAGGCCGAGAGACATGTGAAAACATGCTCAAAGTCACTAATCACCCAAGAGATGCGAATCAAAACGACAATGAGGTCCCATCTCACACCTCTCAGAATGGCTATCATCCACAAATCAACAAACAAGTGCTGGTGAGGATGCAGAGAAAAAGGAACCCTCTTGCACTGCTGGTGGGAATGCAGACTGGTGTAGCCACTGTGGAAAACAGTATGTAGTTTCCTCAAAAAATTAAAAATGGAACTTCCATTTGACCCAATAATCACTTCTAGGAATATATCCCAAGAAACCAGAAACACCCATCAGAAAGGCTATATGCACCCCTATGTTCATAGCAGCACAATTTACAATAGCTAATATTTGGGAACAGCCTAAGTGCCTATCAGCAGATGAGTGTATTAAAAAACGGTGGTATATCTACACAATGGAATACTACACTGCTGTAAAAAAGAAGGAATTCTTACCATTTGCCACAGCATGGATGGAACTGGAGAGCATTATGTTAAGTGAAATAAGCCGGTCAGAAAAATATAAATAGCACATCATCTCACTCATTTGTGAAATATAATGAACAACATAAACCAATGAACAAAAATAGAACCAGAGTTATAGAAGCATCAAGCAGACTGTCCAACCTCTGAGGGAAGGTGGGGGGTGAGAGGATGAGAGATCAACCAAAGGACTTGTATGCATGCATATGAACATAACCGATGAACACAGATTGGGGGTGAGGGCATATGCTGGGGGGTGGGGGCAGCCGGGGAGAGGTCAATGGGGGAAAAGGGAGACTTAAGTATTACTTTACATGGTAAAGAATTTAAATTTTAAAAAAATTAATGGGCTTTAAGAAAGTCTGATCAGGCAAGACAGAGCAGCCCCTGCTCTAGAGGGCCATGTCAGGGGGCATGGGGACAGTAGATGCCGGGTGCCAGAACAGCCACATGAAGAGTGTGCGCCTAGCCGTAACCAGTTTGGCTCAGTGGATAGAGTGTCAGCCTGCAGACTCAAGGGTCCCAGGTTCGATTCCAGTCAAGGGCATGTACCTTGGTTGCAGGCACATGCCCAGTGAGGGGTGTGCAGGAGGCAGCTGATTGATGTTTCTCTCTCATCGATGTTTCTAACGCTCTATCCCTCTTCCTTCCTCTCTTTAAAAAATCAATAAAATATATTTTTAAAAAAAAGAGTGTGCGCCCAGGACACGAGGCACCCATGTGGGTCCCCCAGGGGAGGACAGTCTGAGAACTTAATGCCTTGTTTGCAAGAGGCAGGACCCAGCCAATCACAGGTGGAAATTTGAACAGTACAAGAGAAACTCCAATCCCCTTTGCAGCTTGCTTCCCACTGGAAAGCTGGAGACAAGAAATGTTCACAGTGCTTTAAGGCAGACCGCTTCTCAGAACAGTCTACATGCCTTTGTCACTTGAATGTAAATTAGGGAATACTTTCACTCCAATGCTAAGTAACACACACACGCTAACACCCGCACTGCCACACCAACAGGCACACCCACTGGCACTACCCTGGGGACCCACTGTTGGGTGAGAGGTAAAAAGATTCTTACACATCTCAGGAAGACTGTCCGTTGATTGGCCTTCACCAGGTTCTTGGATGCTGGCTTTTTCATTCTCACATCTAGCGTGAAAACACAGACAGCCAGGGGGTAAGTGCTTACAGTAAACAGAAGCTCCAAGAGTCTGAACAAATCAAGTTTACTGATTTTCCCAAACCTTTTTTAATTAATAGTTTCAAATCTTTCCCTATACTCTACCACACCCCCACCTCTGCCACCACCACCACCTTCTCATGCTTGCTCTTTTCAGAGCTGCGCTGGCACGTCTCTGGGGTTTCTCCCTCCTTCATTTCTGCATCCTACCGTCCTTATTGTCAGGAGAGGGACAATGAAGTCACATGTGGTGACAGGGAAGGAGGCAGAAATGCAAAAGACCTTAACCAGCCTCAGACTCAGAATGGGATGAAAAATATCAGATGAAGATAATTAAAATAAAGGCAGCCTGGCCAGCGTGGCTCAGTGGTTGAGCATGGACCTATGAACCAGGAGGTCATGGTTTGATTCCTGGTCAGGACACATGCCCAGGTTGCAGGCTTGATCCCCAATGTGGGTTGTGCAGAAGGCAGCCGATCAATGATTCTCTGTCATCATTGATGTTTCTATCTCTCTTTCCCTCTTCTTTTCTCTCTGAAATCAATAAAAAATATTTTTTTTAAAAAAATAAAGAATAAAAAAAAGAAGTGGTGAATCTTGGTGAAATGTATATGAAAGTACATTTAAAAATAATAAACTAAAGGCAGGACATGAATACAAAGTGATGGTTTAGGGTAGGACTTACATGGTTTTTCATAATTTGGGGTCACTGAAGAAAGATCACGAAACAGAATCTGGTGTGCCTGTGAAGAGAGATAAAAATAAACTAGCAATCACTTTCCCAACCATAGAAATGTAACAAAAGTCTTTTCCAGCATTGTCCTCCCCATTCAAAAGGCCCTTTGGTACTGTTGCCAAAAGCCATTATAATAACAGACACTAACAGTAAAAGGGAAAGACAAAATTGGGGAAATTATTTATAAAATAGGATCGGCAGAGGAGTTCTATCCCAATATGCAAATAGCTTATACAAATCAATAAGAAAAGCTAAACATCCTAATAGGAAAATGGGCAGAGGAAATGAATACCATCAATGCTTACTATTCATGGATTTCATATTTGTGAGTTTGCCTACTCATTAAAATTTATTTGTAACCCCAAGTTAATACTCCCAGCACTTTTGAGGTCTTTCAAGGACATGCACAGAGAGGCAAACAATTTGAGTCACTTGACATGCACCTTCTCAGTCAAGGTCAGACAACAGGACACCTTTTCCCCTCTTGTTGCAGCTCTCATGCTGTAAACAAGTGTTCTTGTTGGGATCTATTTAGTGCCCTATTTTCTAAACTTTTATGCTTTTTGTTCTTGATTTATTTGTTTAAACTGCCCCCCACTCAGTGCTGTCTAGTGTTCTCAGCACAAGAAGGCTGTGATGTGCCTTACAGAGAAAATACGTGTTATATAATTTTCACTTGGGCATGAATTATAGTGCTGTTGGCTGTAAGTTCAATGAATCAACAATATATATTCAATAAGGTGTCTTTGAACAGAAACACACATAAAACAAATTTACGTATTGTTCAGTTAATGAAAATGCTGTGAGCAGAGGCTCATGGGAAACTGACCCTGCATTTCCCCTAGGAGCAATGGTGTGCCATCGTTTAAGCTCTCTACAAGTAAATGATCATTGAGGAATGTTGGACTTACCACTCTGTGCTTGACATCATGTGGCTTTTTAAAGGAACTGGTGATATGAGGGAATAGTCCTGCATGCAAACAAAGAGGAGAAACCAGGCTTAAACCCAGGGTTAGAACATAAAATTTCCTACACTCCCAACAAGTAGTACTCACACCACTTACTTCCTTTTAGAATCTGACCAACAGAAAAGTAAGAGTCAGGGAAGACAAAACTGTGACTAAGAGTTAATTAATAGTAAACATTCTGGGGTTTTGGGGGGGAGGGGTGTAACACGTTTTTTGAATAAAAGAACACATTTATTTTTTTAACTTTTAAATTTATTTATTGTATTTGTGTGCAAGAGAGGGAGAGAGATTTGTTGTTCCAGTCATTCATGCATTCACTGGTTGGTTCTTGTATATATGCCCTGACCTGGATTGAACCCCAGCCTTGGTGTTATCGGGATGATGCTCTACCCGAGTTACTCAGCCAAGGCGGTATGGTACACATTTTAATTTTATTTTAAAATGAAAGTGGTGCTGATAACAGCTAAGGAGACATTGAAATTATGAGCTTATAATTAAAAATGTCAGAATAATTCCGTTCCAAATGCCCTTTGGCTTTCTCTATGAGGTTTTCCTGACGGGATCCTATGATTAGGTCTCGGTCTTAAGTGGTCTGTGCCTCTGGACTGAGAACCAGTGCTTGTTTTCCCTCCCCTCTTAGGTGGACCCGATAGTTAGAGTGGGCTGGAGGTGGGTATTCCCCTTCCCCACTCAGTTATGCTGTGATGGTACCCTGGCAGATTAAGTTCTGGTTGCCTAGTTTCTCCTGAGGGCAGACCTCATTAAGAACAGTGTCTGAAATGTTTCAAAATGGCTCCTTTCCCCTCCCTCTGCTGGAAACACAAAGGTGATTTTTCTCTGATGTTTATTCTAGGATCCTGGTCGAGTTCCTGGAAGTTAATCTTACAATACTGTAGGGACTCCCCCCTGCCTGGGTCCCCCTGGAGTTTTTAACTCCCAGGCTTGTCCACGTTGAGCCTCCAGCAGTTTGTCAATTACAGTTCCGATATTCCCGCCCTGGCTGGTAGCGGGTGAGTCTCCTGTGGCTCCTGTCTCTCCAATTTTGGGCACAGTGGTTGCCCTGGGTCCACCGCTCTCTGAATGATCTGAGAAGAGTTGCTGATTTTTCAGTCTGTTCAGCTTTGTACCTGTTATCAGGATGGAGTGATGATTTCCAAGCTCCTTACATGCAGGATGTAGGACCACAGGTTGGGGTAAAGATTTCTCTGCCTGGAACATTCTTTTATGATACGCACCTTAAACTCTTAGCATCGGAGGGAACCAAGACCATGCTGAAATTCTGGGGCTATAAAATTTTCTCAAGGTCTAAAGCAGCTCTGGTGTATATTTTATCCCTGGCAGATTAAGTTCCTAGTTGATATATATAACTTATATACCATAAAACCCACCCATTTTAAGTGTATGTGTCAATGATTTTGAGTAAATATGTCAAGTTATGCAACTGTCACCATAATACCATAAATTAGTAGTAGAACATATTCATTATCCCAATAAGATCCCTCATGCCCCCTTATGGCTAATCTCCTTTACTCTCTCCAGTCCCAGGGAAACCACTCACCCACTTTCTTTCTGTATAGGTTTGCCTTTATTGGACACTTCATATCAACGGAATCATACATCATGTGGTCTTTCATGTCTGGCTTCTTTTATTCATCATGTATTTGAGGCCCATCCACATTGCCGCTTTTTAGTATTTTATTCCTTTTTATTGATGAGTGGTATTCCATTGTCTGAATAGACCGTATTTTGTTATCCACTTACCAGTTGATGGACATAAGGGTTATTTCCAATGTGGACTCTTATGGATCATGATGTAGTGAACATTCATGTGGGAAGTCTTTGTGTAGACATATGTTTTCATTTTTATTGGATAAAAGAAAGTAAATACCTACGTGTGGAAATGTTGGATCCTATGCTAAATTTGTTCCACTTTTAAAGAAAATGTCAACGTGTTTCCCAAAATGGCTGTACTATTTTATGTCCCCACAGCCAATGAATGAAGGTTCCAGTTTCTCCACAGCCCCACCAACACTTGTTACTGTCTTTGTGATCAGAATCATTCTTATGGATGTGAAGAGGTATCGCACTGTGATTTTAATTTGCATTTCCCTAATGACGAATCATGTTGAGTTCTCTCAAAATCTTAATTTGATTAAAACAAATAAAAACTGATCAAAAAGGCGGGGGGGGGGGGGAGGGGTTGGCATAACATGATGGGGCCTGGTCATTAGGGTTGAGTCAAGGAAACGGAATAGCACTTGTCAAATACTCATTGTGATTTGTGTTATTTTACAGTGATGCTTTTTAAAACAAAATATCTTAAACTAAAGTCAAATAAAGAGCCCAACAATTATTTAGCTAAATTCAAGAAAGACCCACCTACAGTGAAAGCTGGTGGACAAGAAGTTTATATTGCACAATTAACTCTGATTATTCCATTGGTCATGAATCCTTAGCCTTTCAAAGCTCTGTTAACCTTTATAAATCCTGTCATCCTGCCAGAGGCTTTAACTAGTTCTTTGTCACCTTCTGTTAAAAAGTTATATGAGATAACTAGGGGCCCGGTGCATGAAATTTGTGCACTGGGTGGGGGGGGGTGTGTCCCTCAGCTCAGCCTGCCCCCTCTCACATACTGGGAGCCCTCAGGCATTGACCCCCATCACCCTCCAATCGCAGGATCGGCCCCTTGCCCAGGCCTGACACCTCTGACAGAGGTGTCAGGCCTGGGCAGGGGACCCTCATTTCCCCCCATCACTGGTTCTGCCCCCAGCCCAGGCCTGATGCCTCTCGCCCAGGCATCAGGCCTGGGCAGGGGACCCCCAGACCCCTCCGATTGCTGGCTCTGCCCCTTGCCCAGGCCTGATGCCTCGGCCAGAGGCGTAGACCCCCACCACCCTCTGATCACCTGATCGGCCCCTTGCCCAGGCCTGACGCCTCTGCCAGAGGTGTCAGGCTTGGACAGGGGACCCCCATCTCCCCCCGATCACTGGCTCTGGCCCCCGCCCAGGCCTGAGGCCTCTGGCCCAGGAATCATGCCTGGGCAGGGGACCCCCATCTCCCTCTGATCACTTGCTCCACCCCCCGCCCAAGCCTGACGCCTCTGACCCAGGCTTCAGGCCTGGGCAAGGGGACCATCATATCCCCCCAATCCCAGGCTCAGCCCCCCTCCCAGGCCTGATGCCTCGGCCAGAGGAGTTGACCCTCATCACCCTCCGATCACCAGTCACCGGATCGGCCCCTTGACCAGGCCTGAGGCCTCTGGCAGAGGTGTCAGGCCTGGGCAGGGGACCCCCAGCTCCCCGTGGTTGCAGGCTCCGCCCCTGCCCAGGCCTAACGCCTCTGGCTGAGGCGTCTGGCTCGGGCAGTGGGGACCCGCAGCTGCAGCGGCCCCGCGATCGTGGGCTCTGCTTTAGTCCCAGGCAAGGGACTCCTAGCTCCCGGGACTGCCAGCTTCGACCGTGCCCAGCTCCCATCGCTGGCTCCACCCCTACTTCCTGCTATCACTGGCCAGGGCAGCAAAGGCGCCTGATTCTCCGATCATGGCTGGGGGGCAGGGCAAAGGCCCCAGGGCCGCCTTTGCCCTGCCCCCCAGCTCTTAGCTCCCCGCTGGGTTTCCGATCACTGTCAGTGGCAGGGGGCTTCTTCCTGCTTTCCCTTTCGCCTCCCTGCATTGTGCCTACATATGCAAATTAACCGCCATCTTAGTTGGCAGTTAACTGCCAATCATAGTTGGCAGTTAATTTGCATATAGCCCTGATTAGCCAATGAAAAGGGTATCGTCGTACGCCAATTACCATTTTTCTCTTTTATTAGTGTAGATCATTAGTTAGTACATGAAATGACACTATATTAGAGTTTTACAGAGAGTAATATTGAGGCATCTGGTAGATTATGGAGGAGAGAGGCATTAGATTTTTTTGCTAAACCTTTGCATGTGGGATTTACACATTTATGTCCATCGGTCATTTTTCTAACTGAGCTAGAAATGTCCCTCATGTTCGTAGTCTGCTTATGAAGAGGAAGGAACACCAGCAAGCTCACATATGTTGAAGTATGGTTAGCTAATGATTTTTTTTTTCCTTGGGAGTGCTCAGTTGACAAAATAGAGCCCACAGTGCAACTTGACCTTGGCAGTTCCAGCTAACCTTTTCCAAAAGGACATCTAATGTTATCCTAGTTTGCTTGTGTGTATCCACCTCTGTGCTTCCACTCCCTTGTCTTAAAACTGTAATCAAACTGGGTGATTTTGTGGATAAAAACAACAGTGTTAGTAACTGCCAACATAGTCCACCTTTATGTAGTAGGCCCTTCAATGTGCCCACCCTGATGGGATGCTACAGGTATTTGGTTTCTTAAAGTAAGTTATCAGGAAAGCAAGTATGGTTTGGTGACCATGGGCTCTTCCAGAATTGGAGAAGCTCAAGTCTGGAAGTATTCTTCTAGATTTTCTAACTGGTTAGTCCACCTCTGGGGTGCCTGTCACAGCACAGCTCACAGCTGTATTTGAGATTCCGTGTCCGTTTCACAGATTGGGGATCATATGATCTCCCGCCTACCCATATCTGAGTTCCTTGAAATTTTGAGTTTCATGAAATGGAGCCTCATGAACACAGAACATAATGCTGGAAAGCGAAGACAAACTGTTCTTATCTTTCTGAGTATGTGATCTTACACTGTACGTACACAAAAGAGGAGACTTTAGATCAAAGATTAACAACACTTAACCTAGAGTCCATGGTCACCCGGAGGGACCCGGGTGTCCTTATAGATATTTTTCCGAAGGTAAGGGCCCAGAGCTTTCATCCGATTTTTTAAACTGCCTTAAAACCAGGAGGTGCTAACCACTGGGATAGATGATACAGAAGATCTTCTCCAATAGATTTTAAAGATGAAGGCATTTAATGATCTGTATATTAGGTTTTTAAAAAGTTTTCTGTCAATATGGAGTGGCGTTTCTTAAATGTGATAATAGTATTATTGTTCTGTAAGAGAACATTTTTACTCTTAGGAGGCACATGCTGAAGTATTGAAGGGCATACTGTTTTGATGTCTGTAATTTACCCCCAATAGTTCAGCAAAGAAGTCTATACAAGCATCAATAGAGAGAGACTGACATAAAACTACATATAAACAAATGTGGCAAAATGCTCACAACTGGTAAATCTAGGTGAGAGTACGTGAATACTGTTTGTACTACTCCTTCAACTTCTCTATGGGTTAAAAAAATTTTAAGTTGTGAGTAAAAGAGTAAGACATTCATTCATCGGCCTTAATTTCACAATTGCAGGTAAAGAAGGAGTGCTATTGTATTTTATAGATGGCTGAAGCAAGGCAGGAAAAGATTAGGAAAACCGGCCAGCAACATCCCAACTACATGTGAGCCACAACCAAGGACAGACCTAAAACAATGCTTTGCCTTCTTCTCCTCTTCTCCGCCCCTAACCCCAGCCCGCCCGGCAGGCAGACACGGGGCTTGCTCACACAGCCCACCGAAGTCACTGCACTGCCCACTGCAGCGCTCCCTTTAAGTTCCCAGGCAAGGGGGCATATGTAACACTTTCTACAATAAGGATTCTTTTTTTAAAAAGATGCTCGCCTTTGATTATGAAAGACATGGCCAAACTACATTTTTTTTAAAAAAAGAAGAAAAAAAGTTCACATGCAAAGCACACGCAGCCCCCTCCTGGTGGGAGTGATGCTTGAACAGTAAAGTGCGCACGGTGACAGGTGGCATCTGTGACCTTCTTCACAACAGGCTCGCTGCCAGTGTCCCCTTGTGTCCAATCTCTGCGGGGAATTTGGAAACTGTTGCCTTAGACTTGAATATTTTCTGGCAAACACATTTAACCATTTATTAGATGGTTTCCTAATTCAAAATAGAGATTGCAAAGCAAAGTTCCCGACCTCTGAGAGGGAGGTTGGTATTCCTGGGTCGGGGTGTGTGTGTGTGTGGGGGGGAGGGTAGAGGGGAAGGGGGGGGTGCGTCGCTTCAGGAATTCTCCAGAGCCTGCTGGCAGTCACCCAGCATATCTGTCATTTTAACGGGGTGAGGACCTCAGTCCCAGGCAAACTGCTTACCAGGCTTTCTAGATTTCCTGGTGGCCAATGGGAGCTTTATTTTTTTCTGTAGTTTAAAAGAAATGTATGCACTTCCCACAGCAAGGCATGCAAATTAGCCCGAAAACAAACTAAAGCCAGCATCCGAAGGTCCCTCTGCTGTGACAGCCCCCACACCAGCAGTGAATGTGGGAACCCCAGGGCGAGTGGGGCTTGTTCTAAGTCACCTCGTTCCCTCACTGCATGCCCTGGCCGGCCACCACGCTTGTCAAGCTCCACAGTGAGGGTAAGAGGGAGGGGTGGGAGGGGGAGGGATGAGGGCACCTTCCAGTGAGGGCACCCTGCCCATCGGGCCCTCCTCGTCCACAGCCATCCCACAGGGGCAGCTTCCCTCTGTGATCAGTGGAAGGCAAACCCGTGTGGCCCTGGGAACAGACAGCGAAGACACACATGCCAAAGCCCGAAAAGCCTCTTCTGCCCTCACCAGAGTGGACTGGGAGGGCCTGGACAGCGGGAGGTGGTAGTCAGTCCCCACCAGGCAACGGGCGTGGGAGGTGGGAGAAAGGACAAGAACGTCCCTGTCCCTGGGCATATGGTGGGAGTGGGAGTGCGGAGCCTCAGGGGAGAAACAACTCAGTTGACAGAGGCAGGACCGTGTGGAGTCACACACAAACACACACACACACACACACACACACACACACACACAGACGGGTGAGAGCTAGGTTTCTGTGTGAGGGGGAGCGTCCATTCCGGGGTCTGCCCTGGTCTCTGCGGGGGAGGTGAGTCTTCCCTGGTGGCCCCACGTTTAGGCTTTGGTTTCAAGTTATTAAAAGAAGCCACAGTAACTGGAAGAGAGTGAGCGGAAGGGAGGAAAGGCACAGCATGACCCTGGAAAGAGAGGCAGGGGCACAGTCATGACAGGCCTGAAAGGCCTTGGTGAGGAAAAAGGCTAATGGCAAGTGCAACGGGAAACAGAAGTCACATCGACTTGTTTAGGCGTTAAGCTTCCCCCGTGTGAAGGCATAATTGGTGGGTAGTCTGGCGAGCTCTTTTGCTTTTAGAAGTCTTTCGAGGTTTGGAGAAGGCTTCACAGAGAAATAAAAAGTGGGGATAGAGGGAGGGAAGGAAGGGGTGTTTAAAATGGACACAAACGCTCTTGAAGTAACATGACAAACCATATTGATGTCGCCTCCTGGAATATGATTTGGTTCTCGCCCATATTCTCCTGTGTACTGTCATCCTTGTAAAAGGGTATATGCCAAAACAAAAACAAAACAAACAAACAAACAAACAAAAACAGTTCCAGGGCGCCGCTTCAGACCCTTGGAATGTGTGACCTGTAGTCAGGGACTCTCCCAAGGAGATCTTACACATATGGTCACACCTGGGCTTTGATGCGGTCGTACCATTTCAAACCTCTGCCCTGACACATATTACATCTCCTGGGCCAGCAAGAATAAAAGAGGCCCATGTAGCCTTTTGCAAGGGTAACTTGGGCTCGTCTTAGAGGGGTGCAGGTGTGGGACACAGGGATAGCGCTAAGAACAAGAGAAGAGACAGGGGCGGCCAGTGAGTGCTGCACCCGCTCCGCCAGCCTGCGTTGAGCCATGCTCCTCATAAATGGCTTCTGCTGGAGAGAAACTTTAGGAGTGAACACAACTTGCTAGAATCTATTTTTGCAGAGTGTAAATGCACAGTTGAATGGTGTATCAATTTCTGTTGTACTGCAGTTTTACGACACTTGGCTTTTATAGTTATTAGCTATTGCTTCGTTCTTTAAATATAAGAGATGAGCATATGCTGGGGCCATAGGAGGGGAAAACCACAGCCAAATAAAAAAAAATGGAAAGAAATTGATGGAATGCAAAAGGAAAGCCACCTTCAGGTGGGCAGAACAAATACTACTGATTGTCTGGAAGGCAGTTGTGAGACGGAATTTGAGAACTTTTTTGCTATGATAACCTCGAGAATCAAACATAAGCCCTGCCCATCTGATTTGCATATTCATATGAATAGATACAATTCTACAAAGAGACCATCAACAGACCACTTTCCACCAGTGGTTAGCATATTTATAAAGTTGGCCTGTGTTGACAATTTGACCCGTGGCTTCATGCTTTAACTCCTTTCATTAGATTAAAGTTGATCATCCGAACATTAAACAATGAAAATTGAAAAGAAGGACAAGGAGCCCAGCCAGTGTGGCTCGGTGGTTGAGCATTGACCTATGAACCAGGAGGTCATGGTTCGATTCCTGGTCAGGGCACATGCCTGGGTTGTGGGCTCAGCCCTCAGTAGTGGGCATGCAGGAGGCAGCCAATAATGATTCTCTCTCATCATTGATGTTTCTATCTCTCTCTCCCTTTCCCTTCCTCTCTGAAATCAATAAAAATGTTTTTTAGAAAAGATAGAAAAAATACAAAAGAAGCACAAGGAGAAGTTATCTTGTGGCCAAATGGCATAATTCTGCCTTGATACACTGTCACCTCTTAATGAAACGAGTACAGTAAGTCCTCACTTAACTCTGTGGATAGCGGTTCTGAACCTTTAAGTGAAACGATGTATAACAAAACCAATTTTGCTGGAGGCGGATTCAGATAAGCAAGAGGAAGTTCCTACAGCATCTCATCAACGTTTTCAGGAAACGACATTGACCGACACATTATCTGGGGACCTGCTGTAGCTATCATTTAAATCAAAATGACCACCTGAAGAGAGTGAAAAAAGCCATCTGGGAGAAATCTATTAAGAAGTCATCATTATGAATATATACACTTACGTCATTTCCTCCTACCAACACTTCACCATAAAAACGGGAGAGGATAGGAAAACAAAGTCATACCTGTCATATAGAGGTAAATTATTGCTTTGGCTGCTCGTGTTACTACCCTTGAAATACTCTCCTCCCTTCCCCCATCTGACCGTGGGACTGCTGGCTCTCAGTTCCCCCAGGGCACAGGTGATCAGCGGGTTAATCAGAATTCTGAAGGGCACAAATAGAATATAAATGTAATAGGATTGTACTTGGTGCTACTCAGATCAGATGCGCTGTCACCTTAGCTTACAATGAATGATGTGACCAGGCTGTTTAATTTCCTGGTCCCCAGCTCAGTCTTGTCTCTCAACGATGTAGTGTGTTTCAATTTTATGTTCATTACTTCAGAGGGGAGAAAGTAAGTCTTTCCTGATTTTAACAACTGCACAAATGGTTAGCTGTCCTGTCCTTCTGCCTCAACAAACCACAGAGGAATGCATAAAACCCATCTCAAACATGCTAGTCCCATAAAAGTCCAATTTCATTAGGAAAGCCAGCAGAACAATGATCATCCCAGGCAGCCGTTATAAACCTTTATCTCCATTACAGGAGAAAACCCCATAGGGCTGCAGGGTAGCGCTTTTCACCTCTCACACCCCTCCCAACACACATACCTCTTCAAGCTTTAAATACGACAACAAAAAGGTATTTCCAGAAAGTTTCCTAAAGTGCTACACAATTCTCATTTGAAGACATTAGTCTTATTAAACCTTCAAAGATTTAACCCTGAGATGGAAGTTATATGAGAAAAGCCTATTGTTTCTTCCTCAGAATCAGAGTGTGCAGCAGGATGGCCAGCTATTTCTTTGCAGTGTGTGTGGCTGGTACCAGGAGGTGCTGCCCCAGGAGGAATCCATTTCTGAACTCCTCGGCATCTAGGTGGAGCCCGGTGACTACTTCTCCCATTGGAATGTGAGTGTGAGAAATGCATGCCATTTCCACCTGCCAGCTAGAGTCAAAGGACTCTGGGGTCCCAGGGGATGGTGGAACCCCAAGATGAATGAAGTCTGTACCCTTAAATCACCATGTGGAAGATCTGCCTGCCAAACCCCCATATTTGCCTTTAAATAAAGAAAAGAATATATTTTCTTGTTTTAGTCCCTGGGATTTGGAGGTTTATCTATTATAGCAGCCAGCGTTACCCTAATTTAACTAAAACAGGGTGGAGGTGGTTACAGATGAGCAAATACCATTTACTAGCTGGTGGTTTATAGCTTTGGTTTCTTTTTTTAGTTCTTTGATGCACCCAGGAAATCTCAGATTACATTACCTAGAGCTCCATGCTCTGGCCAAGTTACATTTGGGGACTAATTGGAGGAGGAAAAGGTTTCTCTAAAGTGACTGTCATTTCTAAGAGTGACAGACCCAGCGTAGAATACATTCGTTTTCCTTCTGAAGACACCTTGTCTGTCGTCAGCCAATGGAAACCATATGGACTCAAATCAAGAACCTAGAAATTACAATGAGGGCAGCCCTGCCGAAGGGTCTGCTCAGACTGATGGCTACACCTACCTTTA
Source organism: Myotis daubentonii (assembly GCF_963259705.1). Taxonomy (NCBI): domain Eukaryota; kingdom Metazoa; phylum Chordata; class Mammalia; order Chiroptera; family Vespertilionidae; genus Myotis; species Myotis daubentonii. The sequence continues at coordinate 59,264,504 of NC_081844.1, forward strand.
CCACCTGCAGTGTCTTGGGGACCAGCCCTGCAGAGGGTGGGGCTGTGGGCAGAGGCCCTTGGCGATGACATCCTGAAGAAAGCAAACAGAAGAAACAAGTTATAAGTTTATGGACTTAGAAGTCACAGCCTATGGACTTCAGAGGGATCTCCGCTGATCTTTTCATTTAATTTCTGAAACTTGCTTCCTCTCTTCCCCTTTCCACACTCCCAACCATAATCCTGCACGCCCCTTAAGTCAACTTTCGTTACACAGGTTCACTGGTGCCTCATAATCAGACTTTCTAAGGGGAGTGGCTTAAAAATCATCATTTTCAACAAAATGGATCATTCTCATGATCAAACATGTGTAGGAACCATTATTCTCAAGAACGATCAAGGGGATGAGAGTGGCCAAGTTCCTATGCCAAAAACCCTGCTGTTCTTACCAAAGCTTTGCAGATTTCCTGGAAAACACTCCTCAGATGGCTGCACACCTTTGGTTAATTTTGAAAGAGGTGATTTTGATAATATTTTTTCCAGAATCTTTCTGCTTTTATGGAGGATTGCATTCTGGAAGTCCTGTCCTTCCCAAGGTATTATAAAATGGACATAACATAAAATTTACCATTTTAGCCACCTTTAAATGTGCAATGTAGTGGCATTAAGCACATTCACAGTGTTGTGCAACCATTACTAGTACCATCTCCAGAACGTTTTCATCATCCTCAACAGAAACTCTGTGCCCCTTGAATAATAATTTCCCGTTCCCTCCTCCCCACCAGCCCCTGGTGACCTGTATTCTACTTTCTGTCTATGGGCATTTGCCTCCTCCAGGTCCCTCCTACAAAGAGAATCATGCGGTATTTGTCTTCTGTGTCTGGTTCTTTCAGTGAGCGTCATGTGTCCAAGGTTCTATAAACATGCACGTGTAGGGTTTTGTGCAGACAGAAATTTACAAATCAGTGAAGTAAATACCTAGGAGCGTGACTGCCAGGTCTTATAGTGCGACTGTGCTTAGTTTTGTGAGAAATTGCCACCCATTTTTTTTTTTTAACCAACTTCCCCATTCCTTTCCTTCAAAGCACAGATGGCTTGTTTACAGGTGGCTGCCCCTCACCAGACTGTAAGCTCCGTGAAGAAAAGGCCCACGGATGTTTCATCACAGCCCCAGCCCTAGCCCCAGCCCTAGCCCCAGCCCCAGCACCCGCCCCAGCCCCAGCCCAGCCCCAGCCCCAGCCCCAGCCCCAGCCCCCGCCCCCGCCCCCGCCCCCGCCCCCGCCCCAGCCCCAGCCCCAGCATCTAGCCTAAAAGGCCTTGCACAAAGTGGGATCTTAAAGAATATTTGATTAATGAATGAATAAATGAATAATTTAATAAATAAACAGAGCACCGAGGCCTAAACATTGATCCTTGTGCCATACTTTTGTCTTCGGAATTCCAAAATGCAACTTTTCCCTTATTTTAACCTCGGCAGACAACTGGAATTGATACCAATATTCCACAGGAGTGTAAGTTTTGTACCACACTCACTTCCACGCTCCCAAAAGGCAGGAGCTTTTTTTCCCTGCGTGGTTATGAATTTTCCATATTTGCTGTTAAAACTGGTTCAGAACCAAATGACCACCTTTGCTCCATCTTGCACAATATGGGTATCCAATGTATGTGATGAAAAAAAAATATTATGTTTTATATACTTCAACATGTTCCTGACCTGACATTTTAAATGATCAGTCACTTCATATTTTATTCAGTAATCCCCCTTGGACCATCTGATTTTATAGCAGAGTAAAAATGTCTCTTCACGGCCTTCCCAAATTTTAATCAAACAGCTTTTGCTCCTAACTCAAGACATTTGTCTTTGGGGCTAAAATTAACTAAGAGAAAGATTTTTTTTTTAAGCAAATTTAAACTATAACCAGCACTTTCCAGATGAGCTGAATCTGCCCTCCATCCCTCCATCTTCATTCATAACCCTTGCTGTGGCTTAGCCTGTAACAGAATAAGCAGCCATTCTGCAAAGGATATATTTACATTTCTGAGGTTCCAAAAAAACAGGTGAACCTCGCGAGCTTGTGTTCTTTGTGGTTTGCAATGTCACAGGGCACCTTGGTTGGAATGATTCACATAATGATCTCAATAAGAAAGAAGTTCCAAGTCCTGTACATTTTCACTAGCAACTTCTGCATTTTTTCTATTTATTAACTCTTGCCTACTCTGATAGCAGCTTTCAAACTATTTATCTACTTGGATACCAGCTTTCAAACTGTTTGTTTTTAGAGTGGACCCCCGCAGTACTGGAAAGATTCCCCGATCTGGCCAAGAGATGCCTTGAAATTCACAGAATTAGCCTAGGTGCTTCCCAAATTAATTGAAGTATCAACATACTTGAGAGCTATTAGAGATGCAGAGACTATGGAATAAACCAGACAAGGCCCCCAGTCGGTAAGCCTTTCTGAGACATCTGAGCTTTAAGCATTGTTTTGATCATTTGAATAGCCCTGGAAGGCAATATAACTAATATTTATTAGGGTCTTAGTTGAGTGAGTCCTCACATCTCAAGTCAGAGCCAATAGCCAATTGATTTTTCAAATAGATTTCCAGAATTTGGACAAGATAGTTGACAAATAACACACAGAGGGACATCTTTCATCATGAGTCCTCGTGTTTTCCCACATCTCCATGTAAGTTTCCTGCAGCTCTCTGATTATATTGGGGACTAAACACTCCTTTCCCTCTGTGCACCCTCACTCCGGCAGGGTGGTTTCCCCACTTTCCAGACCAGCTCAGCCAAAACCTGCTTCACTGAGATCTTTCTCACAACTGCCCCTCACTGATAGCATCTCCCTCCCTGTGCTGATTACTTAGCTCTGTGGTTTCAGGTACCATATTAAACTGAAAATACTTTTTTTTTTTTTTTTGGTGGGCCTCAACATAGGGCTTGACTTATAGCAAACATTTGGAAACTGTGTTTCGGGCCCTCAACACTGCAATTATTGATAGACATTAGGAAATGGAGAGCAAAGGAGGATTAGTCAACTTTCTTCCTGCTCTGGGGGAATTTTTCAGCTAAAAGTGGTAAAACTAAGCACCACTTTGCTGAGCAGAGAACACCAAATATCTACAGTTTAATAAAATACTTATATTTTCATGTTTTCAAGAGTATGTAGTTCTAATTTTACAAGTACTAAGCTACAGACAATCATAATTTCAGCTGATAACTGACATTTAGGCTCTTCTTCCCACTGACATTTACAGCAGGAAAATATGCAGTAGTTTCTCCCGGGTTTACAATACCCTCTTTCTCTAATAGCATTCTTGCCTATTATAGTGACATATTCAGGTGCAAATTACAAAGAAGTCTTACTGGCGACTCTCAGGCCTCTGCTTTCCCGCTTCCAAACAAAACTGGCTGCTTGTGGATTTATCCAGTTCTTTCCTCCGGTAACTGCCCTTGTAGGTTGTCAGAGAAGAATCTGACCATCTCGTTTCATTCTGCCAAGAGGCCCCAGCCTTGCGTCTGATCAGATCAAACTCCTGAGAAGTAAGAGGGCTAAAGGGCAGAAGAATTTGTGGAGTCAAGTAGAGAAAGTGCGACATGGCTATGGATGGCCTGCTCTGGGTGACTTCTCAAGCCCTCTGCATAATGAGGAGTTAATTTCCTTTTAGTGGCAAGAAGTAATTGACTGGGCTCGTCAAAAGTTGCCAAGCAACGGATTCCACAGGCACGCCTGCCCTCATGCCCCCCAATTTTAACTAGCAAATTTGTAAGTTATTTAACTTTCTGGCCTTTGTTCTTCTAAGCAATATATTGCTACAAAGTATGGCAAGAAAGCAGGTGGCAACCGCTTTTATAAATAGAACAGTAAATCTTAAAGATGGTGGTTTAAGAGGTGGGAACAAGAGATCATAGGACAGTGCCAAGCATTCATTTCTTCTAACGGGTCTAGAAGCGAACCTGAACTGCTTGTGATGTAACAATAGCAGGTGACTCAAACTGTTTATGTCACAGAGCAATGGTGCTTAGGCTGGCTGCACACAAGGTCGCCCCAGGAACTGTTAAGATAAGTGGCAGCTCAGGCCTCACCTCTTCCCACCCCTGAAGATTCTGATCTAATTGGTCTGGCGTAGGACCCAGGCGTTGGTATTTTTTAACAGCTCACTCCCAGAACAGCTCACTGCTCTTAAAAGAGCAGCCAGGGTTAAGAATTCAGGTCACTGAAATGTCACTGTGAACCTTTTTTAGGTTGAGAGGTCATGGCATTCAATCTTTTATTCACATGAATGATTTCCTGCATCCATCACGAATAATTACTCTAAATTTGGTTAATATGTTTGCCTGTCTTTCTCCACATTCACAAACAATCCATTGGCAAACAGTTCCTCCCCCCTTCTTTAACCATCTCTTGGAGCAGTTCTCAACCCTTGCACTTATTCACGTAGCCTGTGGAATTCTTATAAGTTCAGATGTTGTGCCTCACCGCTATCAGCCACTCTGAGCGGATCCATCATCAGCACTAAGAACAAAGAATCTCCACAGGGGATTGGACCAGCACCTCTGTCTGGGGCACGTTATACATGCAGAGGACTGAGCCCTACTTTCACAAACCACAGGTCTGAGGAAAAGCCTGGAAACCAGCGTATTTATATTGTTACACGTTCTGATGCAACTGATCTCTGAATACTAGGAATACTGCTCTAGGAGCTGAATCTAAACAGCCTTTCACAGCACGGCTGACACACCGAAGGGCATGTTTCTTTGAGAATAGCATCATTTGCAAATATTTGCTAGTATTTAAAATTAGGGCCCTACTGGTTTGGTTCAGTGGATAGAGCATCAGCCTGCGGACTAAAGGGTCCTGGGTTTGATTCCGGCCAAGGGCACAAGTCGGAGTTGCGGGCTGAATCCCCAGTGTGGTGCGTGCAGGAGGTAGCTGATCAATGATTCTCTCTCTCATCATTGATATTTCTCTCTCTCTCTCCCTCTCCCTTCCTCTCTGAAATCAATAAAAATATAATTAAAAAAATAAAATAAAATCGCACTTTATTGTGTAAAAATTTTTTAAAAATAGGAATTTATTCCCTTAACTTTGAGGTTTGGACCTTGGCACCTTTGCCCTAGTACAGTGGTCGGCAAACTCATTAGTCAACAGAGCCAAATATCAACAGTACTTCTTCAAAATAGACTCGCCCCAGGCTAAAAACCGACTTCTGCGCATGGGCCACAAAGTTTCAATCACACTGTACGCGCGCCTGCATGTGGTATTTTGTGGAAGAGCCACACTCAAGGGGCCAAAGAGCCACATGTGGCTCACAAGCCGCGGTTTGCCAACCACAGCCCTAGTAGGTAGGTGTTGGCACACCCAGCTGCCTTTGCTCATGGAGTTGAAGGCAGGGATTTCTTTAGAGATCTCTTGTGAAGGCAGGGATTTCTTTAGAGATCTCTTGAGGAATCTAGATGTGACGAGATGAAGTGAAGAGTGGAAGAGGGGGAAATTGACTGACCTCTCTCTTTGGCCCACCCAGTGTCAGGTAGCAACTGCGTATGTGCTTAAACCTTTAGCCACTGGGGCAAAACGGCGGTTTTAAAGAACTCTCTGCTAGTGATATATATTGTTTTGATACAGGAAAATAGAACACATTTTGTAAGATTATTTGTAGAAAATATTTTAAAACTTTCTTCTTATATTGTGAGGTAGTCTGTAAGAATATGTAGTATAAGCTCTTTACAAAACAAATAATTGTACTTTACCATAACTTACCACATTTCTGGTTCTATATATTACTTTTATTTCTTCTCCCCAAATCAATTACAATATAATTTAAACAATTATAACCTCAAGGATCAAGAGTAGTAAAATGTAACAATTTAAGCGACAATGTCTAACATTGGGTGTAGATGGAATTATAGCCTAGCTCATCAGTCTATTAGATATTGAACAAGTCTGTTATAATAACTTAGACTTCAAATTAGAGAATAAATAGAAAAGACTAATTAAATTTATTTTCATCGGTATTTACTTTAGAATGTCCTAGAATTGTAAAGGCCTTTGTAAGCATATCATAGGTATTTACTCTAGAACATCCAAGAATTCTGAAGGCCTTTGCACTCATTGTTGGCTCTCATTTAATCAAATGCTCACTTCCTTGTCTTGGACACTGGTATCCAGTGCTGATTCATATGGTCTGACTTACAGGTTGAGAGCTTGCACTAAAAACTTCCTTTTGTAACTGAATACGGCAAGTTATGTTGCTCAGTCCCTGGTCTGTTAAATGTGAAAAACTCTAATCAAGAGCACCTTCACAATGAACTCTGGATTGTGAGTACATTTAGTGAAAATAGAAGCTTCCAGAGTGAGTGACCTCATACCCAATAAAACCAGCAGGTGGCGTACATATCACCTGATTGGGAGGAGGGGGCGGGCCTTGACCAGGCTTCTGTCTAAACACAAGGCAATTATTCTAATACGGTGTTAATAGATACTAATTAAAAGAATGTCAGGGTTAAGTTTCAGACAGCTGGGATACACATGTTTCTTTGCTGTAGGACTTACAGCCTTTACTATTTCAATGTTCACCGTCAGTCTTTTGAAGGGCCTAGATAGTGGCCTCTTACTGGACCACACACCCCTTTTGTGGGCTGGGGAGCATCTTGGGGTATTGCTGTTCTGTAGAACAGTCCACAAACTGAAAAAGCTAGAGGTCTCTACCGTTAGGACAAGGGCTGGTGTGTCATCTGTGGAATTTACTAGATCTTGACCAGATCTCCAGCCCCAACCACTGACAGCCTGGCAAGAGGTTGGATCAAGCAGTATATTTTTTTTTAACTGAGATGTAACATCAAACAGTAAAGTACACAAGTACACTGATTACATGTGTGTACATCCATGTAACTACTACCCAGGTGTATCATTCTGGTCCCTTTCCAATCAAAACAGCATGTACACACACACACACACACACACACACACAACCACTATTTCAATTTCTATCACCACAGACTAGACCAGCCGTGGGCAAACTACGGCCCGCAGGCCGGATCCGGCCCGTTTGAAATGAACAAAACTATTGAAAAAAAAGACCGTACCCTTTTATGTAATGATGTTTACTTTGAATTTATATTAGTTCACACAAACACTCCATCCATGCTTCTGTTCCGGCCCTCCGGTCCAGTTTGAGAACCCATTGTGGCCCTCGAGTCAAAAAGTTTGCCCACCCCTGGACTAGACAGTTCAGGCTGTAAGCTGTGGAGGCAGAAACTTCCCCATGCCATTCCAAGGTAAAACCTAGCAAGAAAACAAAGTCCAGGAAAAGCAAAATTCCCTTGAGAAGAAAGATCCCACATAAAGCTGACGCTTCCACCTCAGCAAGAATCTGTCTCCTTCATAAGGTGCCAAATTCTGATATTTGGGTAAGTGTGGCCAACAGCTGAATGAGCATACACAATGTGTTACAGTCCATAACTGTTCGTGTCTGTCAACTATAGTAATACTAGAGGCCCGGTGCACAAAAATTTGTGCACTGGGGGGCGGAGGGGCGCTGTGCCCTCTTGCAGTCTGGGACCCCTTGGGGGATGACCACCTGCTGGCTTAGGCCCGATCCCCCGGGGGATCGGGCCTAAGCTGGCAGTCAGACATCCCTCTGGCAGCCTGGGAGCCCTTGGGAGATGTCCACTTGCCAGCGGGGAGCAGGCCTAAGCTGCAGTCAGACATCCTTAGCGCTGCTGAGGAGGCAGGAGAGGCTCCCACCACCACCGCTGTACTGGCAGCCATCAGCCTGGCTTGTGGCTGAGCAGAGCTCTCCCTGTGGGAGCACACTGACCACCCAGGGGGCAGCTCCTGCATTGAGCGTCTGCCCCCTGGTGGTCAGTGTATGTCATAGTGACCAGTCATTCCCAGTCGTTCTGCTGTTAGGGTCAATTTGCATATTACCCTTTTATTATATAGGATAGAGGCCTGGTGCATGGGTGGGAGCCGGCTGGTTTGCTCTGAAGGGTGTCCCGGATCAGGGTGGGGGTCCCGCTGGGGTGCCTGGCCAGCCTGGGTGAGGGGCTGAGGGCGTTTTCAGGCTGGCCATACCTCCTTCAGGGAGGGAGGCCCTATTGGGGTGCCTGGACAGCCTGGGTGAGGGGCTGATGGCTGTTTTCAGGCTGGCCACGGCCCCCAGCCACCCAAGCTCCCAGTGGAGGCTGGCTGGAAGCAGGTATCTGGGATTTATTTATCTTCTATAATTGAAACTTTATTGCCTTGAGCGGAGGCCACAGCCAGCCAGGGCAGGCGGGAAGCTTGGCTTCCTCCATTGCCAGGGCAACCAAGCCTCCTGCTTGCTCCAGCTCCATGGCTGTCGGCCGCCATCTTGGTTGGGTTAATTTGCATATAGTCGCTCTGATTGGCTGATGGGCATGGCATGGGGCATAGGAGAGGTGTGGTCAATTTGCATGTTTCTCTTTTATTAGATTAGATTAATTCTCAGTCCTTGATCTTGGAATAATTTCCTCATGCTTACCAACTGTGTCATTTGGAAATTTTTAGTCACTTATCACTGTGTGGCCCATGGTCTAAAGGACATGGGAACCAAGGAACAAGTTGCAAAAGGACTAGACAGAAAATAAAGGAAGGTAAACATGCAAAGGAACAGGAAAAGGAAATTGATAAAATTAGTGAGGAGATGCCTAAAAGGAAGGATAGTTTTCTTTTCTTTTTTGAAATTTATTGTTTGGTTATTTTTACTATTTGGAAATTGAAACTGATTTCAAACACTGTGATCCCAATTTTAATAAACCAGAGTTAGTTTTATAAGGGCAGAACACATTTTATATGCTCCATCCCTTCCCCACTATCTGGTGGGTATCAGACATTATCGCCTTGGGCAGAAAAGCCTGCAGTGGCCAGACGGGTCATGGTGGTTTCTCTGTTGCTCATAGTTAATAGCCTTAGATTGTCTCTGTGATGTCCTGAATCCCTCCGTACAGAAACCCAAACTCCCAGACTTATAAAATTTAGGCCCTTTGGGATAGTCAAAGCCCAGTACTGAATATCAACAGGAGCAGGGTACCTTGTCAAAAGAAGCATGAGGAATCTCTTGTGTTCCTTTGGTTTCATGGGTTTTCAGGGTCCTAAGGGAAAGGAAGAATTTGGAGGTCAAAAATGCATTCTTATTTGGGGTGAGGAGGAGCGTAATAAAATCTCTGTAGAATGTCCCCATTTGAGTTAGACTCAGACGGAGGTTGACAGTAGTGTCCTAGGGCTTCTGTAACCAAGTACCACAAACTGGGTGCCTTCAAACACAGAAATGGACTGTGTCGCCGTTCTGGAGTCTAGACGTCTGCAATGAAGGTGTTAGCAGGACGTGGGAGAATCCGTCCTTGCCTCTTCCCAGATGCCAGTGGTTTTCCAGTCATCTTTGGCATTCTTTGGCTTGAAGCTGCATCATCCAGTCTCTGTCTTCATCATCACAGTGTTCTCCCTCTGTCTTTTGTCTTCACATGACTGTGTTCTTATGAGGACACCAGTCACATTGGATGGGGGCCCATGGACTGCAGCATGACCTCAGCCTAGCTAATCACATCTGCAACAACCTTATTGCCAAGTAAGGTCCCATTCCGAGATACTGGGGATTAGGACCTCAGTGTATCTAATTCACACCATAGCAATAATGATGCTGCTCTACAATTCACTGAGTAAAATGGTCTGTGTCAGCTATTATTCCAAGAGCCCCAAATGACTGGAGCTGGTGAGAAGAATGTTGCTGGAACCAGCAACCTCACTGGTTTTATCCAGAGGTGGTGTGATTTCTCAAGTTCTTATCTATACATATAAAAGCCAAGCAACTGGAATGACAGAATGACCAGTCCCTATGATGAGCACTTTGGCAGCCAACCAGCCTGATCGGTGCCCTGATCAGCCCCAATTGGCCCCCACACCCTGATTGGGGGGGGGCCAGTTGGCCAACCACCCATGGCCCCTCCCCCCCACCAGCCTGACCCCAATCAGCCCCCATTGGTGCAGGCCGACCGGACCCCACCTGTGCACAAATTTGTGCACCAGACCTCAAGTCTATATATTTAAAAGCCTAAACAACCAGCCGACTGGCCAACTGGCTGGTAGTTATAATGCATACTGATCACCAGGGGGCAAATGCTCAACTCAGGAGCTGCTGAGCGACAGCAACTTTGCAGAGTGCCCTCTTGCACTCTGGGACCCCGCTGGGGATGTTGGACTGCTGGTTTCAGCCCCATCCCCACAGGCCAGAGGGACCCCACTCACTCTGCAGATGCCCTTCAAGCCCGGGTGCCGCCCCAGGTGTGTGGCCAGCTGGGGAGGGACCACGAGAGGTTGGCTCTAGGGCATGTTCAGCCCATCTCACCCTGCCAGCCACCTTCTAATTAATTTACTTTCAATGTGCACAAATCTGTGCACCAGGCCTCTAGTCCTAAATAATGATGCAGTGTGTGTAGCACATCTCCAGTAAACAATGACATTTCTAGAGTTAAACAGACTGATAACCTTCAAAGAAAGAGCAGGAATCATATAAAAGATTATGGTCATCAGGCAATACATTTTCCTTAAGAGCTGGTTTCTAATCCATGTAATAGATCACTGAGCAAAGAGTTAGGAGAAGTAGGCTTGAGTTCGAGTCACACTGGCTGCTTAAGCAAATCACTTCACCCCTCTGAAACCCACTTACCCACCCAATAATTTGTTCTGTGGTGGAAGTATACCTCATGCCTGCCCCACCAGGAACCTGAAGAAACTATGCCCTACAAACTGTTCCTGCAGAATAGGAAGGGACCGTATTTATACTTTATTCACCCCCTGAAACAACCCACCACAGACCTCCCTCAGTGACCTCTGTTGCCTCCCAAAGATAAACAGACCCATCCTACTTCTGTCAGGAATTTGAAATTGGGAACCAAGAAACTATGAAGTATTAAAGTGGAAACTAGAATTGTAAAATATGAGACAAAATTGGAGCTAGAAAAGCCCGCCTGACTTGTGTGTTTTGGTAGCATATTACCAATAGTAGGTTAATAATTAATCAAACCTTTCCCTGAAGTTCACATTTTTTAGTATGACAGTGATTTTTAACTGGTGTGCAGCAAGAATGCAATCCCTGACTAGTCAGGGGCACTGACCTCTTTTCCTTTAGGTTGGCAAATAAAAAAATGACAACATCCAACACAACAATAGCCATCCGGTGTGGGTAAATCAAACTTATACCTATTTTCTTTGTCAGATCAGCAAAAAACATATTTTTTGGTGTGCCACAGAATTTTGGCAATTAGTTTATGTGTGCCAGGAGGTGAAAAAGGTTGAAAAATCGCTGGTATAACACATCAATAATACGAATTTATTTATACCTTACCTTATTTCAAGTATTTGGAGATTAAAGTATTTGCAGTAGACGTTTATTTTGCCTGCCTGGCATCCTACTTTATTCTGTGACTGACACCCCACTTATTTTGAAGACCAGGTCCTTCCCCAACTCCAAGTGTTTCCTGTCAATCATAATACCCCACACACTGGCCATGGAGAGGGGCCTGTGACCTTTCAGGCAGGCCAATCGAGTGCTTCCCTGGGACTTTCAGGATTAAATCTGTGGAGACAGGGAGCCCTTCCTGGGGACTGAGGTGCTGCTGACAGCCACACCTCCATCTATGTGTGCAGAAAGCCAGGAACATGAGGTCAACACATAGGAAGAGGTGAGACACGGAGAATCCTTGCATCATGTGTGTTCCTAAGGCTTGCTGCACCCCTCCCCTTCTCCCCATATGAGTAGATGAGCCAATAAGTCCCTTTTTGCCTAAGCTAGTGGGTTTCTGTTACTTCTAGCCAAGAGTCCTGGCTACTATAGAAGCTGATATTAAGGTTTCTTTCGTTTTGTCTTTTTTAATGTCTAAAATGGTATCTTCAAACTTAGGCAGAAAAGTCTACTGGGAAAAATACCTTGAGGCACCATTTTCCAAAAGAGCAAAATCTAAGATAGTGGTTACAGGAGAAAGGCCCTAAAGATAAACTACTGCACAGGAACTTACAGGTTACGCACAATCCCTTACCCACACTACACCACAGAGGCGTCTATAATGAAGGGACTACCTGTCACCGTACTATCTCATAGAAAGCACGAATGAAGGTCACGAAGTGCTCTGAGCAACTTGGAAAACAATAGTTTTTAAATCTATTGTATAAATGCATCATATATAGGAATGGTGAATTTAGATAAATTTCTCAGTCTTCTCCTTGCTCAATTTCCCTTTCTCTAACACGGGAGTAACAATGCCTCTCTTGAGGGGAGGTTCACAGAATCAGCAGTAACAGACAGGGCAAAGTAGGTTTACAGTTGCAAGTACACAAAACAGAGTTTGTTCTTGTATTAATATTTATTAGTTCTTGTATTATTTATTTGTATTAAACTGTAAAGCCACTTTTGCCCACCCCGGCATACATGGAGCTGGGAGAACACGACTCCTCTACGGCTGATATGCCAGGAAAGGAGGGAATGCTAACTATCCGGGCGTCTTTTGGAGTTGAAAGACATTTTGAAAGGGGGGCCATGGGGGGGCCTAGTTTTCTGCAGAGATTATATGTTTATTAGGTCCTGGAGGAAGAGGCAGGAGAGCTACCCCAGCCCTAAGAGACACGAGGATCCTGTGCTCTGGGAACACAGCTTGGGAACACCTGAGCAGGGCCGCATTCCCTACAGGCGCAGTGGCAGCGGAAACAGTGAAGGCCCAGCAAGAGCCTGGCAGGAGTGAGCTGCACCCGAGTGTGAGCTTATCTGTGAATCGGTGAGGAAAATCTGGAACTTCCAAGAATACTTGGGAGAGGACTTTCAGGGGACTGGGATCCTGCGTAATGTGAGGGAATCCCAAGTCAGCAAAACTTGGGTATAAAAGCTAATGTGACTTTATTCTTAAGAAGAACGTGTTGATCATTGAAATAGTTGGGTTCCATATGTAACAGGATTCGGTACCTGAGTATGAGCCTAATAAATAGCTGTCCTGTCATCCATTGTAAGATATCTCTCTATAGAATTCTAAGATTGGCCAGAGCTCTGAGAAGGTCACACGATGTCCTCTGTGTTAGTTAAAAGCAACATTAAGAATTTAGACTTGCTGAGAGCGGAATAGTTTACTGGCTTACATGTGCCCTCACCTCATTCCATCAAGACGCTGAGATTGCTAAGCAAAATAAAATTCCCCAAGATTACCTTTATGCACCAAAGTTTCAGGTACGTATTAAGGTACTTTGACTCACACTAGCATCATCTACATTTTACAGTGCAAAGTTCACTTTTTTTCTGGGGGAAAAAAATTTAATACTTTAGAAGTGCTTTTGTACCGACTCTAATATTTTGTCAAACATACCACTAATGACAAAAAAGTAAACTTATATATACCTCATGGGACAGGAATTATCACCAAGCATTTATGTCAAATGGGTTTTAAAAAAGTTCATAAATTTAGTAACCAATTAACCAAAATACTATCGTGGAAGCAAAGAAAGACAAATAGGCTAAAATTTCTTTCAGATTGTTCCTTTTTAAGAAAAATTTCAACTTGTTCATCATTTTTCATCTTCTTTGATGACAATGCGAACACTGAGTGAGTGCCAGCCACCACGCACGCGTTCACCAGCTTTTGTCTTCAGTGTAGACCGGGCAATGGCTACAGAGCTCAGGGAAGGAGGTGAGCAGCCATGCCTAGAGCGATTACGAAGAGAAAGTTCCTTGCTAGGCTGTATGGTGATTGCTAATGTTCCCTGCAGCTGTAACCGTACAAGGAACAGTAGTCACTTTAATGAAATTTGGTATGGTTTTAGCAACATGCCTGCCAATTTTGGAGCTCAGTTTGGAACATAGCATATTTCTGCCTACTTACATAAATTAGTGGTAATTATGCTTTTGACAAAGGAGAGGTCAACCTATGAGGTTTTCTTCAGAAAAGAATTATCCTTCTAAGCTGAAGGGAGACTAATTCATTTAATCCTCACAACCACCCTAAAAGGTAGGAACTATTGGTAAATACTTATTTAGCACTTACTATGTCCAGGCACTATGTATGCTAAATAAAATAGTCCTTTCAACAACTCTGGGTGGACACTGTTGTCAACCCCATTTACTAACGAGGGACGTGAGACACAGGGAGATTAAGCAGTTTGCCCAAACTAAAGTTAAATGATGCCAGTCTGTATTATAGAACAGAGATCTGGCAGGGTGTCCAAGTGCAATATTTCTAGCAACACCAACCAATTATTGAGTGCTAGCCATTTTACAATTTCTCCTTTAGTTATTCCAACAATCCTGTAAAGTAGCTTTTCTTACCCTCATTTTACAGATAAGGAAACTTGAACATTGTGCTCACGTCATGGCAGATTCCAACTGCTTTGTCATGCGTGTACATGGCCATTTCAGAAATTCTTGGAGCAGTCACTCATGATTTTCGGCTCTTAGAAACCCTCTGTGTATCGTTCGGGCCTCATAAATGTGGTGACTCTTTGCTTCCGGGTTCTCTTGAAATGCCCAGGGAACACGGAATCAAAGGAGGCACTTTCAGGTACACGATCTACCACTCAGCTTTCTCTGCTCCTGACTGATGAGAAGAAACTATTTTACACGCCACTGTGCCGGGGTACAAGGATAGAGGAAACAGAAAAAAAAATGGAAATCAGTAACATACAATAGGCACCTTACAAACACTGCCCGACGGCCTGACCTTGGCCATCCACATCTAACGTTCTTCAGTTTTCAAATAGGGAGGCCGAGGACACCACAGAAGAATCACTTTTAATATTAAAACACTTTACAAAACAATATGTAACATTACCGTGTAGCCTACATCTCATTAGTCTCTGCTTTAAAAGCTTTCAGCAACACGTCTGCCGCTAGGCCTGGGGAGAGGGCCCCGCTGAGCACCTTCCTTTCCAGGAGAGGAATCTGGCCCCGCACGGTGGGGTGGGTCCTGAAATGTTCTAGCACGCTCTCCTGAATGAGGTTCCACATCCAGATTTTCTGCTGCTTCTGTCGTCTGGCCGTCAGCTCACCGCTGGCAAGCATCAGGTCCCGGAATTCTCTCATTTTATCCCACATCTCAGCGATCCCCTCTCCAGTTCTGGAAGAAATACGAACTACCTATTGAGAAGGGAAAAACCAGAACTGTGTTACTTAAAATGATAGAACACACTTTCATGGGACTCCAACACTTGCCAATTCATTCTTACAGTCCAAGGACCTAGGCAATGGCGAGGAGGAGACACTTTATTGATGTGTCAAAGTTAATATCCTGGGAAATGCACCGAGGTAACTTACTAGGACTCCTAAGTGCACAGCAGAAATGAATTACTGATTCAAGGTCAAGTTTTCTAGCCCAGAGATTTATTTGGATTTACGATTGCTCAGATGGTGTTCAGAGGCACCCTGGGAAACTGTGAGAGGGTCGCAAGGATGAGAAGGGCCTTGCCAGGTAGGTTTCTTTGAGGCCCGAGTGCCAGAAAAATGAAACCCAGTTGAGCAACTCTGTACAAGGTGCCTGATTCAGCAAATGCTGAGAGCGGAAGATCCGGCACCTGACTGCTCTGGACCCAACACACACGTGACTGGGGGAGGCTAGGAGCTAAAGGTAACTATGTCAGCACTGCTCTCACTGCAGTGATTACAGCTTAGTCTCTTTTTCAATCCTCACCTGAGGATATGTTTTTATTGATTTTTAGGGAGAGGGAGAGAGAGAAACATTGATGGATTGTCTCCCGTATGCACCCCGACTGGGGATCAGTCCCGAAACCTTTTGGTGTGCTGGACTTTGCTCCAACCAACTGAGCCACTTGGCTAGGGCACGTTTAATCTTTAATAACACAGAGTCCTCCAGCAGAGGAAGCTGCCCACGTCAATATTATTGCATCACTTATTACAGGATTTTCCTTTTTCTTTTCCCTTGTTGAAAACAGCACCCAATGAGCATAATGGGAAGCTATCACTTCAAAAGCCTTTTCTGTCTTCCTCAAACACTCTTATAGATCATCACATCATTAATTACTGCATAATCTTAAGGACGGTTCCTTTCGGAATGGATCTGCTATCACTTCCAAGTGGCTCAGGTCAAGCATTCAGCAATCTAATCTATCACCTCACATCTCGTTGTTGGCATCTAGTGGTTAAAGAATTATATGTAAAAACATGACTACATACTCAATTTTTACATACAAGCAAAGACTGATTCTATGTCTAGCTGGGGACTTCCATCCTCTAGGATGCCCAGTGTACTCACGGTGAAAAATGCAGAATGGAGCGCAAGCTCACCTTTGGTCTCCAGACTTCTGAACGCTTGCGGAGTAATTTCAGCGCACTCACATACTCTGCTTGTATCCTTCGAGCTGGCACAACCAAGTCTCCGTCAGACTTGGTGATAGCTACCAGATCTGCCATCTCAATTATACCTCTTTTGATACCCTGAAGAGAAAAGGAGAAGAAAGTGATTTATCAGAAATATTTAATTTAATTACAGCAAACAAATGGGACACCCATGGGTACTAAGTTTTTGAAAGTCGTGCACTTCATTAACTAATGTCTTCTCTGCATCTTCCCAAGCCCTGGGTACCAGGAATCACAATTACTGACAGAAATTACTCAAAAGCATCACCTCTTGGGATGTGAAAGTCATCTGTAATGCCTCTTTTCAGTTAAAGAGCCTAACCTGCTGGAATCATTCAGAATTAGAGTAGATACATCATCAAGACACATGGCAGGAGACAGGCACATTGTCTCGTGAAGGATTCGTCTCATGTGCTAACAATGCAAGATGCAAAAGCACCCACCACCATTGAGGTGCTTGAACAGAAAACACCTGTCACCACATCTGTTTCTGGAAACAAAGTCTGTGAAGTTTTCCTTAAGTGTTTACAGTGTTGTTGTTTTTTCCAATTTGCTATTGAGGAAAAATAACCTGATGGCTAAAAATGCCTCAATCTCTTGATTTAAATTACATTGCATAAAAACACTGGAAATCTAGGGCCAACCTTATTGGGAAAATGTAGATTTTTCCATCTAAGAGCAATATTTCTTTTCAAATATTTTTAAACGTAATTTCTAATGATTAAATCTAATAGTTAATGTTTCTAGATTGCAGCATCCATAGTCTGCTGTCACTATTTTTTAAAAATTATACAATTGGGAGGGAGGTACTGTATAATAAAGAATTTATCTGTTCTTTGTCTAAGGTTCCTGGGAAGTAACCTCTAAACCCTTGGAATTTCCTGAGTGATAGGCATGTCTGTGTTATTCCATGGGTGCCTGGACTATTCTGAGTTCAGAATGGGAGCTGCCCACACCAGAAAGGGCAACCTTGTGATGAGAGGGTTGGGCCTTGGGCCTGACCTCTGGGGAAGGATGGGGGTGGGGGAGGGCCTGGGGACTGAGATCAGTCATGTGGACAATGACTTGGTGAGTGGTGTGCGTCTATGTAAAGAAACCCTGATAAGAACCCCAGACACTGATGCACAGGTGAACCCCCTGACAGGAGATACACATCAATGTGCCAGGAGGGAATGTGTCCTGAGGACAGAGAAGCTTCAAGTTTGGGACCCTTCCAGACCTCTCCCTGTGTCTCTTCGTTTGGCTGCTCCTGATTTATATCATCATAAAACTGTGACTGTAATACAGCGCTTCCCTGAGTTCTGTGAGTCATGCTAGTTAATCATCAAGCCTGTGGGAACCCCCCCGCCCCCCACATTTGTGGCCAGTTGGTCAGAGCTGTGGGTGGGCTGGGAACCCCAAGGCCTGCTGCTGGTGTCTGGAGTGAGGGCATCTTCTGGAGGACAGTGCCCTCCACCTGGGTAGGCTGCCAACCCCAGGGAGTCAGTGCTGGATTTGCATTGCAGGAGGAAAGCGAGAATCCTATTTTACAATCCATAAACCATGACAGTGGGATCCTGATTAAAATCAAAGTGGTATCTCATGAGGAACTTCTGAGCCAACTGTACTTCAAACACCATGTGACAGTGGTCCCTTCCTGCCGGAGCTGCCCATATATGACATCACTCCCATGTTCCATGTGAAAACATCTAAGTTGTATCATTAGCTCAAGGTCATAAATTCTATTACTATAGTTGGGGAAAATATACAGAATCTGCCTTTGACAAGTATTTCAGCCAATGTGGATGCAGCTGTTTCTTTCCCCACATTAATATCAACTTAATTTAAAAAAAAAAAACACATTTGAAACTTGCACTTTCAGAGAGGTATGCTTTGTGTTTTAGGGAGGAAAAAGTCAAAACAATTACCTGCAATTCATCCCCTCCTGCTGGTGGCAGCAGTAAAACAAACATGTCAACCATATCAGCAACAGCAAACTCCGACTGACCCACACCTGAAATTTTAAATCACAACCATACACTAAAATGTTCACAGTAATTTGACTTTTTCAACTACACTGACCATCATTTCTATTCCACTTCATTCCCTCATTCATTCAGCCTCTCAACCTGATCCCACCTTAAACACCCACCTCTGCAGGACTTACTACACGTCTCACCCTGCCAGCACACCTGTCACCCTTCCCGTCTCTCCTGTCCTTCCCACTAGTCTCGTCTCTAAAAGAATGGGGAACCCTGAGGCCTCCACTCCCTCCTCACTCCTGTGGCTTTCCTGGCTTCCCTTCACCAGTGAGCAGCTTGAGCACTGTGATTCTAACCTGCACTATGCCTGCCAATAGTTTTCTTGCCTTCTCATCCTTCTACACCAGCCCTGCAAACGCCTACCCCCGGGTCAGTGCAGTTATCTGGCCTCTATAGGCACCTGGAGAAACTGCTCAAGTGAGGATCTAAAGCACTGCTATAAGTTCAGGGGTTCCAATGTCTCCTGCAAATTCCTCACGGCCTGTAAAAGCAACGCCCCTAAAGCCCCTCAGTCAGCTCCTTCCCATTCCTCACAGTGGCCATACAAACAGTCAGTGTCCCATAATTTCTCCACATGGTGACGACCCTGGCACCTACTGCACAGTGAAATGACAGCAAGAATTTCCTCAGCTTCTCCCTCTCCCCTCCAGCTTCTGCCTCTCCCCCTCCAGTTTCTCCTTCCCCCCTCCAGCTTCTGTCTCTTCCTCCCCCCGCCCCAGCTTCTGTCTCTCCCCCCACAGCTTCTCCCTCTCACCCTCCAGCTGCTCCCTCTCACCCTCCAGCTTCTCCCTCTCCCCCTCCAGCTGCTCCCTCTCACCCTCCAGCTTCTCCCTCTCCCCCTCCGGCTGCTCCCTCTCCCCCTCCACAAATAAGCATATGTGAAACAAGCTCCGCCTCCTGCCTCCTCTCCAGTCCCAGTATTATAAGCACTGGCTGATGTGACCCTCTTTTCTGCCCTCCTCTGGGCCGCTCTGCTTTGTCTCTAACCTCGCCTGTGTCTACAGGCTCTTGTCCCTCAGCACATCATGTGAATTGTACTCAAGTCTTTCTCATCTGAAAACCAAACCAAACCAAACAAAAAAACAGACCAAATCTCTCAACCTCCTCCAATCATCACCAGATTTCCTACCTTCTCTTTAGAGCTAAATTTCTAGGAAAAAAAAAAAAAAAAAAAAAGCAATACATCAGTGGTTCTCAACCTTGGCTGCACATTAGAATCACCTGGGAATCTTTTTAAAATCCTGATTTCTGGGCCTCTTCCTCCAGAAATTCTGTTTCTTTGTTATGGGGTGAGGCCCAGAAATCAGAATTTTAAAGATTCCCAAGTGATTCTAATGTGCAGCCAAGGTTGAGAACCACTGCAGTACATGCTCATTGTCTTCATCCAAATACTTCACATTAATCTCAATCCACTTACAGAGGACTTCCACATCCCCCGCTCCATTAAACCCCTCTCAACACTCTCTCCTTCCTCAGTGTGGCAGACTTGCAGTTGCCCATTCAGCATTTATTCTTCCCTACTTCCTGGCCTCAGTGTTACTAGGAGACCATGGACCTGGTGAGAGACCATATTCTCCAGAGCCCCTTTCAGCTACGGGTGATTAACGAGCAGAAGCAAGTCATAGATGGGGTTTCCAGGAAAGGTGTACACTCTTCTGCCTGCCTTCTCCCTTCCTTATTCCCCCTTCTCCTTCCACTTGGAACATGGATGTGACAGGTAGTGCTTCATCAGCCATCTTTGAACCGTGAGCAACCTTGAGAACTAAGTGCTAAGAATGGGGCATTGAGGGCACAGTAGAGCCCCCATATCTGCTCAGGACACCTGCCTCCAAGCTTCTTTTATTTGCAAAAGAAATACACCTCTTTCTCATTTGAATCACAGTTATTTTGAGTCTCAAAGACAAGCAGCCAAATGCAACTCTGAGGTTTTGGGTTTTTTTTAAATATATTGTTACTGATTTTAGAGAGAGGAAGGGAGAGAGGTAGATAGAAACATTGATGAGAGAGAAACAATGATTGGTTGCCCCCTGCATGCCCTCCCCCCGCCTCCACCCCCCCACTGGGGATCGATCCTACAGCCCAGGCATGTGCCCTGACCGGGAATTGAACTGTGACCTCCTGGTTCATGGTCCGATGCTCAACTACTGAGCCACACCGACCGGGCATACACTTGGTTTTTATGGTCCTCTTCTCCCTGGATTCTCCTGTTACCACTAGGGCAACCTTCCCTCCATCCAGCCTCAGATGGTAGAGTTCCTAGCCTCCAGCCCCATCTCTATTCACATCCAGTCTTCATGCTCGCGGCTCTAAGCATCCTAAGCACACTTCCGTCCTCTGAATGGGCCACATTCCCTGGCTCCTCTGTCTTTGCAAATGCCCGTTAGCCCATACTTTATGTAACTCCAATTCTTCCTTCAAGACTGAGTTCAACTGTCACCTCCTCTTGGAAGTCTTCCCTGATACCCCAAATCTGAATCAGGTTGTGTCACCAACGTTTATCACACAGTAACATAACAGATGGTCTCTCCACAAGAATGTTAATTTCTTGGGTTTCTATTTCAGTATTTTCACCACATAAAATTGTGCAATAGCAATATAAAAATGAAGTAACCATGGCCCTGTATTCAACAGGCACCCAACTATAATAATTTGGTTAGTGGACATTGCAGACCTCTGAAATATGCTTAAACAAAATAGGTGTCATGTTAAAGTACCGTTTCCGTAGGTTATCCTGACACTTACAGGTCTCCTCTGACACTCATAACCCATCACCTGTGCAACAGTTATCCAGATACATGGCTTGGTTTTCTTCTCTCTAAGGGCAGGATTATAGCCTATATATTCATATCTCTATACAGTCTGAGACATCTTGAATTTAATTATGCTCTTAGTAAATATCTGTTGAATAACCAATGAAATTAGTTGTCACTCATCTTTACAGAGTTCATTGGAACAGTCTTTTGTTAGGAAGCAGAAAATCACACTCACCTACAGTTTCAATAAGAATGATGTCATATCCCCCTCCTTCACACAACAGAATAGCTTCATTTGTAGTCCTTGTCACACCTCCCAAAGTTCCTCTAGTAGGAGATGGTCTGATGTATGCATTCATATCTCTTGATAACTCAGTCATTCGGGTTTTATCCCCCAAGAGTGATCCTAAAACACAGTTACAATCACGGAACACTTATAAGGGCCAGTGATCAACGAGCCAAATGTTTTATGACATTTATCCCCAAAACTCAAGTTGTATTTCATATCATTGAGCTTTTCCCCCACATAGTGTATACAATGCTCCCCAAGTAATTTTTTTAGCATTTCGAGTCCCTCAAAACCTATAATGGCTTCCCACATACTAGAGCAGAGATGGGGAACCTTTTTTCTGCCCAGGGCCATTTGGATATTTATAACATTATTCAAGGGCCATATAAAATTATCAACTTAAAAATTAGCCTACTATATTTGGCCAAACATTTAATTAACCCACCCCTAATACCTTGGCAGGGCCAGACCAAATGATTTTGTGGGCCGTATGCGAGCCGGACTTTCCCTACCCCTGGATTAGAGTTCAAATCCAGATTCTTCAGCCTGACATGGCCTGTCCAATTTCAAGTTCCACTAAGCCCCAAACCAACCTTGCATTCCAGCCAGGGTGGTTTCTTCACAGTCATCTTAACATTATGTTTATGGATCTCAACTGGGGGTGATTTTGCCCCAGAGGAAATCTGGCAATACCTAGAGATATTTTCACTTGTCACAACTGGGGGTTAGGGTGCTGGTGGCACCGGGTGGGTAGAGACCAGGATATTGCTAAGCATCCTGCAATGTGCAGGATAGCTGCTGACACCAGGAATGTCAGTGCCAAGGTGGAGAAGCCTGGCTGTGACGTCAGCTCCCGCCCACAGGAGCATGTCTTACGTATTTGTATGCTGAATGCTTGTCCACAGTAGGCAATTAATTTAATTCCTATGGTGATTTACTGCAGTATTTTGGCAAGCATCAATATTTGCAAATTCTGCAGAACGGAAAGCTCTGGAACTACGGAAATCACCTTGAACATCTTTCTTTTAGCCACATATTAACATCTGAGAATGTAGTGCTGTTCTAACCTGAATTTCCATTTTCACTCTGCCCAAGAGCTAACTTTCCCACATAAAGTTGATGCTAAACATTGAGAACTTGCTTAAAAACACGATCCTTCCCCTTATGGCCCCAGTGTAGAGTTCTCATAGGTTCTAATTCTGGAGCACAGACTCACCACATGTCTCAACTACCTTATTTACTGCACTTGAAACTTCTTTCTAAAGTAATTTTCTGCATGAAATCCTCTCTGTAAGTCAACAATCTGCCAAAGCTATGCCTGGAATCACTATCCTGTAGATCCTAACACAATGAGCTCCACATTATGAAATTACTCTCCCGTGTAATTGTCTTTGCCAGTGAATCCAAAACTGTTGGGTGCAGGCCCTTAGGAAGGTCTCAAAGCTACTGCAGGACGTCTGTGAATGAAAAGCACAAGGTTTGCTTCTCAAACCTTAATGTGATGCTATTTTTCAAATGTATATACTGTTGTAGTAGTGAGGTAGAAATCTGTACTTATAGTATGCTGTGTATCTCTGTTTATTTTTTTCTTTCAACGTCTATATTTTGTTTTACCTGGGAAAGGGACCCCCATTTTGGGTTTGAGAAAGGTCAGGAGCCACATAGCTATGCAACTTGGATCAGACTATTTTATGTCACCATTTCTGCTAGTATTGCCCCAAGCTATTATTTTCTTTTTTTAAAATATATATTTTATTGATTTTTTACAGAGAGGAAGGGAGAGGGATAGAGAGTTAGAAACATCGATGAGAGAGAAACATCGATCAGCTGCCTCCTGCACACCTCCCGCTGGGGATGCGCCTGCAACCAAGGTACATGCCCTTGACCGAAATCGAACCTGGGACCCTTCAGTCCGCAGGCTGACGCTCTATCCACTCAGCCAAACCGGTTAGGGCCCAAGCTATTATTTTCTTTTGCTATTGCAAGTATTCTAGAGTATTATGGGGAGTGGGGGTGGGGGGGAGGGTAGTCTTCTCACCTATATGGAAATGAGGGCCACTATAAAAAATTCCTCATTCAGGTATATACCTTTAAAAAAGTTCTTAGACTATAAAGAAGATACTACATTGATATAAATTTTATCTTGAACCTTGTAAACATAAATTTTATTTTATAATTAATCTTTTATTATAGCGAATCAAAAACTGTGAATGTTCTCAGCCAAATTTCTCAATGGGTGGTAACATGAATTGTTGTCAACCTCTCTATTAATCTAAAGCCCCAGAAATACAATTATATCCTCTTTACTTTTTAGCCTTAAACCCACAGAATGCAAAGCAAACAATTCCACACAAAGCACACGATACTTCCCCATTCACAACACACACTACTTTGTAATGGCCTGTGTTTCTCTCATAAGAAATAAAGCTCCATAAGGCCAGGAGGACTGTGTCTTATTCAGTTGGACGATACAGTACTTCCTTGCACAATGCCTCACCTATAGTAGGCACTGAGATACTTGTTCAATGGGAAACTGTAATGTGAGAAGCTTAAATCATATAGGGGATAAGAGAAGAAAAACCTTTCCTATTTGTATAGAACGCTTTATGTTTTCCTTAAATGATCCTTTGGGGAACTACCTTTATTCATTTTCTCTGATGAGCTGCAAATTAAACTGAGTGACTGCATGACCTCAAATCAGTAAGTAATTGCTGAGCGAGCACCGTGAGCAGTGTACTATGCTAAGTGCTGTAGTGGGGCAGTGGGATACTAATGGGCCCTCTAAGAGCTTTCTGTTCAACTGAACATGTCATGTAAACAGGTGACAAGTTATAAAGCTATAAGGTGTGTGTGTGTGTGTGTGTGTGTTTAAGCTTAAGAGATGTTACAACAATAAGAGGAAAATAACAAATGAGAAAGGACCCATTTTCGGAATTGTGTAGAAGCTGATGCAACCAAGAAAAACAGGAGGGAAGAGGGGCCTCGCCTCAGGAGTGATAAACAAAGAGATGAAATTTGCTTTTAATTATCTTCAACTTGGGGCAGTGTTCTCCTAGTTCTCTAAGTACCCAGGCCACTCCTGGCCTAACCTTGGCTGTAGAGCCCAATACCTCCTTCAGCCTCCACCTCACCCCCAGAACTCCCTTCCTTCAGTGAGGCCAAACTCAGCTCGAGGGTAGAAGTCACCTGACTGTGCCAATTCCCACTAACTTGTAACAGGGAGCCCCCCAAGCCCCTGCTCTGCAATGTAAGAAGAGTTGGCAATACTCACCACCACTGGTACAAGAAGAAGGGTCCACAGCCAGCACAGACAATTTGTGCCCTCTCTCAGTAAGCATCTTTCCGAAATATTCTATAAAGGTTGATTTTCCGGCACCAGGGGGCCCAGACAACCCTACAGTGAAAGAGATCTTCTGATTTAATAAAATAAATGATGATTTCTATTAAAATGTTAACTTCCTTCTGTGTCTCCTAATTTATTAAAACCATTATTGTATTTTAACATTTCCGAAAGCAGTAAACAAAAATCCATTTATCTATCTAGTTCCTAAGTAATAGAGATATAGGAAGGAAACCATTCTGAATTCCCTACGTGCCCCAAATTCGGTTTTTAAAATTACAAAATGTGATCTCCTTTTTACTATAATGTAGATCTTTGGAACAGACTTCATCACCTGTTATTAATGTGCTGAACTTCTACAACATCTGCCTACCTCTCATCATGATCACTAGGTATTACACCTAATCATATTCTGTACACTTTATCTTCCCATTTGAAAAAATAACTCAGTCTCTAGGAATTGCTAGTGATTGAAAAAATAATTTTCTACATATAAATTTTTCCCATCTCGCCCATAATTCAAAGAATCCTATATAATAATAGGCCAATATGACCGAACGGCAGAACGACGCACACTGACCACCAGGAGGCAGACGCTCAACACAGGAGCTGCCCCCTGGTGGTCAGTGCACCAGAAGCTGGGCTCACAGCTGGTGAGCGCAGTGGTGGTGGCAGGAGCCTCTCCTGCCTCCGCGGCAGTGCTAAGGATGTCCAACTGCTGGCAGGGAGCGGGCCTAAGCCATCAGTCGGACATCCCCTGAGGGCTCCTGAACTGCACGAGGGCACAGGCCGGGCTAACGGACCGCCCCCCCCATGAGTGCACAAATTTTGTGCACCGGGCCTCTAGTATAATATAAACTGAATCCTGAAAATAATTATTTGTCTTAGGAAAGGCAGAGGGTACTATGCTAAGTGAAATAAGTCAGGCAGAAAAAGACAAACTGGTTTCATTTATATGTGGAATTTTTTAAAAAAGTACAACAAAGAACACACACAAAACTAAAAAACAAACAAATAAACAAACAAACAAACCAGACTCATAGAAGCAGAGACCGAAGGGATGGTTGCCAGAGGGGAGAGGATGGGGAAATGAGTGAAAATGGAAAGGGGAATTACAGCCATTAATATTGTGATAAGTTTACACGATGACAGATGATTACTAGAATTAGTGGGGTGATCACACTGTAAGGTATAAAATTGTTGAATCACTACACTGAAACCAATATAACTACTTGAAACTAATGTAACTACTATAAGATTGTAAACCAACTACACTTAAATAAAAATATATATTTACTGAATAAAAGGAAGGAAGAGAAGGAGGTGGAAGGGAGGGTGGGAGAGAGGGGAAACTCCTCGACGTGGAGAGTGAGGAAAGCATGGCAGGTAAGGGCACAAACTCAGGAGCCACTCGCCAGTTCTCTTTCGAGTTCTGCCTTTGATGAGCTACGTAATCTTGGGTAAGTTACTTAACCCTTCCGTACATAAGGATGTGCTGCAATAAAATGGATATAACAGCACCTATCGCTTCAGGTTGTTATCAGGATTAGGTGAGTTAATATTGACAATATGTTTAAAACAGCTCATGGCATAAAGTGAAAGATATATAAGTGGATGTTCAATAAAGTATATAACACATAAGCATTTAATTGTAACTATATTCAAAAGTATGTATGGCATACATAGTATGCTTGGTCAGGGCAGATCTCTGCCTTAAACCTCTCTATGGGTGCTCAATAAACATTTGGTGCTTTTATTTATAATGGGAATAAAGTAACTGCAACGAAGACACAGGTTTATCGGGCCTCATAAGAGCAAAATGGAAGAACCCAAAAGGCACTGAGAAATGGCGAGTTGCCAGTCATGTGTGGTTACTGGTTAACACCACATATTTCTGGGACATTTTTCCTTCAAAGACTCTTTAAAGCCTAAGAGATAAATACTTTGTCAGCACTAAAATTTCCTTGGGAGTTTGCTAGTTTGTCTGCATAAAGATTATTAACACCCTGTGTAGTATTCTCAGTGAGGGCAGAAGAATAAGATGTAAGATGTGTGAAAAGTAACACTCTTTTTAAAATTATCTTTAAAGCATTTATGCCCTGTTACCCTAAAAATTAAAAGGTTTTAGTCCCCATATCACCAATAAACTGAAACATAAAAGTGTAATGTCAGTCAATTTTTAAGTATACTTACTCACTCCTCACAAAATCCCTGCACTTTGCCCACCACTGTGAATTGTTTTTAGTGAGAGGTTGGTTGGAATCACCTAGTTTGCCATCATGAACAGCTCTTTTGCCACCCAAAACTGACTTGCTTAATTCCTAATGGTTAAACATATCTAAACTGTTTTTAAAATGCATAATTTCAAAAATACAACAAGCTTATATGCAATTACAGAAACAAGTCAACTATTCAAGAAGTCAAGTGAACATTTAATATTTTTAGACAGCAAATAAATATGATCGCCCCTTTAAAATACATTTTGGTAATGAGATGGTTGTGCTTGGAGGCAAACTACTCCCAGAAACTCTAAAAGTGTCTGAGAGAAGTGAGACTTGCCTCTAGAAAGACTAATGAAACAGCCAAGAAGTCGAATTTTAAAATGTGACAAGGATGATTATAATTGATATAACCACAAAAATTGGGAATTCACTCTAGACTAGTAAACTGAAGGACTACCGAGACAAAGAAATAAACTAGATAACAGTTCTTCCTATTCATATTTCTGTCTGGGAGACATAACAAAATTCTTGCCAATAGAAAACTTGTATTATTCTTTTTTTTTTTTTTAAGAGAGAAAGAGAAACACTGATGTGTGAGAGAGACATCAATTGGTCGCCTCCCCTACTCACCCTGACTGGGGATCAAAACTGCAACCTGGGTATGTGCCCTGACTGGAAATCGAATCCACGACCTTTCGGTGTATGCGATGACGCTCCAACCAACTGAGCCACCTGGCCGGGGCCTTATGTTATTCTTTTAAAATACAGAGCCTGGTTCAAATGGCCAGAAATCCTTTTTTCAATATACCAAGACTAATACTGACAGTGAAAAAACATTTAAAATTCCTAACATCAAAACAACGAGATACCATCTCACACCTGTCAGAATGGCTATCATCAACAAAACAACAAACGACAAGTGCTGGAGAGGATGTGGAGAAAAAGGAACCCTTCTGCACTGCTGGTGGGAATGCAGACTGGTGCAGCCACTGTGGAAGACAATATGGAGTTTCCTCAAAAAGTTAAAAATGGAACTCCCATTTGACCCAGTAATCCCACTTCTAGGACTATATCCCAAGAAAACAAAAACACTAATCAGAAAGGATATATGCACTCCTATGTTCATAGCAGCACAATTTACAATAGCTAAGATTTGGAAACAACCTAAGTACCCATCAGCAGATGAGTCGATTAGAAAACTGTGGTACATCTACCCAATGGAATACTATGCCGCTATAAAAAAGAAGGAACTTTTACCATTTGCAACAGCACGGATGGAACTGGAGAACATTATGCTAAGCAAAATAAGCCAGTCGGAGAAAGATAAATATCACATGATCTCACTCATATGTGGGATATAATGATCAACATAAATTAATGAACAAGAATAGATCCAGAGACAAATGGCAGGGGAGCGGGGGTGGGGTGGGGTAGAGAGCAATCAAAGGACTTGTATGCATGCATATTAGCAAAACCAATGGACATAGACACTGGGGCAGTGGAGGCTTGCCAAGGGTGGGAATGGCTACAGGGGGTGGGGGGTCAAGTGGGGGAAAAGGAGACATATGCAAAACTTTAGACAAAAAAAAAAAAATCCTAACAAAATTCTGAAAAGAACAAAATTCCCCATTAGAACACAAATTATTTAGACTTTTTTTTTTTTTAAAGAGAAAACTTAGAAAAGTATTTCCTGGACAGATTAAGAAAAAGAAAAGAAAAGACTGACCCACTCGAAATGCCCGTGGTTTTCCTTTATTTAATTGTTCTTGTTCTTTGTGGTAGACCAACACTTTCTGAAGAAGCACCTGGGCCAGCTCTTTCTTCCTGTGGTGAGTTGATTCTATAAGAGTTATGGCCTCTGCTAAGCAGGCCCTTTGCCCTTGGATTAGACCAGTATAAAGTTTATCCACAAGTCTCTGTTCTTTATCAGAAAGCCCTTCTGTATGTTCCTTTAAAGTTGTTTGTACACATAACTGTCTCTTTAAACCATTGGACGGCAGCATCCACTTTGTACAAGGAAGTCCAAGAGAATCAGATAGCCGAGCACATGGGCCTCCTAATCCGAGGTGAGTTCTTGAGTGCAAGATGAAGTGGTAACGTCGGAAAGGTGTTCGCAAAAGGCCTTTCAGGAAGCACTGGTGAGGATGGAGCAGCACTGGGATGTTCATTTTGTTTGTAGCTGAAGAAAACACCGGATGTTTTTTGGCCCAATGTGTTTTGTAACCCCCTAAAAACAAAAACAACAACATATTTTTGCCAGTTCAACATACAATTAAGATGCTGAAGTGGTAACACTACAAGGCTTAGTGTTTTTTGCTATATTCTAAAACACACATAATCAGGGTACTTGGTAGTACCAATGGGTCAAAGTTTCTTACCAAACTTAAGAGAGAAGCCCCCTCCTTGCCTACAGTGAATATTCTGAATAACCCAAATCATGGAACTACTGCTCTACAGTGAAGGGCAATGTACATACATGTTTTCTTCTAAACAGAAAACAAATTCACACACAAAAAAACAGTAGGGCAGAAATTTTACGTCATGCTTATTTTCTTCTCACTACAGATCTTACATTCACCTTGACAATTTTCTCAGATCAAACCCTATTCTGAAGCTCATTCAAAATATTTTTTTTAATTTTTTTTTATTTGTTTGGTTTTTTGTTTGTTTGTTTTTTAGAGGGAGAGAGAAGGCAGAAGGAGAGAGAGAGAGAGAGAAACATCGATGTGAGAAAGAAACATCCCCTTACTGGGACAGAACTTGCAACGCGGGCATGTGCCCTGACAGGGAATCTAAGTGGTGACTTTGAAGCACGGGACAATGCTGAACCAAGCCACACCAGCCAAAGCCAAAATGTTTTCTTAAAAAAAATCCCTCTGATGATAGCTAGTCTCAACACAATATATGTGACTAGTGGTGCAGGCACCTGAGGTATAAATTTAGATAGAGTATGTATTTAATAGACTCACGCTGGAACACAGATATTTGCAAAGAATGGCCTAACATACACACACAAATGACAACAAGCCTTCATGTGAAATGAGCTGTGAGGACTGTATTCCAACCAGATCGGTGTGTCTCAAAGTACAGTCAGAACCGCCTGGGTGCTTATTTAAAATGCACGTTCTCAGCCCCACGAATCAGAATCTCTCTACGTAAGCACACTAAAGGTTGAACCACTATGGGGTTAGTTGAGGATCCTTTACTTAAATTTACTGACCTTCTCTACTTCAAAGTGTATTAGACAATGAAAGCTCAGTCTGCTGAGAGTCAGGAAAATACAGAGGTCATGAACCTCAGTAACTCCGAGTCTCTGCCACGTAAGCTATTATGACTGTGGGCCTCTTAACCACTCTGTGCCTCAACTTTCTGGTAAGAGAAAAGGTAAGAGAATAGATGGCTGTGAGAATGGAATGAGTTCCTGTAAAAAGCTTGGAGCAGTGCCTAGCACACAGTAAGAGCTCGATAAATGTTAGCTTTTATTATTATTATACCAATTTATAAAACTTCAGTAAAAAATTAGGCCATAGACCAGCCGTGGGCAAACTACGGCCCGCGGGCCAGATCCGGCCCGTTTGAAATGAATAAAACTAAAAAAAAAAGACCGTACCCTTTTATGTAATGATGTTTACTTTGAATTTATATTAGTTCACACAAACACTCCATCCATGCTTTTGTTCCGGCCCTCCGGTCCAGTTTAAGAACCCATTGTGGCCCTCGAGTCAAAAAGTTTGCCCACCCCTGCCATAGACCAAGTTTGTAGTGGCAAACAAAAACTTACATATTGTCTGAGTTTGGGTGTATGATTATTTGAAAATTTTGGTTTTCGAGTACCTCAGAGCACAATGAAATAAATTATTTTATTACTCCAAAGTATCTCTAAATTGTACTTCAAGGCCAATCAACACAAAAATAATTTTAGCTAAATAACATTCTATTAGCAAAAGAAATAAATGTTTTAAGTTTATTAGAACAAAAACTGCTCATCATTTTTCTGTTTGGGTGGGAGAAAAAGTAACATCTTCTGTTTGTACAAAATTAGTCTTATTCTAAAGGGATAATGTATTAAAAATGTGTAAAAATGTTTCTAAAAAACATTAATTAATTTTAAAGCATTCATTACTACCCTTGACACAAACACTCAAAATGACATTTAAAACAAACAAAATACAGTCGCAATCTATCTATCTATCTATCTATGTATATATAAAATAGAGAAATATGCTAATTAACCAGGACGCCATAACAGGTGGATCGGACAGGAGGAGGTTGTGCCCGCAGCACTGGGGGGGGGGGGGGGGGAGGGCCCCCCCCCCAGCGGCCTCGTGCGCCTGTGCTGGGGGTGGGGGAGGGCCTGATCAGCAGCGGCCACGGCTGCTTCAAGGACCAGAGAGGGAGGCAGGGCCGGACTGGTGACTCAAGGGTGGGCGGCACCGCATGATTTCGAATTGCGCGCTGGGCTCCTACTGTTTAATAAAACTCTAAGATAAAATTTAGAATTTTTATAATTGTAATGAGAAATATTTAGTAACTATTCATGACTTAATTTTTATCTTTGCCATCACTTATAACTTCCTTCATTCTGCATTTATATTTCTTCATTATATGAAAATCAAACGTAATGAGTTTCTAATTTAACCAGTTATTGTGAGCACCAGTATTACAATGTATATTTATGACATTTTCTAAATTAGATATAAATTAGCCTATATACTCAAACACCTAGTAAAAAGAACTATGTGCAAAGTGAAAAAAGTGATAATCATGTTTTAGCTATGTTTCTATGCACAGAGGTTCTATCAGAATCATCATCTTAATGGCTAGTAACCATTTTAAACCACGGTAGATTTAAAAAAAAAAAAAACACCTATATGCTACGACAAAAATAGGTGTCGGGAAATGTATATCTTCCACTTTCTTGCCTGCCAAATTCCTACTTAGTTCAAATATCACCTCTCCTAACATACTCTTCCCCCACCTTACCTAGGCCATCGATGTTCCAAAGCCTTTACTCACATCTCAGGTAGCGTATCTGTCTTCTTGTGTTCTAATTTATCTATTTATAGATCTCTCTCACCAAATCTCATCCCTCCACCCAGTGATAATCCTCCCAGAGAAAGGACAATATCTTCTTCTTAATTTCCTTAGAAGCACAATGCTTGGCACATGGTAATTGGTTAATAATTTTTGTTAAAGGTTCATAAATGGATACTCTATCTACTTTATGTTGAACTACTTTACTACAAAGAAAAGTTTGAGTAATAATCTTAACCTGAGAATCTTGACTAAAAATATTCCACTATCTAAATTCCCTGTTTTGAAGCAAGGTATCTTTCACATTAATTTTCCAAAACAGAAAGACAAGTTTATAAGGAATAAAGCCCAATAACAAGAGCTTTACTAGGTGAAAATATGCCCACTTACGCTAATGCAAGCAAATAACATTCCCTAAGTAAATGAAACAAATAAAAATCATCTAATGAATAGTATATAGATTGCTCTAACATTTAAAATAGTGATTTCTTACTATTTAATTGCAGTCTTTCTCAGAAAAATCCATGTCAACCATCTGGCAAGTTTATGGTTTATACTGCAGAGTTTATCATAGTTTGGGATTGTAAAGTTCTCTGCCCTTTGATGCCAACACAAATCTTAAAAGATCTTTAAGTGAAAAGAGACAGAAAAAGGATGATACAATTTTTTAAAAAAAAGTTTAATGTTACAGACAGTCCTCAGGTTATGTCGGACTCGATGTGCGTCCTTTCATGGTTATGTCGCCATCTCCCATTTATTTATATATAAAAAAAAGTTTCGTGATTTCGACGTATGTACATATGTGCTTTATGTTTTTTATTATTTATTTACAAGTTAAGGTCAGGAATCGTTATCTTTCTTTTAAATTGTTTTTGCTGTTTCACTTCATTACTGCTGTGTATGTGCTCCATGTGAGTGACGTAGGTGCTGATGGAGGTGGGCTCTGACTGAACGACGAAAATCGCGATACATCGCACCGTAGGAACTGATCTCTGACGTAACCCGAGGACCTACTGTACAGTCCTGAAAATATGGAATGCTTCACCAATTTGCATGTCATGCACAGGGGCTCTGCTAATCTTTCCTGAGGATGATACCACTTTACTCCATTCTTTTGCCCAAACCACAAAGCTATCCAGGTGTACATAGTTCTAGGTTTTTATACCTTCAAATCTCTTGGTGCCCCAAAATCTGTGGACCATCTGAATGGCAGAGCAGCAGCTGCTGCCTTTTATTGAATGTTTATTATGTGTGAGACATTGTGCGTGCATTTCCTCAGCTCAGCCTCACAACGCAGATGCGATTCTGTTTTACCGGGGAGGCTCAGGAAGGTCACACTGACTGACCAAGGCCTCTCAACTAGTGGCAGAACTTGGGAAAAACTATGGGTTTCAACTCTAGGTTACTGTATAAAAAGAGGAGTGGTGGCACCTCACATCAAAGGAACACCAAATAACCCTTTACCTTTGAATATGGAATGATGATGGCAGGCTGCTTACGTTTTCTGTGTAAACCTTATCGTAGGAGATCCCAATAATGTATTAGGTGACAGAACAGACCAAGTTCCTAAAAACTGTTTAATGTTTTTTTTCTCCATGAAGAATAATTCACATCTGATAACTAAAAGCATAACATATATGAACCAATTAACTTAACCAATCAGACTTTAAAAGAGTCTATAAATTTTTTAAAAGCCAATATAACTCAGCCTGTATGAGCAATTTTCTAGGCTTATAAGATGTCACAGGCACAACAAACTAAGTCTACTGGAGTGGCAAAATCATAGAGGTAGGGAGGACGACTTCCCACCTGCTTGTGTAACTAAGCATCTATTCCTACTTCCTTATGGGAACAAATCAAAGAATTTGGCCAATAATCAAATCAATCTGTTCCAATGAATTTCCAGGATTCCTGGGAATATAGTTTCATCCTATCTATGATTTTAAGCTGAGCACTACCAAAACACAAGAGAAATTTTGTAGCATTTACAACATTCAGTAAGATACCTCAAAGCTCTGCCATTCCTAATAAACCAGATGTCAATGTATTAATGCACAATGGAAAACATCAAGTGGGCAAAAATAATGAAATGGGTTGGTAAGTGCATTCTCTCCCCTACAAGAGAGTTCACATGGATAGCAGCATTTTAAAATTCACATATGTTCTCCCCCCAAATATCTTTTATATCCATTCCCTTCTCTCCAACCTCATTCCCACATTTCTCTACTATAATGGCTTTTAAACTTTGACCACAGTCCACAGCGAGAAATACACTCATCAGTCAACAGAGAGTCATATAACTGAAACAAGTTTCATAAAACATCATATACCCCTATTACATGTGACACACCTTGTGTTTTTTCTACTCTACTTTTTAAATGTAGATTGCAACCTACCAATGGGCACAGCCTTAATGAAAACCCCAATCTACTACAGCCATCTCTACAGCCATTATTAACTCACCTTCCATACTGGCACTGATCTACAACAGTTCCCTGGGCTCCTTTCTGCGCCCTTTCAGTTGTCACTCCTGTCACCCCGTACCAGTCACATCCCTCCAGTATAGCAATGATCACACTGTTTTGTGATCATTTTTTAAAATCAGTCTTGCCTAGACAATGAGTTACCTTTGTATCCACATCAAACTTTATTGCTCACTGAATAAATGAATGAACGTATGCTATAATTTTGTACAGGTCAATAACTCCATTACCTTAATAATTCAGTCCATCGATGTTTGAATACATACACTTTTTCTAGATTTTTAAGTAAATATATATTTATTCTAAGAACTTTCTTTTTAAAAGTCTGGCTTCAATATATGGATATTTTCCTTCATTAAAAATTTGCTCAGCAGCAGCCAGTCTGACTTGGGATATTTGTCTTGAAATTGATCCAATGAATATTTTCAATTTCAATAACTACTCTGGCAAGTAAGAGCATACAGGATTTCCAAAACCAATACATTAGGTCAGTGTCCGAGGCACAGCACAGTTCACACAGTCAATGCAGTATTATACCATGTGTTTCCATTTCTCAATGCTAATCACTTCTGATTTGAAGATAAGCTGTCAGGTGCATTAATCTACTCAGCATCTCCCACCGCCCCCAAAGAAGGCTCAAAGAAGGCTTTACTTTCTCCTTTTCAAATAATTTCAGGAATTTTGGTAGAGCAGGATGACTTTTTAAACAAGCAACTTTTAAATAGGTCACTGTTATATAAGAGTAACACAGAACACACACTGAATTCATGCAGGGAACATTCTCAAGTTCCCTGTCCACTTTACCTTTATCGCTTTTCCCAATTTTTACTTTTACATTTCAATCTACTTGGGAAGTCTCTATTTTTCTAAATTCCATCACCATTAAATGTTTTCGTTTCTACTGCTACTACCTTAGTCCAAATCTGAACTAGTCTTAGGGAGCTCCTAGATTAGCCTCGCTATGAGACCTGGGCAACCTCTACCACTCTCCATATGAAAATATTAAGACCAACACATCAAGGTCACAGTGAGTATCACATGAAATAGTGCGCATGCGAGAGCCTGGCGGAGGGCCTGGCAGCAAACAGGTGCTAATTAACTGTAAGGAACCTTCTCTCTCTCTCTCTCTCTCTTTCTCTCTCTCTCTCCAGTCTTGGGCTTCACAGTAAGATTCATATTGAACCATGAATGCGATTGATCTTATCCACATCAAATTCCTCCAGCAGTTCCCCACACCCTAGGACAGTGATTCTCAAAGTGTGGTCCCAGACCAGTAGCATCTGCACCAACTGAGAACCGATGAGAAAGGGAAATTCTCAGGCCCCACCCTAGACCTTCTCAATCAGAAATTCTCCAGGTGGGGGCCAGCAATCTCTTTTCATAAGCCTTCCAGATGACTCTGATGTATGTTCAAATGTGAGAACCGCTGACCTGGAATAAAGTCCAGCCTGGCCCTGTAGAGTTTCCCAAACCAGTTTTCTTCCAGTTACTGTACTTGCTTTCTCAGACCTATTCCAAGGAAAGTTTACTCATTATCTCTACTGACTTTCCCAGCTGAGATTTTACTCACCTTTTATGTCCTCTCCCCTCTAAGACACCTCTCCTGTCTGACCCAGCTTAAATCCCATTGTTTTCTTAAATCCTCACCTATTCATCCATTTCCAGGAATTTTTTCCACTTCCAATACCAATTATTTCTGAAGACTCTGGTGATAATCTGCAGAAGTCACAAACTGACTGTTCCTGGCTCATAGAGGGGATGTGAGTAAACTGACTGCCAATAACATTTAAACAAATTTTTAATTACATAGAAATATATACTTTCAGCCTGTGTTGGGGATTGTTCCCACATGGCAACAATCAGCTGAGAGGCAAATGATTCAGGCACTCACCACCACTTTCCAAGGCAGGCACAGGTTTTCTTCAGACAACTCTGAATATCTCAAACCATGACTACCTTCTCTTATGGTCATGTAACTTTTCACATGTTTATTTTGTCTCCAATAGAATACAAGCCTTCAGAGAAGTGAACTGTTTCTGTTTTTCTTTTTAATTCTTACTGCGTTGAACAAAAAAATGATGTGAAGTGCTTACTACATAGAAGAATATTCTGGGCATCCTGGATGACCCCAAAATGATTTAGAACCTGCACAGACCTTCAGGAAATGTTTGGTTTTCTATCAACTTGGAAAGATACAATAGCCTTTCTTGAATTTTGTTTTCGAAAAGTACGTGTACTAGGGCACAACGCTTAAGAAAGGTTTTAAAGAAATATCATCTGGCACAGGTTGTCTTTCAATCTCTAATGAGAAATGCCAATTATCTGCATACAGCATGCTTGCTGGAAGAGGCTTAGACCGCGGGCACAGTATTTGACAGACTTAAACCCTGTTACATCCTGGGTTTCCCTTCATACAAGATGCGTTTTAATTTTACCTCTGGCAGTAGCTACACTGGACTACCGTGCTTTTCATGGGCCCATGCACTGGTGAGCCATTCGCCGGCTTGGGCAGCGGCAAGGGGCGAGCCCTACTGTGCACCACGTGAGCTCACAAACCTGCCCCAGGTGATGCACTTGCACGGCTCTCAGAGCTCGTCCTTAAGGAGAAACAAACAGGGAACCGTCCCCTGGCGCCCATCTTGCCGACGCCTGCCCGTCCACACACCCCGCACGCCCCATGCGATATTCTTCTCTTCCTTCCCCCACCCCAGATCCTCCAGGGGGCGCCCCCGAAGTCGACTGGGCACCCCCGGCGGACCGGCTCCGGCCGCGCACAACCCCCGCCCCATACTCACCACCAAGGCCGCGGAAGTGCAGCCCCGCCCCGACCCCGCCCCTTCCGCCGACCGGGTTCGCCCCGCCCCGCGCTCTGCGCGGCGCGCAGGCGCAGCGCCCACTGCCGGGCGCCTGGGAGCCGAGTGGCAGCTCGGGGCGTGGCCAGGTCCCGGCGGACGTGGCCGCGGGATTCCGGCGCGTGGCGGGGACGTGTAACGTGACGGCCCGCGGGGCTGTGGCGGGCGCCGGGAAGTTGTCGCGAAGTGGAGCGGGGGAGGCGGCGCACGGCCTTTCGGGTGGCTTTCGCTTTTCGGCAAGTGCAGATTGGGTCTCCTGCGGGGCTCGAGGGGCACGTTCACCCCCCCGGCCCCCCCCGCGCCTCCCCGGGCCGTGGCGCTTCGCGATGCCGGGGAGACCGAGCCGGAGTCCAGCCCGGGCTCCGCGCCCGCAGACCTCCTCCTTCCGCTCCCGAGAATCTGAACGTTTGGGGTCGAGGGCGAGACATGGGACGTTGGACAAGCTGATGAGGTTAAGGAGACTCAGACTCCGCAAAGCAGTTTCCAGCCTGCTGCAAAAAATACTCAGCGTGCCGCCGAAATAGAACGCAAAATTGTTAACCCTGGCGTGGTTTCTAAAGGTGGAAGGCCTGTCCGTTGTTTCTTTTAAGTCACCCATTCGTATAGATTAAATTTCTGAACTTGCACCAAAAGCAAGGACTCGCGCTCACCTCCTTCGGAAAGTCATCTGGGGGGAAAGGCTCTCGCCTGAAATGGAGATAAAAACGAACATACTTAAATAATTGCTACCTCCCGGCGGGGGGCAGAATGGTAACGAATATTTTGAAAATCTATTCGATTACGTAATAAGTCGTAAAACCTGAGTTTTACCTGAGTTGTGGGATTTTTAAGGAAAACTGAGGTCTCCAGAATGTTTGGTGTAATGGACCCATGACGGCATCGGTGGGCAATAGCAAGGATCAAGTCATGGCCAATAGAACAGGTCATAAGCGGGGGCTCTGTTATAATTAGTATCTGCAACCGAGACCCCAGTCTTCACATACGATTTGCATCGTTGCATACATTTGTGAGGAGTAGGCCTTCGTCATCTATTTGACGTAGGTTGATTCTTACTGAATATAGAACAATAAAACGGTTTCTTAGTGTCTTCATTATTATTTCTATTAAAAGACCACCACGGTTTGGCTCAGTGGATAGAGCGTCGGCCTGCGGACTGAAGGGTCCCGGGTTTGATTCCGGTCAAGGGCATGTACCTGGGTTGCGGGCACATCCCCAGTGGGGGGTGTGCAGGAGGCAGCTGAATCCATGTTTCTCTCTCATGGATGTTTCTGACTATCCCTCTCCCTTCCTCTCGGTAAAAAATCAATAAAATATATAAATAAATAAAAGACCACCACTTTTACCCCAGAGTAATAGTAGAGCCAAGAATAGTCCATTGTGCCCGGTGTGGTTCAGTGGTTGAGTGTGGACCCATGAACTAAGAGGTCACTGGTTGGATTCCTATCAGGCCACATGCCCAGTTATGGGCTCCTCCCCAGTTGGGGGGTGTGCCCTCTCTTTAAAAATCAATAAAAACATTTAAAAAAATAGTCAATTGTAAAAAATTAGACAAGTCCAAATGAAGCAGAGGGTCTGGAAAGAACATGGAAGCAATCAGACCTGCTTTCAAATCTCAGCTCCTGAACACTGGAACTACAATAAGGATAGAATTTGGGAGAAGTTAGTTAATTTCCTTACATTGGGATTGCTTTTCTGTACAGTTGGGTTGTTGATTGTGTGTGTGTGTGTGTTGTAAGTTAAATTTTGTGAAAGCTCAGTTTGATTTTTAATCACTACTTGCTTTTTAGTCTACAAACTCTTAAACACTTCAGTGCATTTCACCTTTTTTTCTTGTACAGGTGTTCCCTAGACTATGTTCCACAGAACAGTAGTCTTTTGCAAAATGCTAATAAGTATCTCGGGAAGATTTTCTAGCATCAATAATGGGAAAAACACAAACCTGTTGCTGTGAGGTTATTGGAAGTACACCTATGTAGCATTCTTGCCAAAAACATTTAGTCTGTAAGGAAACACTCAGATAAATTAATTTATTTAAAAGATTTTTAAAATTGAGTTTAGAAAGAGAGGAAAGGAAAAAGAGAAAAATAGTGTGGAGCAAAACATCACTGTGGAGTTTGCACACCCCCCACTGGGGATCGAGCCTTTGACTGGGAATAAAACCAGCCTTTGGGGTGCTGGACCACACCCAACCAAACGAGCCGCAGGCCAGGGCTCTCAGATGAATTTAGAATGGGATTTGTTTGGACTTTCCAATAACGTCAATATCATGGAAGACAACACAAGAAGATAGCACTCATCTCCATTAAGCCAACTGTGAACTGTATAGGATTATGAATTTTGCAGGACAATCTACGGACAATTGGGAAAATTTGAACATAAAAGCATAATAGATATATTGATGACTTACATTTCTCAGATACGATAATGATATTGTGGTTATTAGCTTTTGTTCTTAGGAGATGTATGCTCAAGTGTTCAGGGGTGAAGTCATGATACTTGCAGACTGCTTTCAGATAGTCAAAAAAAAGTGTGTATGTAGAGAGAAAATATGGTGCTATTTTAATTGTGGTTCTGCATGAATAATACAGTTGGCCTTTGAACAAGGCCCTTACACAGTCAAAAATCCCAGTGTAACTTTTGACTCCCACAAAACCTAACTAGTAATAGCCCCCTGTTGACCAGAAGCCTTCCTGGTAACATAAACAATCAGTTAATACATATTTAATATTGACTTCTTCCAGGCCCAAAGGTACCTAAATTATGTTTTGTTTCATGGGATGGGCAAAATTTTACAACTTCTAAGGTCATCATTCTTGCCCTTTAAGGAGGCTAGAAACCCATTTCTGCCTCCCAGCAGGTGGCAGCAAACTAATACTCCATAAGGTGCAGTGAACTTGTAGTTTTTGTGTCCTGGTAAATGTTCTGCAGGTGATAGATTGTGACTCTTCTTAGCTAGAAGAGCAAAAAGAATACTGCTGCCAGATTGTAGGAATGTATACCAATTTATAAACTAGTTGGGAGAGTGTATTTATGTGACTACATTTTATTACATAGTTATATTAATATTGTTCTTCATTGCTTGCCCCTCACAAAACCAAAAATCCATTTGTAAGCAATTCTGTTTGTTATGAAAAAAATGCTCATTTGTTATCTCCATAGATAAACAATACTCTTTATAGCCATTCATTGGTTAATATCCATTAACACACAACATTTCAAAATTTATCAAAATTTATGGGATGCAAATTGTGGGGCGCGGCTACTGTGTTTCAGACAGGTTCAAGCCTTGGACTGATGAGAGGACACAGTCCTCTCATTGTCACGTGCAATTCCCAGCTTGGAGGGCAGAGCCCTCCCAGCACAATTCTAGCCAACAGCTATATGGTCCTAACATGTGGCCCCATGTGCCTGAGTGATGTGGGCTTGATAGAGTTCAGGTACATGTAGTTGAGTAGGAGAGAAACCCATGAGAATGTTGTAAACATCTTGATCACGCCCTTACTTTGCCTCGTGGCATCTGCTATAAAATAAAGACACGGCTTGTGGGCGTGGGTGCTGTCTCTCCATTCGGGAGCAGCGTCCCACCGAGACCCAGCCTTCATTCTCTTGTCTGTCTTTTCTAAGCCTTTCACCACCCCCACTCAGGGTCACTGAACCGAGCTGAGCTGACATGGCACATAAGACGCCCTGGGGCTGAGTATGCCATGGCCGTGCCAGCTCGCCACAACAGATAAAGTATTCTTAGAGGAGAATTTATAGCTTTTTTCATTCCTTTATTAGAAAAGATGAGTTACCAGGCTGGCATGGCTCAGTGGTTGAGCGTATACCTAAGAACCTGGAGGTCATGGTTCAATTCCCAGTTAGGGCACATGCATGGGTTGTGGGTTCAATCCCTAGTGTGGGGCATGCAGGAGGCAGCCAATCAATGATTCTCTCTCATCATTGACATTTCTATCTCTCTGCCTCTTCCTTCCTCTCTAAAATAAAAAATACATTTTTTAAAAAAAAAAGAAAAGAAGAGTTAATGATCTAAGTCAAAGTCAGCAAAATGATCCATGGGCTACATCTGAGGCATAGCCTGCTTTTGTTTACCCTACAAAGCTCTTAAAAAACTAATTTAAAAATAAAGAGACAAAGTAACAGTATCTGGAATGAAAGATCACTAAAGATTCTACAGACATTAAAACAGTGGTTCTCATCCAGAGGCGTTATGTCCCCAAGGAACATTTGGCAATGTCTAAGGATTGGGGAGGCTGCTATCAGCATCTAGTGGGAAGAGGACAGGATGCTGCTATTCTACAGTGCACACAGTCCCCCACAGCAGTTTTCTGAGGTTGAAAGATTCTAATTAAAACTATAAGAAGAAAATGTTAAATTTAGGTCAATAAAATTTGATAACTTTGAAAAAATGAACAAATTCTTTGAAAAACAAAACCTACCAAAATTGACTAAAGAAGAAATAGAAAATCTGAGTTGTTGTACATCTATTACAGAATTTGAATTTATAATTAAAAAAACATTCTACAAAGAAAAGTCCCGGACTTCACTGGTGACTTCTATCAACATTTAAAGAACACATAATGTCAATCTTATAGAAACTGAGAAAACCGAGGAGGAGAGAGAATATTATACAACTCATTTTATAACAGCATAGCTCTGCTAGAAACACCTGACAAAGACATTAGGGGGGGAGAAATCATGATGAATATCACGAATATAAAAGAAAAATCATATGCAAAATACTAGCAAATTGAACACGGCAATATAGAAAAAGAATACAATACAGTAGCCAGTTGGGGTTTTCCCCAAGAATGCGAGTTTTGCCCAACATTTAATAAATCAATGTAATGTACCACATTATTAAAGGAGAAAAAGTCACATTTCAGTAAGTTCAGAAAGAGCACTTGACACATTTATTGCCAGTTCATGATGAAAACAACCACAAAACTGGAAATAAAAGAAAACTAACTTTATTTTATAAAGAACATCTACAAAAGATGTATAGCTACTTTGTGGTGAAATATTCAATGCTAGGATTAGGAAGAAACTGAGAATGCCTACTCTTCTATTTAACTTTGCATCAGAGGTTGTAGATAGTGCAGTAGGCAAAAATTAAAGTAAAATGTGTAAATATTAGAAAGGAAGAGTAAAGCTGTCTAGTCACAGTTGTCTATATACAAAGTCTTTTTTAAAGTTTTAGTTGCCTTTAGATGAATAGATTGTCCATGTAGAAAATTTTTTAACTCTATTAGAATTAACCCTTGAAATTAGCTCATAGGATGAAAGATCCATATATAAAACTCAATATTTTATGTATTAGCAAGCAGCAACTAGGAAATGAAATTTTAAAATATACTATTTATAATAGTATTATAAATATTTAGGAATAAATTTAATGAAAGAGGTGCAGGAGCTATATTGAAAACTTCAAAGCATTACTGAAATGAAAGATTTAAGTAAATGGAGAGGTATACCACATTCATGTATATAGAACATGTACCAAGCAAGACCATACTGGGCTAGAAAACAAGTCTCTATACAAAATGTATTCTCTGACCACAATGAAATAAAAATAGAAACCCATACGGGATGCCTGGAAAATCCCCAAATCTCAATAATTAAGGGCATAGCTTGTTTAGACTGCTGGCCTGAGAAGTTCAGGTTGACACCGAAGACATTTTTCTTCTCTGCAGAGCCAGTTGAACCACATAGGAATTGATTGTGGACATGTTAATGCCACATTCTAACCAACTGCACTACCCTGGCATTGCCCAAGATTGGGGTATGCTGGGAGCAACCACAGATGGCTGTTACGTAATTGAGTATTGCACTGAAACAGTTACAGCGTATTTGAAATTCATTAAATCATTCCTCCCCCCTCCTTTTTTCCCCATCACATTCTGAAAATACTGATGAAAAAATCTGGGAACAAGACTGTGGGTGTAGTTGACAAAACAGAAAATCTGTTCCTGGACAGCTTTTGATGAATTTAATAAGTAGAAAGATAATGAGCATAGACTACATTTGCATAATGGCATAACAAAAATTCATTGAACGATGCTAACCGTCTGGGGAAATACAGTTTGGAAACTGAATGTCAGCTTCTGGTCCTGGCAAGATTACCCATTCCACTTAAAGAAGACGCATGGTTTTAGAGGGCGTAAGTAACCCCACATGCTTTATTCTCACTGATTTAAAGTACCTTTTCATTCTGTTTCTCTAAGAAAATCATTAAAATTCATTTTCAAATAGAAAATTTTCTAACATCCAGATTTGTCCAAACTACAGCTCTTTCAAGGATTTATAAAAGTATACTTTGCTCTTAAAAAGACCTTTGAAAGGATTTGGCACTATCAACCTTTTTAATATTAAAAAGTTTGTTCCACCCTCAAAAAGGATTATAAGTTACTATCTCCCATAATTACTTATTTGACTATCAATTGTGGTTAATTTAGCCATAGATTTAGTATGTAGTAGTTTAGAAGACCATTCTTTCCAGAAGTTTTCTTCCTTTTTTTCTAAAAAAAAAAAAAAAGCATTTTAAGTGTTTTTCAAAATCTACTGTTGGCAGTTTATTTTTATTTTTTAGCTACTTGCTGCTTCTGATCATTCTGAAAATAATTTATCATTTTGGTATAATTTTATAAAACCACAGGGGATGTCTGCTCTGATACTCTTTCTACTCTGGGTTTGAACATAAAGGGAAAACCAAATATGATGGTTTGCTAACAGTTAATCATAGCTGATATTATGGAACTATTTGATGGCCATTGTGCTATGATCATGCAATTAATAGTTCCTCTCAACATGCCTGTGAGATAGATGTTCCTGGTATCCTTGTACTTATGAGGAAACTGGGCTCAAGGATATTAACCAATGTGCCCACCTTATATAAATAAGTGGGAGAGCCATGGTTTGAGTTCATCATGTAACTAAACACCAGTGTCCACATATTTAACCACTGGTGTTTACTAGCCCCCATTTCGCTGTGCAGTTACTAAAGTAACCGGATCATTTCAGACTCCTCAACTCTGTATGACCTCTCCAATTTCGTTTTTAATCTCTGCAGTATAAAATGTGATAACATGGCAGCCTGCCTTAAATATGCAGCCGCTTTCCAATGTGATACACAATTTCACCACATGATGGTGCCAATGAGGTGAGAAGCCCTGTGCTTCTAGTATTTGACATTGGTCTCAAACCTAAATATAAATGTCAACAGAATGGAATTAGAAGTGTTAAAAAATAAAATGGCTTTTTTTTTAAAGCAGCTGTAAAGAATTACACTCTAGAGGGTATTTTTTTTAAACATATAGAATGAAAAGATCACAACTACAAAAAGGGGAAGATTAATTGACTAATAAAAGTTAAAAATAAAAAGATAAAAGATGAGCCTTTGTATTCATAAAGAAGTATGTGGGACAGATGTCAGAGACTTCCCACAGGAAGGAAAGCACCAAAGGAAATGAATTAAATGAGAGCAGGTGACGTACCGAGAGAGAGAGA
Source organism: Myotis daubentonii (assembly GCF_963259705.1). Lineage (NCBI taxonomy): Eukaryota > Metazoa > Chordata > Mammalia > Chiroptera > Vespertilionidae > Myotis > Myotis daubentonii. Next base: position 59,309,347 of record NC_081844.1, read on the forward strand.
GAGAGAGAGAGAGAGAGAGAGAGAGAGAGAGAGACCGACCAGCTGTGTAGTGATGTAGTTCCAGGGTCAAATGGATAAGTGTTGCAGTAAGATTCCCCAGTAAGTACAAATGGGTTAGCACAAGCCAGTGAGTAAAAGATTGTAGAGAATCTTTTAGTAGACATCACTGCTTCCTTTCAAACCAGGATGAGCATTACTGTTTCTTTTCCCTGCAATAGCCAAGGTATAAACTACTATGAAAGGAAGAAGCATTGATGTTCAGAAACAAAATTCTAGAAAAAAATAGAAGGAAACAAGCAAAACTAGTTAACAGCAATTGCCTTGGAGTGATGGAACTAGAGCAACTTTTCCCCCCTATTTCTTTATAATGCAGATGTGTTTTCAAATTTTCCATGAGGAGCTACTTTACTCCTATAAAAATATGTGTTTGTTTACATGAAATTTAAGTAGCCACTGTTTTGTCTGCCAACCTAACCAAACAACTACCATTGGAATGTCTAGGATTTTGATAGTTACATTATCATAATTCCTTTTTAGGGCAGTAGTTATTTTATTTTTTTAAATAAATCTTTATTGTTCAGATTATTACAGTTGTATCTCTTCCCCCCCCCCCCATAGCTCCCCTCCAACCAGTTCCCACCCCACCCCATGCCTTTCCCCTTCCCCCACTGTCCTTGTCCATAGGTGTATGATTTTTGTCCAGCCTCTTCCCGCACCCTACACCCCTTCCCCTCAAGAATTGTCAGTCCACTCCCTTTCTATGCCCCTGATTCTATTATATTCACCAGTTTATTCTGTTCATCAGGTTTTTTATTCACTTGAGTTTTAGATTCACTTGTTGATAAATATGTATTTGTTGTCACTTTGTTGTTCATAATTTTTTTATCTTTAATTTTTTCTTCTTCTTCCTCTTCTTGAAGAATACTCTTCAGCATTTCATATAATACTGGTTTGGCGGTGATGAACTCCTTTAGCTTTTTCTTATCTGTGAAACTCTTTATCTGACCTTCAATTCTAAATGATAGCTTTGCTGGGTAGAGTAATCTTGGTTGTAGGTTCTTGCTATTCATCACTTTGAATATTTCTTGCCACTCCCTTCTGGCCTGCATAGTTTCTGTTGAGAAATCAGCTGACAGTCGTATGGGTACTCTCTTGTAGGTAACTGACTGTTTTTCTCTTGCTGCTTTTAATATTTTCTCTTTGTCTTTTGCCCTTGGCATTTTAATTATGCTGTGTCTTGGTGTGGTCCTCTTGGGATTCTTTTTGTTTGGGGTTCTCTGCGCTTCCTGGACTTGTAAGTCTATTTCTTTCACCAGGTAGGGGAAAGTTTTCTGTCATTATTTCTTCAAATAGGTTTTCAATATCTTGCTCTCTCTCTTCTTCTGGCACCCCGATAATTCGGACGTTGGTACACTTGATGCTGTCCCAGAGACTCTTTAATTATCTTCATATTTTTGGATTCTTTTTTCTTTTCCAGTTGGGTGTTTTTTGCTTCTTTGTATTTCAAATCTTTGACTTGATTCTTGGGATCCTCTAGTCTGTTGTTGGATCTCTGTATATTATTCTTTATTTCAGTCAGTGTATGCTTAATTTCTAATTGGTCCTTTTTCATATCCTTGAGGGTCTCACTAAATTTCTTGGATGTTTCTAGAAGATTCTTAAGTAACCTTATAACCTGGTGTTGAACTCTATATTAAGTAGTTTGCTTTCCTCCATTTCTTTCATTTGTGACATGTTTCTTTGTATTTTGGCTGCTTCCCTGTGTTGATAGAGTGGCTTTCTGTGCTAGGTGTCCTATAGGGCCCAGTGGCTCAGCCTCCCTAATTACCTGAAGTGGACACTCTTGGTGCACCCCTTTGTGGGCTGTGTGCACAGTCTTGTTATAGTTAAACCTTGATTGCTGTTGGTATCACTGGGAGGAATTGACCTCCAGGCCAGTTGGCTGTGAGGACCAGTTGTGTCTACAATGGGAGAACTGCTGTTCTGGAGACACCCTTATGTGGCAGGACTTGCTTCAGTGGGGCTTTGTTGCTCACTGAGTCTGCCCCCTGAGTGTGTCTCTTATGGATGCGAAGAGTTGTACTCTGGTATGGTCTCACTCTGACCACTGAGTACACTGGCTCTTGGATTTCCAAGGAGGTGCAAAGTCAACCACTGCCTAAGGCCACCCAGCAGGAGCTATAGAGAGATCTGCAGATTCCTCCTCTTTGTTTGGGTTTTGGAGGTGCTCAGATGAGGTCTAGCTGTGAAGTAATGCAGGCCTTCTTTTGGAAGTGCTGGGGATCTCTGACCCAGCTGCAGTTTGTTAGATTTTAGATTGCAAAAGGCCAGTCCATTAATATGCAAAATGCTCTGTGCACAGCTTGGGTAGGGTTGTAAATTGCGTGGGGCGTGGTCTCAGGGAATCACTGTGGCAGAGCAAACAGCAATGGCTGCCCGTCAGCCCTGTAACTTTGATGGCAGATTATAATCAACTAGGGATCTAGAATCTCAGGTGGGTACGAGGCATCAATATTTTTAAAATTGACCCTCCCCTACTCTCTCTACTGTCCACCACTGTCCCAACCAGTGATCCAAATGTGAGGTCAAAGTTTAGGGAAAAAAATCAATATTTTCAGGTATTTAAATATTCTCGTTTATACAGAGCTCCATAAAATGAAAAAATTAATTTCCAAAATAATTACCATAATCTAATTTGATGTCTCTAAACACATTGTCTTAACTTGACAGTAATATGTGCAATATATCTGACATGACCATATTTCTTTAGCGGTACCCTGTGTTTTGCTATATTTCTTCAGAAATGTTACACTTTCTTTCCTCTCATTCAAGAGAAAAATTGCTAAGGATGATGGCATAAAAGCAAGCAAAAGCTATTTCCTAAACTGAGATGAAAAGCAATGCAGTGTATTTTCTTAAATTGTATTTGGTGATGCACTTTTATTTCAAAATAGAAAGAAATTTTTAGGAAAAAAAGCAGATGTTAAAGTATGAACAGTTGCCTTGAAGCATAATTCAATATTCATCAAATTCTGTATTTCTGTTGAATTTGGAAAAAGTAGCTTTGGGCTCAGATGATCAATATTCAACTGTTTATGATAAATATTCTTAGTCCTATTTACATCAAATTCAAATATGTTCATTTTGTTTCTTTTCAGCTTCATAAGAAAGGGAGACAAGACTCAACGGTTGATCTTACACACTATTTCTGCTTCTTAGGATGAATGAGAAATGTCTGTTTAGTTAAGTGGAAGGACTCCATTGGCTGTGTTAGCCTGTGTCTCTACTGATAGAATCAGAAGTTGTAAGTTCAATTGCTCCTACATTTTCCAATCTATTTTGATAGCTCTTTAGAATATCAGTGAATTTTTTTAAACTGGTTTATTATAAACCTTTAAATAACCATTTCCTACTTCACATTCTAAATTGTTATATTCCTAGGAATAGTTGATGAAGTGCCTCCCAGATACCTCATCATTGTTAATTAATGCAAATTGCTGATTAGAAAGAGAATTTACCCTAAAGCTGATAATTTTAAGGGGAAAGCCTGCTGGTAACCCTGGCAGGGGTTCTGGGGGCAGTACCTGGGGGCTGACTGCTCCATCCAGAGCCAGCCTTTGACCCTGCAGGCTTGATTTATAACCTCTCAGGTAAAGACTCATGTTAAACACACTCTTGGAGACTAATTTGTGTGACCAGATACCAATTTATTGATTGTTTATAAAAATATAACATATACTTATCAATAATTTCCTCTATAGGTAAATTTCCACTTAAGGCCAAATTTCAATCAGAAGAGAAAATGATACTAATGGCTAGTGTCATCAATCTATAATACCTGATACACCAGCTCCATTTTAGGCTTTTATATCTTCTACATTGCTGATGACCAGCTATGACTGATACCAGTTGTGCTTTTTTTTTTTTTCACATAGGATAAAACATCCAATCAGATTACAGTCAAGTATTGTTGGGCAAGGATGTATTTCTTATCCTCATGTTGCTCTTGCATCATTGATGAAATAATGCTTCATAAGCTTTTTAAATAGTTTACTCCAGGGTTTAGCTGTATTTTTCTCTTCTCATAGTTGGAGGAACATCAGCTGAACAACAGCTGCTTGGGAACAGAAATCTTATCTGTCTCATTCAAACTGTACCCAGAGCCTAGAACAGTGCCTGCACCATAGTAAGCACTAATAATAGTAGAATGAAAGAAAAAATGGATGTTGTCTCAAGGTCTTCCTACACTACACAAATGTTATTAGAAAAAAAGAATATATGCTAAGAACTCATGGATTATCCCCCTTTTTGAGGATATCAAAGGAACTTGCTCACAAAGCCCTTGCCTTTGACCCACCAATTTAAATTAGATGTCCCCACCCCCACCCACCACTTTATTATTCCTCTCATCTTTGTTTTCCTTCAGCATTTTCACAGCTGGTAGTTTGCAGTTTATTTATTTATGGTCTGAATTCTGAGCTCCAAGGGGCAGCTGTGTCTATTTTATATACAGACAATACCTACAGCCCACCTGTATGCTGTGAGCTTCATGATATTTAATGAAATTCACCTTGAAATTTATGAGCCAGAGCTACCTTGAAGACATAGAGGGAATAACTAATGATATGGGGACTTTGGATATCAGGGTGGTTGGGTGATGAGTTATATTGGATAGCAGGCAACTGTCATCCCAACACCCCCAAAATCACACCCGATGGGACTTGCTGCTCACAGGCAGACCAGGGATCATCAGTGTTCCCCAGGCTATCTGTAGCAGGAAGGAGCAAGAAAACAGTTTAAGTTCATGTTCATTTTTAAATTTGAAAGTTCAGATTAATTCATTATATTTTACAGAAATCTAGTTGCCTATTTAATAATCACTATGTTCCTAGAAGTTGTTCATCTCAGCGAACATTCAGTTAATGGTTCACTTGGCCTTGACTATTGAATTTTCTATATAGAAATGCTACTTACATCTGTTAATTTTACATTTTTTACTGTGTGTTAGGATAGCCAATTCAGAGAAATAAATCAGGTGCTTACAGGTAGTTAAGTAAAGTGTAAAATGGTCATGTGACTACCACAGATCAACACTGTAAATGTAAACCGCGAACAGGAGTCCAGTGTAGATATTGAATGTGAAGCTGTGTGCTAGACCCAGTGAATCCTGATGAATATGTGAAAATTGGATTTTATCAGACCAGCAATCAATTTGCCTCTAGTTTCTATTGCATTGTCTCTTACAAAACTTTGTTAAAGAATGGCAGGAAGCCACTGGAGCTTTTGCATTGCTTTCAAAGGACCGTGACCTTTCTGATAAACCAATTGAGTTTTTCCTGAACAAGCAAAAAATAATGCTTCCTAATATGAAATTGATAAATGTTGTCATTTAAAGGTGGAGAAGAGACCAAAACTAAAGAAACACTAGTCAAAGTTGTGCACGCGCAGACACACACACACACACACACACACGCACATAAAATAGAAGTCACACTATTGCTAAAAGTTTATAAATCCAGCTATAAGGTTAATGAATAATTACCATGCTCAGGAAGAAACTTTAGCCACTAGGAGTTCCATAATCAATGTGGACTGTTGTACACCATATAATATTAATGGCATACAGCACAGAAGGGCAATGTCTATCATGCGTGCATGCTAGCAGATATTTGGCTTACATTTGGAAAGTATCACAGATGTGCACAGTATCAGTCCACACTTGGCAGAAATGTGCAGAAACATATGATAGGGAAATGCTCAGTGACTTACTGGTGAGTTTGTGGCTCACCCCCACTCTAAAGGAGATTTCCCCCGAGTCAGCAATTATTTTCTGAGCCATGATGTAGGCTGCAAAGACCGACAGCAACAGTAATGCATGCAATGAGGGAGTATTTACTTATTTGGAAAAAAATCCTTGTCCCCTTCCCCATGGTTTCATCATCCCCAGAACATGGTTGGTGAAAGTAGTTTATATGTTCAAACTGTGGTCAACAAGCGAGTGTTTATCTTTGACGCATGCTTTGTGAAGAATCTGGCAGTAAGAACAAGCCTTCTAGTCCACACAGAAGTAAACTGTTTATCGAGGTGAAAGTGTTTAACAAGCTTTGAAAATTAAGGATGAGATAAAAGCATTTCTTCATGATACTAGCAAAGCCAAATTTTTTAAAAAGTCGTTTTTTCAAGAAGCATATTTCAATGATTATATTCTATATTTTAGTAGCTTCTGTCTATCATGTCGGAGTATAAATTTTATTATTTTAAATATTGTGGCTATTAGAATTTCTTAAGACAAACTATGGTTTAAATATATTAATCAACAAATTCGATTTTAACACTTGATTTTTTCATTCATTGTGGAAACCCAAGACATTATGGAATGTAGTTCTATGTCATGTCCCCCCCCTAAAAAAAAAAAAAAATAGAAGAAATGAATACAAATGCTGTCCCCAAAACTGGAGAAGCGCTTTCCAATGCCAATGAAATAAAAATGGAGTAGGACCCCATTTACATCATCTCTGAGGGTGAAACAGAGCACATTCCACATGATATGTACATATTTTTTAACCTAGTGCCTGACTTAGTGCTGAGAAAGAACTAACTCTGATGACCAATGATCATGATTAGGACTTTCTATTTCAGTAGAAATCAAGTAAGAGAAGAAACTGACTAGATGTGACATGGGCTCTAACCCGTGCCTCAAGCTATCTCTTGGGGTTACAGAAACCTTGGTGAAAGATTACAAACAGCACCATCCCTTTCACAGATATGAAGTATTAATAATTATTATTAATTGAAAACTATTTTGTTTTGGAGGAACCTGGAAAACATGCTAGGTGAAATAAGGCTGACACAAAAGGACAAATATTGTATGATTCCACTTATGTGAATTACCTAGGATATTCAACTTCATAGAGACAGAGAGTAAAATAGAATTTACCAGGGAGGTGAGGGTCGGGTACAGTCTTGAGGGACTGAGCCCTTAACCTGTGGGATCTGACTCCTTCTCCAGGTAGTATTAGAATGCACTTAAATTATAGGACCGCCAGCTGGTATCCGAGAATTGCTCAGTGGTGGGGGAAACCCTACACATTGGAACTGGTATCAGAATGAAAGGAACCCTTTATTATTTTTTGCTTCTTACTCATGTTTTATGTGATCACTAAAGTTTAGCAGTGGCTCAGTTGCCGCCAAATGATCTTAACACTTTTTGTTATATTAAAGCAACATTTATTATTCTTCTTATTAGAAAATATAGTCAGCTAAAAGAGTAAAACAAAACACCCACGATCCTACTACCTAGGGTAATCACTGCTAATAACTTCTAGATATCAATTCAGCTCCCTTTTTTCAAAAATATATTTTTATTGATTTCAGAGGAAGGGAGAGGGAGAGAGAAACATCAATGATAGAGAGAATCATTGATCAGTTGCCTCCTGCATGCCCCGCACTGGGAATCGAACCCACAACCCGGGCATGTGCCCTGACCAGGAATCAAGCCATGACCTCCAGGCTCATAGGTCAACGCTCAACCACTGAGTCATGCCAGCTGGACTGTTCTTTTCTTATTATAAATATATACACATTTATTTACTGCAAAGAGGCCATTCAGTACGCATTGCTTTTTTAATCTAATTTTAAGTTGTCTACCACAAACTTCTTCCCATGCCAGTAAGTATTCATTCACAGTGTAATTTTTAATAGCTAAAAATTACATATTTGTAAATATGCATGTATAATATTAAAAAGCAGTCCTGAATTATTGGCATAGATTTTGCAGGTTCAGGAAATACGTCAGTGTCTTCATTTTATCTTTTCTATGTTGCACATTAATATAATTTTTCAAAAAGGATTTGGTCAGCCTTTCCTAATCCCTCCACAGCTGCATTTTGAATCTTTAGATGTAGCCACAGCTGATCAAGGCTATGTGTGTCATTAACATATTTGCCTGTGATACATGTAGTTCCTAGATGAATCCTGAAAAACTACTATAATTTCTAGACACCTGTTAGCCACTCATGTGTGTTTATTTATTCGTTGACTGTTGTCTCATTGTGTGCTCTGGACTATAAATGGTGGTTACCAACTGGAATGCAAAGTTTAATATAGAAAATGGGGAAGGCACAAAACTTCTTCCAAGAAAGGAATTTGGCTTTTAATTGAAATCTGTAGAGAACACCACTCTTTTCCACAGATGATGCGACCTAAGTATTTCCATGTGCCTCCCACAGCCCTATTTGTAATGAGGTTCCTATATCAAAGGCCCTTGGAGATCAAAAGGGATTGAGGGCCGCATTCTGCTGGCAGAACCACTGTTCCTTGGGGAGGAAAGAACGTGTTGGTGAAAGGGAGACGTTTCTCCCTGACCCCAGTGAGGCTCCCCCGACCCCCACCCCAGCCTGTTGATCATGTCTCCTGACTGCCTCAGTATCATCCCAAGTAGAGCAGCATTTCCTGTGAGTTTAGCTAAACAACACCTGAGTTTTCACCCTGTCCATGATGAGAGGGGCTGCTCCTCTAGTGAAATAACAAACTCCCTTATATTTGAGGACCAAGTGGGTCACTGGTGCAAAGCTCCTAAAGGCTGGAGAGTTTAATTCAAAGGAGGAATTAAAAGTATGAATATAATCAAGGATACTTATGAAATTAAAATAAAAGATGGACGTGTATATTTTTATTTTTTAAATATATAGGCAATTGATTCACTTAGAGGAGTGACTGTTTCCAAACCATACCCACTTCTAGTCAAGTACAAGAATAATCACAAGCAGGAAAACAAAGGATTGAAGATGACACACTTTGAGGAAAAGAGCAGGCAAAATTCTTACATCTATGTTGGTTTAGTGATCACGTATACGGTTCCCCTGTCAATTTGTCAACTCACTCAGGCCATTTCTAAGGATATTTATATGGACTTAGAAAAGAGACCTTGTGTTTTTCCCAAAGAGGGCTTTGTTAAAAATAAATAAACTATACACTCTGAGATATACTAGCTAAAAGAAGATGTATATCCATAAAATAAGAATAGAATCCTATAAAAAGAGAAACAGCCAAGAAACAATAGTTCTTGGAAATTGAAACATGCTATCTGAAATAAAGCATTCAACTAAAGGAATGGATGATAAAGATGAATACATCTCACCAAAAAAAAAATCTGTATTGGTTTCCTATTGCCACTGTAACAAGTTATCACAAATTTAGTGTCTTAAAGCAACACAAATTTATTGTCTTAACAGTTCTGGAGGTCAGAAGCCCAAAATGGGTCTTCCTGACAAAGAAAAGATCCCAAAAGCTTTCAGTGGAAAAAAACAACAACAGGTCATAAAAAACTAATAGGTTGGCATCAGTTTTTCACCAGCAATCCTACATAGCAAGAAATAACTCTATCAGTGCCTTCAAAGTTTTTGGCACAAATTATATTCAACCTGGAATTCTGTGCCCAAATTATCCCTCAAGGGGGACAGCAAAACATTTTTTCAAAGTTAACCTTCATTTTTTATAATATATTTTTATTGATTTCAAAGAGGAAGTAGAGGGAGAGAGAGAAACATCAATGATGAGAGACATTGATTGGTTGCCTCCTCACGCTCCCTACTGGGGATTCTGCAAGCCCAGCATGTGCCCTGGCCAGGAAACAAACCACGACTTCCTGGTTCATAGGTTGATGCTCAACCACTGAGCAACATCAGCCAGGCTAACCTTCATTTTTTAATTTATTTATATTTTTTTGTTAATTCTCACCTGAGGATATTTTTCCATTGATTTTTCAGAGAGAGTGGAAGGGAGGAGGAGAGGCAGAGAGAGAGAAACATCAATGTGAGAGAGACACATCAGTTGGTTGCCTCCCACATGTGCTCCAAACAGGCCTGGGCATTGAGCCTGCAACCAAGGTACACTCCCTTGACCAGAATCCAACCCAGAATCGAACCTGGGAGCCTTCAGTCTGCAGGCCGACGCTCTATCCACTGAGCCAAACCAGCTAGGACTAACCTTCATTTCTTTTAAAGGAAGTAACTTTTAGCTGCACTCTGACAAAATGAGGACCTAAACCAACAAAGAGGACAGTATAGAATCCAGAAAACATAAGTTCGATCTATGAGAGCAGTGAAGGTAAAGTCCTGGGAGTGTGTCTGTTCAGACCTAGAGAGTGACTTCTGTAGATTGGAGGGGAAGGGGAACAGCTCCGTGAGGGAGGGCTCCAGAAAAAAAAAAAAAAAAAAGGAATTTGGTATACTAAATAGTATGATGAAGACATGGTAAAAGTTGAAAATGTAATAAAGGGACAGAAGGGTTGAAGGAGAAAATCAGAACCAGTTAGAGATGATAGAAGGTAGGTAGGTAGGTAGGTAGGTAGGTAGATGATAGATAGATGATAGATAGATAGATAGATAGATAGTTAATAGATAGATGATAGATAGATAGATAGGTAGATAGATAGGATGATTGCTTTGTTACAAGGAATTGGCTGGCTCACATGACGATGGGGCTGACTCTGCAAATCCGAAATCCATAGGCGAGGTTCTCAGAAAGGGAAGGTCATGGCAGGCTTGACCCCCCAGGCACAGGCTCAAGCTGCAATATACAGGAGAATTTCTTCTTTTTCTTTGAGGAAAACTTCAGCCCACCCAGTTTAATCGGCCTTACTTAGAATCAGCTGATTAGGGACTGTAACTAAATCTTCAAAATCCCTTTACAATCCCTTTACAGCAGCACTAGAGTTTAGGAACAGGACTCTAGCCTAGGAAGTTGACATATCAAAAAACTCATTACATGCATACAAAAGAAAAGGAATCAGAAACTATAAGAAAAAAAATCCCATTATCAGGAAGTTGGGGTCCAAATAAAAAGGAAACTAAAGTTAAATGTGATTTTGGTGACATGGAAGAGCCCACAACAGGAGAATCCATTTAAACTTTATTCTCAAATCATCTTCCATTGGAGGACACAGCTGTGATCATGGAACCACAGAGGAGGCTGGGTGATCCGAGCTCACCACCTGGCTCTAGTCTAGATCAATGGTTCTCAACCTTGGCTGCACATTAGAATCACCTGGGAATCTTTTTAAAATCCTGATTTCTGGGCCCCATCCTTCGGAAATTCTGTTTCTTTGTTACTAATGTTGTGGCCTCGCCCCATAACAAAGAAACAGAATTTCCGGAGGATGAGGCCCAGAAATCAGGATTTTAAAAAGATTCCCAGGTGATTCTAATGTGCAGCCAAGGTTGAGAATCACTGCTCTAGATAGATACCATTTACAGATTTATGATCATATAAATGGTGTCTATTGACTTGGAATATTTAGAATCAACCTGTGGGCCAATCACAGGAGACCTGACTCTGTGGAATACAGTTTAAATGCCAGAAACTTCAACATTATACACACAGAGGTTCAGGCCACAAGGTTGGGAGAAGTTGAGGGCAAACTGACGGAAGCAGGAATCCCTGGGAAGAGGCGAGAAGGGGATGTCACAGGAGGGAATCAACAAATGAGGCCTAAAATAGATAAATCAAGAAACAGAAGTAGAAGCTTGTTGTTTAGAGCTGTGGAGATGGCAACCAAAACAAACCCCAAAACCACAGATGGAACAATGGTTGCCTCAGGGCAGCAAAATTAAGAAAGGGAAGAGCAGAGTCCAGGATTTTTGCTTTGTAATTTTTATGACTGTCTGTATTCTTTAGCTGTTAATCAATCATGTGCATGTTGCCTTTGTAAAGAAGTTAAACAATTGATTTGTAAGCAAAAATCTTAAAAACAAAGGACCCTATGAGAGATGTAAAAGATGGAAGTTAGACAAAAGAGAGCACTGTAGGAATCATGTTATTTCCAATGAGAATGCAGGATTACCACCCAGTCTTCTGCCTGTGTTCTCAATGAAGCCCCCAGGGTTGGGGTTTGTGGGACAACAATCGGCATGGTAGTACACACAGCTGGCTTGGAGATTAGGGAAGAACGGTGGAAAATGGGTCAATAATAACGTAATTACATAACAACCAACTCCTAATCAATATCACAGGGCATTTCTCCAATTGCCTGGCACCCAATTGTCCACTCACACATACAGACTAGTCTGTTCAGATGAAACAGCGACTCGGCAACCGTGTGAAGGAGCCTGGGGAAAGGGGGCCGTTTGGCCAGTGACCCCAGTTCTATTAGGATGTAACTGCACACTGCAGGTGATTAAGGCTCTTGGAACAGTCCCAGGTTTCACTTCCTCATCGCCATTTCCTGGCAGCCCTGCTCCAAGGCAAGATAGATGAAGTCATGACTCTTGCCAGAAGCCATTCTCAACAAACATTCGCTGAATAAATGCTCACATACATGAATGAATGATTGGAAGCGAGAGGAATATGCTTCCAAGGGGAGCTTGGAGAGGCGGGACAGCAAGCGGGTACCTCGGGTATCTTTGCAGGTGCAGGATGGGCTGAGGAGGGTCCAGTGAGAGAGTGGGGAGTGGAGGGCAGACAGCAGGAAGCTGGCTGCCCCTCCCACTCTTCCTGGTCCTCTTTTGCCATCAGCTCTGAACTCCTGCTCCTCCTCTGCCCTGTGTTGCTTTGCCCTTGGTCTGGGCTTTCATGTCTCCTTCATGCCCCCTCCTGCTCCCTGGGTTCTGTTCTGCATCGGCCATGTCCTGCATTTGTCCCTACTGTGTATACAGCACCAATGCTTTATTTCTCCGCATTTACATCATGTGCCTCTCATTTTCCCTCTGGCCTTTCTTCCTCTGTACGAGCCAGTCTTCTTTAGGAAATCCTAGAGAGGGACAGGTCGCCACCCCCCCCACCCCCCCCCTCCCTCCCCACCTCCAACTCAGTCTCATAATGATAGTGGTCACGTCATTGGGCTCTTCTGCCACTGGGAGCTTCCTCCCTCACCCCGCCACGGAACACTCCGAATGAGACTTTTTCAGCAACAATCCCAAGCTCTAAGTAGAATCACCATCAGCAGGGGCAGCTGTGCGGCCTGGGAAGCACCTCCTGCTCTCCTTGGCTATTATTCCAGAGCCGAGAAAACACTCCTGATGATAGGCCGTCCTGTCCCCTTTGTCAGCAAGTGCACGGAGGCAGGCACCGAAGAGGGACGAGTTCCACCGGAAACAGAAACAGCCCCTCTGTCTCACTCTTCCAAACCAAAGGGCATAAACTTGGAGTCGAAACGAGAATTTTCCAGGGAACTCAGTCATTTCCAACAGAGAAAACAACGTTACAAATACATAGTCCCTTTAAAGGAGCTCAGTAACTTGGCTGATGTATAAATAAAGCAAGCCATGACCATTTTAGACACGAAGAACCTACGAAACTGCCATTTTAAAAGCTCCAGCACAGCGCAGTAATTTTATTATAAAATGTGCATTCTGACCTGCAGGACAAATTTAAACTAAATTCAAAGGTGTCTCCGGAGTGTGTGTCGAGCAAAAAATGAAAAGTATCCAATAGCACTTAATCGTAGCAGTTACGTAATCTGGTGTAAAACGGAGATCAAATGCAAGCCGCGTATTCCTTACCCCGGTTCTGAAGGGGTACCCTTTGATATGATATTTAATTTAGGACACATGGAACACGGCCATCAGTTTAAGAAGCCTTTCTGAGGAAACTGCCAGAAGCATGAGGCTTCTCTGATGGGGTGTCAACTGGGCCAGCCGGGGGAAGGTCCCTGGGAACTGGGTGCCAGGCACAGGCCACCCAACTGCCCGGGCCTCATTTCCTTCATAAAGGGAAGGGTTGGTCCTGGGCTACATCTTACCCTTTTATTGGTTTCAGATAGTTTTCAGGCTTTAATGAACGCTATGGGCCCATCCACCCCCAGGGAACACACACCTCAATACTTAGACAAAACATGTCATGTGCAATTTCAGGGGCTCACCCCCCACCCCTAATGCCCACGCATGGACCACCGGAGGACCTGTGCGTCACGTGCTCTCCCTGGTCCCTCCAGCTCTCCCCCCCCAACTGTCTGCGGGGCCACATCATCCCCTCTTGGAAACCCCATTGTAGCGGTACGGTCCCAAATACCCTGGATAAACCTTGTTGGGTTTAACGTGCGTAAATATTCACCTGCCGTCACGCATCACCTGTGTTTTTGCTGAGCAATATTTTAAAGAAGTGGAACCTGTGAATCCAAGGAAAGAAAGTCCAGGTCTCCCATTCCGGCTCAGAGTGAGCCTCCTCTGTGGAAAAAGTGAATTGTGTCCAGCTCTAAAAAAAAATAAAAATGAAATTTAAAATTGTAGTTTCTAGGATATCAGTTTCCTCCAGCAAGAAGAGTTATGAAGCTTTAGATTCATTCCCTCTTTCATTCAGACCAGCATTTTACTGAGTGCCTATTGCATTGCAAGCCCGCGGGTATACTGCAGATCCTAAGATAAACGAGTTTCAGTCCTGTAAGGAACAGCTGCTGGTTGAGTGGAGGCAAAGAAGGAGAAGATTAGAGTAGAAGTGTTTATGGCTTACCACAGCCGATATGCCTCGAGTGCCATGGAAGCATAGTGAGGGGGACGCCCAGAGCCACCTGAGACAGACGTCAGGAGGCTACCCAGAAGAGGTGATGCCGCAAACACTTTTTATGATGAGTTAGAATTTTCTAGGCCGCAGTGGAAGGGCCTCTCAGAAGGAGGCTGTGTGAGGCGAGTGGTTGCTGTGGGTAAGGATGACACGTTTTCCAGTGCGACTGGAGCTGGGGCCTGTGCAGGGACACTAGGAGACAGGCGCCCATGTCACCTATCGATAAGGACTTACTGAGGGATTTTCATCAGGGCTGAGAAATGTGATGGTATTTTAGAAAGAGGGTGTAGGATGCATTAGAGAGGATGGAGGGGGGAGGCAGGTTAACATTCTTTACACATCTCCCTTTGTATATACTCTCTAGATAAAAGTTTTACTCACCTAAGCTCTATGCTTATATGCCAGTTTTTTTGAGTTGTTTTTTTTTTAAATTAACTTCAGAGAGAGGGTGAGGGAGAGAGAGATAGAAACATCTATATATATAAAAAGCTAATATGCAAAGTGTCCCCTCGGGAGTTCGACCAGGAGACCGGGAGTTTGATCGCTTGCTATGACCTGCGCTGGCCACCAGGGGGCAGCGTGGAACATGGTGGGCGACCAGAGGCGGTGGCAGTGGGGCACTGAGGGAGGAAGGGAAGGAGGAGGCAGGTAGGCGGGGGTGTGGGCGGGGGAAACCTGATGGGCCCTGATTGCCTGCCAGGCCTAGGGACCCTACCCATGCACGAATTTTGTGCACTGGGCCTCTAGTCAATGATAAGAGAAAATCATTGATTGGCTGCCTTCTGCATGCCCCCTACTGGGGATCAAGCCTGCAACCTGGGCATGTGCCCTGACCTCCTGGTTCATGTGTCAACGCTCAACCACTGAGCCACACTGGCTGGGTTTATATGCCAATTTTTGATGCAGATAATTTGTTTTCTAGTAACCAATGTTTGCTGGGAGTCATCTGACCTTTCAATATGATGTTTCTTTTTAACCCCAATTTGAGCTGTTATACCGCCACCCCAAATGCCAACAAATAGACTCTAACTACTAGTAAGAAATACACCTAATTGGAAAAGAAGAGCTTATCAAATGTTGTGAATGTTACTTTCGGTCAGCACTAATCTGCAGTCTCTGAAATGGTGAGTATGGGTGCCACTCATGCCACCATATTGGTTCAAATATCTAAACATTTGATTTCATAATGCAACACTTTACAGTTTTACATGTTCTCGAATTATGAATGTTATTTACATATTAGCACCAAGATGCTTTGCCTGGCCTCACCTTGCTCATTCTTTCTTTCCATGGATTGGAGAATGGAGGCGGTGGCCTTGTGGGGGGTGGGAGCCTGGAAGAGAAAGGGCAGCAGGAGAGAGCCGGGGCTTCCCACACCCATAGCTGAGGCGCGCCAGTACTCACTCCAGTAAGAGGAACACTGACGTTTTACACCCATTTGAATGGGACTACTTAATGATTGATGATGACATTGGTTTTGGCTTAGGAACCCAATTTTTGGAACTCATTGTACCCATTTGTCAAAACATGAGGATGTACTTTTTTCATGAATTTCAAACTATTTCCCAGGGCATTTGATTATCATAACAACGATACGAAAGTGGTAATTAATGTTTGGATTCAGGACAGGCCACATAGTGTGCTCATGCAAAACCACAGATGAAGTCCATTAACCAGTATTTATTGGTCACCTTTAGAATAGGCACTGAGGCTTTTCAGTTTAAAAATCACTTTTATATTTTCTAAGGGAATTTGATAGATTCCATTTTCTAAATTAAAATTTAGTTTTATTGAGCTAGAACTTTCACACCATGCACCTTTAATGTTTTTGAATTTGAAAGCAGTTACGATGAATTTCCAAATAGACATATATTAATTAAAAAATAAATCACCCTGCCAGCTTAACCAAACATAATAATGGCAACTACTATGTATCGGGCATCAACTCAGGTGACAGGCAGCACTTTACGTAATGGTTCCTAATCTTCACATCATACCTGAAGACTATGTCTCCCATTTCACAGTGAGAAAATCCAGCCTCACAGGACCTGGAGCACGTCACAGAGATCACCAGGGAGGGAGTTCAGGGACTCGAATATGGATGCAGGTCTCTGGCTCAAAGCCTTTCTGTCTTCCTTCCTTCACCTTGCTCCCGGTCTCCTGAAAGACAGAAGCTAGCGTCTGGAATGGATATAAAACCCTCCCCCATCTTAAAGATAGAGCAATGTCACAAGCCATTGGGATTGGTATTTTTTTTATTTTATGTTTCAATTACAGTTGACATCCAATATCATTTTGTATTAGTTTCAGGTGTGCAGCTTACTTGTTAGACCGTCATATACTTTACAAAGTGATCCCCCTGACGTTTCCAGTACTCACCTGGCACCATACAGAGTTATTACAATATTATTGACTGTATTCCCTATGCTGTACTTTCCATCCCTGTGACCATTCTGTAACTACCAATTTGTACTTCTCAATCCCTTCACCTTTCTCACCCAGTCCCCCAATCCTACCTCCCATCTGGCAACCATCAGTTTGTTCTCTGTATCTATAAGTATGTTTCTGTTTCGTTTGTCCATTTATATTGTTCTTTAAATTCCTCCTATAAGTGAAATCATGTGGTATTTGTCTTTCTCTGACTGATTTTTTTCACTTAGTATAATACCCTCTAGGTAGGTCCACCTTTTTTTATGGCTGAGTAGGGATTGGCATCCCTCTGGTTCAAATTTTAAGGCATTTTACTGTCCTGTGGGGATTAGCTCAGAAATATTTCTTAGTGGTGTTACATTTAATGCCTTATGTTTAAGCAGAATTACATATCCTATAAAGATTAAATGGGCTTTTCTTGCCTCCTTCCTCTCAAAAGAACCTATGCTTAATTAAAGTTCCTAAATATATTTAGGCAAATACAGGGGTGGAGTAGGAAAATTGGTAGGGATGTGAGCTAATGGCCTTTATTAGATACAAATGAGTGATTAACATATGATGACTTGTAAATGGTAGAATCTGCTGTGTATTTAGGCAGACGCCCAGGGCAGAGTGGCCACCAGGTCACCCAGTTAGACATCATATCCTAGTACGTCCATGTCCTGACCAGAGGAGAGAAAATTACACTACCCAATGCCGCCTCGCCTGCAAAGGGATAAGCAAGAATTTGGAATGTGGACTCACACAGAAGGACAACAGCTAACATTGTGGCGAAGGCATACCCCGGATGGGAATTTCCAGTGGGGCGTCCTTTCCCCAGATGAAGTCAAATGTGTGTGAACGGAAGAACTGAGAAACAGCTGGAACCCTTCGGGGTTAATGGCGCTCTAAGACTGATGGGGGGAGCTGGTCCGGGTCTGGGATCAGGTGTGGCAAACATGCCAGGGAGAGTAACCCATGATGGAACCAGGAATAAAGAAATTATTTTAACACCGGAAATCACAAGGGTAGGAGCAGCTAGTCTATAAAGCACAAGTACCTAGTAAGAGGATAAAACTAGTAATACAATCCGACCAAGATTCTTCAGTCAAGGAGCGGCGGATGGGACTCTTGTTGGAAGCGCCTGGGAAAATGGACGAGGCTTATGTTTTATTACCATTTGCTACGCTGCACCCTGAGCATTGCTTGTTTGTTTTTTGTTTGTGTGTGTGTTTTTGTTCTTGCCAGACTCACTGCATTTTTCTTTACTGTATTGACTATCATTGCTGTGGGGATTTAAAACATTCGTACTGGGTTTTGAGTCATCTAGCATAACTATCCAACGTTACTGAGGATCCTCCACCTCCACTCATTAGACGTCACTAGACCTGTATTTTTAAACCCTCTCGGTCATCATCATTGCAAGCAAGCCACTATTAAGTGCTTACTGTGTGCCTGGCTCTGTGCCAAGGATCTCGTATGCAGCACACCATCACACACCTGGGAGAGCGTGATTGTATTTTCTCACTTTACAGATAATGAGACTAAAGCTCACACATTAACTCACTTGCCTCAGATGACACACCTAAAAAGTGATGAGCCAGCATAAAAAACAAGTCTGGAGAACAGGTACCCAGACTCTTAACGATCACATCTGCGTGGCATGAAAATGCAGTGGAGGCGACTCTGTTCTGGCCTCCACCTGACCCACAGCCAAACGAAAGAAGAAATTTTCTCTCATGTTCTCACCGCTGTGTCTCTAGACATAAAGGGTCACAGGGCTCAATTTTTTCTTTATTTTTCCCTTTTAAAACTTATTCTAAGTTTAGGGATGATGGGAGCTGTGTTACTCTATTTCTTTTTGGATCAAGGGAGGAATTTACAAATTGTCCGATTTTTACAAAGGATTTCTTAGAGAAGTTGCTCCCAAGCCTTTGACTATAACAGATCCCTGGCTTTTACTTCTCGTGCTACATTCAGACCCGGATGGACTGGGGCCTCCCAGTCGCTGGCACCGCGCTTTCAGATCCATCCAACGTTGTCGGTTCCAGTGCTTGGAAACGGCAGGCCCGAGGTTTCCCAGCAGCACCCTCTGAGGGGCAACTGCCTTAAAAACCACGTGACGGTTATAAAACTGTACCTGCTACACAGTCACCAGGCCCGATAAAAAACAGACTTTTCAGTAAACTGCCTATAATTTGTACAATCCCCAATTCTCCCTGAACAAGAAACGTATTTGTAACAAAGAAACCAATTCACATTGTGGCCAACAGTCCCTCTTCTATGTTGGGGGAACCTCATAGGAATAAAATGTTAAGTCTAGTACAATAATTTGCAAAGCACTTGGCAAATTACTTCTTATTAGTAAGTCCTGCTAGTGTAAGAAAATGCTGTAGACCCAATGCAGGCAACAAATGAAACATAGTCTGTTAAGAAATGCCGACTGTTCTCAGTGACTCAGCTGGTATTGGATCAGCCCAGAAAATACCCCAAAAGTCCCTAGAGCTGGCAGAGACGTGCTCTTCTCCAGCTCCGGGGGTTCCATGCGCTCTGGAAGAGGGGGAGCCTGCCCCACATCCCACAGCAGCGGGGATGGCCATATTCTTGTCCTGCTCGTCTCCCTGGGACCGCCTCACTGCCTTCCATTTATTCTGCTTGCTGAGTCTGACCTTAGTTTAGACTTTTTTTTTTCAAATTTTATTTTTCAATTACAGTTGACATTCAATATTATATTAGTTTCAGGTGTACAGCAAAGTAATTAGACATTTATATAATTTACAAACTGATGCCCCTTTAAGCCTACTACCCACCTGGCGCCATACATAGTCATAATATTTCTGAGTATATTCCCTATGCTGTACTTCATATTCCTGTGGCCGTTTTGTAATTGTCAGTATGGACATGATTACTGACATGGTAGGATCTGGGAAAGCAACTGGTCCGTAACCTGAAATACGAGAAAGAAAACTCTCGGGAGCCTCGGCTTTCCGTCCGCTGTGCTCCACCAACCTCCTCCTCTTCTCCCCATGCCCATGTCCTCTTTCCTGGCTTCCTCCTCTATTTTACTGTATCACAAAGACTACGGACTGAGCTGGAAAGTCTTCAGAAATCCTTCCCAAACCCTGGCCACAGAGCATCTTTAAAAGACACAGATGGGCCCTAATGGGTTTGGCTCAGTGGACAGAGCATCGGCCTGCGGACTGAAAGGTCCCAGGTTCGATTCCGGTCGAGGGCATGTACCTTGGTTGCGGGCACATCCCCAGTAGGAGGTGTGCAGGAGGCAGCTGATCGATGTTTCTCTCTCATCGATGCTTCTAACTCTCTATCACTCTCCCTTCCTCTCTGTAAAAAATCCATGGAAATATACTTTAGAAAAATAAATAAAAGACACAGCTGGCATAAGGTTAAATCTGTGAAAAGTACGGAGCTCTGGTACAATACCAGCCTCCGCCAAGCGCTGGGAGAAGGAAGCTCTTCACCTTTCGCATCGCTCCTTTCCTGATTCCCGGGCGGATCGATACATGTTCCTGCTTCTCTCTGGCTTTCTTTTCCAGTGTCCTTCCTTTTCAGAGCCGTGCTCAGTCCTGGATTCTTGATGGTTTGTTTCTTCCCCACTGTGCATCTTCTTCTCCGTTGCCCTAATTCCACTGTAACCTTTCAGTGTCTTCTGCATCATCCTAAATGACTTCCATGTCCATGCCGCTAGACCAGTGGTTCTCAACCTTCTGGCCCTTTAAATACAGTTCCTCATGTTTTGACCCAACCATAAAATTATTTTCGTTGCTACTTCATAACTGTAATGTTGCTACTGTCATGAATCGTAATGTAAATATCTAATATGCAGGATGGTCTTAGGCGACCCCTCTGAAAGGGTCGTTCGACCCCCAAAGGGGTCGCGACCCACAGGTTGAGAACCGCTGTGCTAGACTATGCCATTCATTCATTCATTATGTATGGAGTGCCTACTATGGGTTAAGTACTATCTGGTGATGTAATGATGAGCAAAACCACAACTCCTCTTAGCCTACTTCTTGGTTCCTTGATTCTTCTCTCCTCCAATGAATAACCTTCACACCTCAGCACCATATCAGCACCCTTCATGGAGGGTCTTGGCTCAGGACTTATTGTCTTTGAGAATTCGAAATTTCTCTGAGTGAAGTAAAGAGAGAAGGCTGGGGTCATTCACATTGAATGTGCTCTTTGCTCTCATCTCAGCTTCCCTGCAACTCCTGTTTGGCTTCTTGTCCTTAGCTCACGTCTTAGTCTCAACCACATAGACCTACATTCCAATGATGATCGTTAGTCCCCTAGGATTTCCCCAGGACTGTGTTGTTAATCCTCAACTCTAGAAATTTTACATTCTTTTTCTCTGATCCTGACCCCAAACCACAGAGCCATTACAAAACCATGTAGATTGGGCCTATTTGGAGGCCATGTCACCCACCTCAGCCGTGTTACTGATGCTCTCCACAATCTCCAGCCTATGGCTAGTTGGCTCTTCTCTTCCCAGCAATGGCTTTGACCGTTCCATTGTCCCCAGCCCAGCCTCAGTCCCCTTTTAGTGGCTGACCTCACTCCGGAAGCACACTTCATCTTTGTTCTGACACCGCCTTCCTTCACATCCACTTCTCTCTCCACAATCCATGCTCTCTATTTCCTCCTCACCAAGACTTCCTAATGACCAAGTGTAAACCTTTCCTAAATTCTCATCCTTTTCAATCCCATACTGCTCACCTTGTTCGTTAAGCCCCCCTTGTTGAAACTCTCCCCTTAGCGTCTGTGGTTCCTTCCTATGTTGTTAGCTGCTCTTTGCTCCTTATCCTAGAGGCCTGGTGCAGGAAATTCGTGCATCGGGGGGGGGGGGTGTCCCCCTCAGCCCAGCCTGCACCCTCTCCAATCCAGGACCCCTTGGGCGATGTCTGCCTGCCGGTTTAGGCCCTGGGATTGGGCCTAAACTGGCATTTGGACATCCCTCTCACAATCCTGGAGCACTGTCTCCTAACCGCTCACCTGCCTGCAGGCCTAATCACCCCTCACTGCCTCTGTGTGCCCGCCTGATCGCCCCTAACTCCCCCCATGACAGCCTGGTCAACCCTAACTGCCCCCTGCTGCTGGCCAGGTCACTCCCAATTGCCCCCCCTGCCAGCCTAATTGCCCCCAACTGCTCCCCATGCTAGCTTGGTCACCCCCAACTGCACACCCCCCCCCTGCCAGCCTGGTTACCCCCAACTGCCCTCCCTGATGACCTGGTCACCCCCAACTGTCCCCCCCCCAACCCTCCTGCTGGCCTGGTCTCCCCAAACAGCCTGCTTCTTCAGTCGTTTGTCATTCCTCACTAACCTCCCTGCCAGCCTGGTCGCCCCATGCAGCCTGCTTGTTCAGTCATTTGGTTGTCCCTCACTAACTCCACTGCCAGCCTGCTCATAGGCAGCCATCTTGTGAGGGTGTGAAGGTTAATTTGCATATTACAGTTTTATTATATAGGATGTGTGCCTCACTGTCCATTCTCTCCTGGACCCTGTACTGTTTGATCCCCGGGTGACCTCAACCATTTCTAGGTTCAGATCTTTAAGACCCAAAATCCTAGGGGGAAAAGGAATCCCATTCCTTAGAATAGTATACACAAGATCCTTAATGACCTGGCCCCCACCCGTCCGTTCTTTCATTTACCATCATCATTAGTTGCCCAACACTCCCAGTAGACGGCAGTACTGTTCCCAAAGATGCCAGGCTCTCCCACATTCTGCCTGGTACACATCTTCCCCTTCCCATCCCTTGCCTGTAAGATTCCTAGTTAGCACACTAACCATTAACACTTAGCTCTGAAAAGTCTTCCCTTCCTCTTCTGGTCCAGTTTATGATCCCTTCTGTGCCCTTGCGGACACAGTAGTGTGTCACTGTCTAGTCCAGTGGTTCTCAACCTTCCGGCCCTTTAAATACAGTTCCTCATGTTGTGATCCAACCATAAAATTATTTTCGTTGCTACTTCATAACTGTAATGTTGCTACTGTTATGAATCGTAATGTAAATATCTGATATGCAGGATGGTCTTAGGCGACCCCTGTGAAAGGGTCATTCGACCGCCAAAGGGGTCACGACCCACAGGTTGAGAACCGCTGGTCTAGTCTCATTAGAGCGCAGGCTCCTTGAGGGCAGGTCTGAGGATTTCTCACTTTTATCACCTTGCACAGTGGCTGGCATGGGATTGGTGCCAACAACTGCTTAACAAACGGAACTACTAAAACTAACCTTTGGACCCGAATTTCCTACAGCACACCAAATATCTACACTAAGTTGTCATAATCACCTAGTTCAAGGATAAACTAATCATAGAGGATTAGTACAGGTGACGTTTAATTTCTCCTTTTGGTTTTTCCTGGACTTTAAAAATCTTTAGTAAGCAAGTATTGTTTTGATTAAAAGAAAATGATCTATAGAAATGATCTATATGGAGCTATGTCATAAGATAGGCTTTATTGCCGCTATTCTCACAGATGAGGAAACAGGTGCAGAGAAGTCATGAAACTTGTTCGAGGTCAACTACTACCAGCTGACAAAGTGAGGCCAGGGTGGCTCCAGAACACTCCACTTCTTATCACCCTGTCATTTCTTAGTTGCTGATAATACATCTGCTAGGAAACAGTTCACATTGCTTGGTTTTGTTTGAACTAGCTTTTTTTTTTTTTTCATATAGTTGCTCTTTTTCATTCCTTTAATTGAAAACTTCCAGGTTTAATGGTTTCCTATGGCTGATGACAATGGTCTTCACTAAGATCTTACCAAAGATACAAGTAATTGCCTTTGAGCATAAAAGGGCTATTTATGCACCATGCTGCAAGCTCCTAAGACCCAATCTAGTATGTTTCAATCTATGGGATGATCTTGGGGTTTTATCTGGTAGATCTACAAGCTACCAGCATTGCCACACACAATTAACTGGCATAACTATCTCATCAAGGTCGGTGCAATAGCTGTTCACGAGGAAAAGGGTGAGAAATCCTGACCTGAGCTCTTTATTTTCAGACAATTTCCAGTTACACCTTACTGTTAAAGTCCAATAGTCTAAATTTATTGATCCTTCTTTTATTATATCTCACTAATCACCACCATCGAACCAGATCACCTGTACTAGGAATGACGTAGCAGGTAAGTGGAAAAACAGAGTACAGGGGAGGGTTCAAGAAAACAGTGACCCTATACTTACATGCAGCTATATTTCCAAGGTATTTTCACACATATTTTTATTCCAGTAGATCCTCACCTCAACTTTGTGGTAAGAACACAACATCATCTCCATTTTACAGATAAGGAAAATGGAGGTTCACAGACGCGGAGTGACCCAGCAGGGACACGCATGAATTTGTGTTATAATGTAGGTCTTCTATTCAGGGTTTCCTCCATTTGCACCATGATGTTTTCGGAGACAGTAAGATGCAGCGGACATTTCTGCTGAGTCATAGTTTAGGGAATAAGGGGGGCTGGTAATAATTCTGGGAAAGAGACATAAAAACGTCAAGGAGAACAAGTTGCATCTATTTGGCCAAAGAGAACTGAAGCCTTCAAATCTGCATCCTTTGAAGGCAAACTCTGTTTAGGGGGATGAGGTGGAGGATGGGAGAGAGAGGATCCCAGGCCAAGCAGATTGCAAAAGTACAAGTCCTCACTTAATGTCAGTAAGTCCTGTGACGTCAAGCAAAATGGCACATAATGAACACAATTTTACCAGAGATTAATTGACATAAACAAAAGTTAAGTTCCTACAGCATTGCATCAACATTATAACAAAGTGACATTGAACAAAACGACGTTAAGGACCCACTGTGATCATTTTGATTTGCTGCAGTTTTGGCTCTCATTCCTCCCCAACGTTATGTCCTTCCAAGAGCCACCTTTGCATCTCACCTGAAGTTTAGAAATTGGGGATACTTTTGGTTGACTGAAGGGCATCCACCAATAATTGCTGCTGCTATAATTCATCACATAAAAAAGCTTATACATTTAGATTAGGAATTCCAGGTTTTACTAATTTCTCTTTCTTAATTTTTAAAGTTCCACATGTCCTTTCTTTTCTGATTTAAAGCAACTCTGTTCTCTTCATGATTCAATATTCTTGTCTCTATGGCAGTGATTTAGTTTGTTACGTTTGGCAAAGAATCTTTGAGAAAATCCCTCTAAAGAGTAGTGAATCTTATGGATCATAAAATTTAGTGTGTGAAAAAAGGAAACAACAAATTTTTAATCAAAGTAAGCAATAATGACAGGTTTATTTAAAATTTCCAGTAGAGAAAACCCACTAGTTTTGGAATAAAAGTACTCAATGTACGAGAGCATAGTGAATATAAAAGATTAGCAGAAGAAAAATAAAACCAAACATAGTACAAAAAAGTTTTAAAAGTCTAAAATGGATTTAAGCAGGGATGTTCTTTAAATCCTCCAAATAGTTAGCAGAGTTACTAGGTTTGGCAAATAATTCACTTGAGAATTAAAGCCTATTTCTGAACTGTAAACTCCATAAAAACTGTTTATTAAATTCAAGCATTCCATACAATTGGTATTTAAACATTTTTGCCGTCAATTTCAGAATAGCAGGAATTATTCATTTGCTCTCACAATTACATGAATTAACCAGCTGCATAACTGTTTTTTTGGAGCGAATGAACTAGAAGATGCCAAAAAAAAAAAAAAAAAAAAAAAGTAGGATAAAAATCTCTAAAAAATGGAAACACAGCAAAATTCAGATATCAGTTTTTTTCTTTAAAGCAACAAACTGAATTTTTACAGTATATTCTACATCTGTAGTTGTCATTTCCCTCGCCCCCACCCCCTCCAATACTCCTAAAGCCACTAGTCTAATCAATTCTTAGCTTCCAAATATTCTGTACATATATATTTAGCAAAGAGCATATGCCTAACATTATTCTGACAGCAGTATGGTCAGCATACAATTTTAGAAAGATTACTATGTATATCATCAAGATTAACCATTACTTAAAAAAAAAAAACCATTACTAAACAAATAGTTTTAAAATATTATGAAAACCCATGAAAAGAAGACTCCACATGGGCTCTAAACCTGATAAAAACACACTCCAGAAAGACTATTAATGCTAAACTTCTGCCGAACGATGACCTTAAAGTGCCAAACACAAAAGAATCTCTTAGGACCAGTCTTCCAATTGATTTGTCCCTGGCTTGGCCATCTCTCCTTTAACTATACACAAAGTCCTGCTAAAAGTATGCATTTTAGGTGATTTTTACAACAGAATGTTACAATGTAAACTAAACAGATTCTTGATATCAACAGTATGTTACCAAGGTGTTTTGTTGGTGTGTTTTTAAATTTCTGAATCCAACAATTGGTCACAGAGGTCAAGTATTATCGAGGCTCCTTTGTCAGTTGTCAATCGTGTCTGACTCATCCATCCTTCAAGTACATGCAAGGCTCAACAGTTTTCAAGAGGCAGAAGCCTGAGGCGTTTAAGACACAGACGAAATGGGATTGTGAGGTGAACCCATTTGAGTGAGAACTTTATCCAGCCACTGGAGGGGGCCATGCAGGTGGATCTCAATCCAGCAGGGGGTGCTAGTAACATCTTGGCGGTGGTATTCTGCTCCCCAACCCTAGAAACAACATGTAGGAGGTCATTTAACTTGCTTAACTCAGTGGTTAAACTTATTAAGTAAAAAGAGCTCACATAATCAGACATACAAATATGGATGCTTTCCACAAGACGAATGCTTGGGCGCACAAACACACACACAATTTGGCAGGCACTTTCAGGGAATGGGTGTGTTCCCAGCTCCCCAAAGCCCATCCATGGATTCTGGATTAATCAGTCTTGGTCTTGGGGAATAAAAGTTTTAGAATACATTATAAGGCTGTTTCAATAGTGTTAAACTTTCATTTTCATTGCCCATTCTGTTACTAATAGTATTGTAATAGATATTATTAAATTCTCACTTTATCGCCAAAAAAAAATAAGGAAGAAGGAAGTATGTGAGACAGACTGACATTCTGTTCCTCCTTATTCAACCATTGGAAGTCTCCTATGGACACAGGGCTCTGGAGCTTTTAATCTCTAAGCAAAACTGGCAGGAGTACGTAAGTATCCAAAAGCTATTATTGAAACCTAGTCATTGCCTTGAATCTATGGATTCCATTTTCATTTGCACAGGAAGGGAGCTTGCCAGGCATCTTCAGGATTGCGGAATCAGGACACTAAGGCTGCAAAGAAGAAAGTCACTATGCAGAAGGGAAAAGTAATTTTGCTATTGCAATGATGAGTAACTCACTGGTGTGGTAGCCAATGGAATATGACGTTCTGATAAACCCTGGTTTCATGAGGAATAGCAGAATAGACTGGGTTCTATCTTTGAAGGTGGGACCAGATCTTACTTATCTTCTATCTCAAACATCCATTGAGTGATTGGCACAAAGCAAAAGCTCTAGAGAAATACCTGTTCACCTGAGCGGACTTGGATTTTTCAGATATGGGGAGTTTACTGTGCAAATAATTTATAAAATAGATGTTTTGTATTAAAGTCCAAAACTGATCACCTTAAAAACAGTACAAGACTGGCTATTAATATTAGTAAAATGTTCTATATTGTTCCCCTAAGATGCTAAGTGTTGAGAGGGCAAAGTTGCGGTCTTTATGATAAAGAACAAGGTAGTGAACATTTTTTGTTGCTAATATATAAGCCGCTGCCCTTTATCATGTCAGCAGGAGTTTTAAAACAAGATTTATTTATCCTTAACTCTCCAAATCCAGACTCCCAGTTATGTCCATTATATCTTATATAACTCTCCATTCCAGCACTGACCACGTTATAATTAAACATACACTAGGCCATAAGCATCTTGAAGCTAGAGATTTTAGGTACTTTTCCATCTCTGTGTTAATTCTCTGGAAAAGTGTTCAAAGTATTTGCTAAATGAATAAATTCTAATATATTTTTAATGCATATCCTTGTGTTTTAACACTTTTTATTAGTGTAAAGGTTGTTTTGACGTGTGTAAAAGTAAATAATTAAAAATGTGTAAAAGTAAAATAATTAAAATTGATTGGGTAATCAACATGAAATGAATTTGAGGAAAAAGTCAATTGAGCAAGAGAGTCAGAAATTCTTGTAGAGTGGCCCTTCAGTAATAACAGACTCACCCAGGGACCTCAGCAATGACTGCCACAATGCCTGACTCCATGCACCCATTTTAAAGATGAGGTCTATGAAGATCAGAAAAAAAATCCCTGTGCCTGAACCACATTGTTAAAATGGCAGACTGAGCTAGAACTTGGATCGCCTCCTCTCGAGGGATTCTTTCCTCTTTACCAACAAAAACAGCAAATGAAAAGCACTGTCCTCATTTTAAAATTCATTTTAGCCAAAATCCAAGTCAAAAATTAACTATTAATGTTAACAGTGGACAAGGAAGGTCTTTGTAGTCACATAGGTACAAAACATATAGGTAAACTTCTTCAAAAGGTAAAAAAAAACCCCTCTTTTAATACTAAAAAGGTACCAGACTCAGCAATGAAGTGCTGTGGAATTACGTTTCGAGAAAAACACCACCAAAAGAACACACTGAAAATCTGCTAATAAAACTCAAAGAAGTAGGAAAAAAAAGATACTTGGGGAAGGATATCTGTGATCCACAAGGTGATTAACACAGTCAGTTTCCCGAATTGCCCTCTGTAATAAACACATTACAGAACAGGTTTAACAACAAGTCAGATGAGCTTCTGAAGAGAGGACATGAAAGGTGGTTGCCTCGCCCAAATATATAATTAATTTTGTTTCTCAAGGTAACAGAGGATAAAAAGTTACCTTTGAGAATTCAGCAACAAGGCAGTCAGTCACTAGAATAAGTTACTGACTCATGAAACTGATTCAGATACTTAAATGTTTTACATTTCAATGGCATCTTAAAATTTTTTTATTTCTTAGAGGAAAAGAGGAGGCAGCAAGGAAATCAATTATTGTGAGCAAAGTCCCTGACCTTCTCCGTCCTCCTACCTTACCATACAGTCTTAGAGCCAAGGCATCTATTTATCTTTGGGCAAAGGCCTTATTAACTTTTGAATTAAAAGGAAATTCATAGGGTTTACTGGAACCACTAAAAAAACTGACCAACTGAAAATAAATCCCAGTGTGATGAACCTTTATTTTTACAAAAACCCTGCTTGCTTATTGTTAAAACAAAAGCAAGAGGTGTTACCATCATAAAAAACATAGAATGAAAAGTAAAGGAAGGGGGTGTGTTGACTGAATTGATCTTATAAGACAACCAAGCATTTAAACTATGTATCTTAAGTATAATACATAACCTACTAATGGTATTACCATAGCTAAGATAGCGCTATTCAAGTAAGGGAAAGGCATTAAAGCCTGCTACTATTGACATGTAACACACACACTCGTATTATCCAATGATACTGGAAGTCCTCTATTAATGTTCTGTGACTTTAAGTGAAATGACCAATTTTTCATACGGTAACTGATATAAACACGAGTTAAGTTTCTATGGTGCCTTGTCAATACCGCAACAAAATTACATTGAATGAAATGACATTATTCAAGGACCTGCTATATTCTCCTAATAACTGACATCCTTGTTTAAGTTTAAAAATGCCTCGCTAACAAGCTGGCCTCCACGGACATGTATGGAGAAGAGACAGATTGATATACTGGGAGAAAGCACAGCACAGGTGTGTTAAACCCCCACCGGAGGAATCAGGGCTCACACACCTTCACAAAGCTCATGCGTATAGTACACATTTTCGTGAGCTCGTAGACGGTCTCGAAGCCATGGTTCACAGACTGTGCCAACAACTGAGCAAACTCCTGGTTATTAAAAATTTTCAAACTGCACCCGCTTGGGATCTTGCACACAGTAGTGGGATGGAATCCATGATGGTAGTTGCAGTTCCGGCTTTGCACAAAGATGCTACTGTCGCTGAGGCACTCGGCATACACCTCCCCTCCAACATAGTAAAGGTGGACTCCTGTGGGAAGACAGAGCACGGAGTCAGTTATTACAGCTGAAAAGCATGTGAGTTTATGCAACATATGAACATAGATGGGTCTGAATTTTGGCTAATTAGGTAAATAGACATTCTCCCCAAGTCTTGCACAATTGATAGAATCTTAGTTAACTGTATTAGTCAACATAGTGCCTATCTGTCAACATGCACGTCTAGGTTTCTAAGAAAAAAAATATAACAAAGTCTCTTAAAACTCCGTAAGAGAGTGCAGCAATTTCATTCTGATAAGTGTTTAATGCCCTGTGTGGCCACGGACTGAAAGCAATTCCTGCTTTAAAAATACAGCACAATAAAGCTGGACTTTATTAAGGGATCCTGCACAGATTCACCACACCAGCTTGTTAGCATTTATTTTGCAGCTGAACTGTTTGAAAGTGTTTAGGGTAGGAGAAGGGAGGATCGAGACGCAAAAGAACTAGGAAACCACAGGTGGAGGAAGTATGGCTGAGAGCTGTCAGATGTAAGGTCCCGGAAAAAAAACACACACTAGAAAAATAATCCAAACTGTGTGGAATCTGATCTCACTGAACTACCATCTGCTCCGAACCTTTTCCTGTGAGATCCAGAGTGCCAGGAGTGTAGGACATTGATCTTACCCAGCCTTTAAAAAAAGGGAAGGGGGAAAAAACCATTCTGACGAAGCCCCACCACCAGTTAGGAAGATTATTACAGGCCACCCAGAGAACAGGGTCCCATCCCATGTGGCTTCAAGTGATCTCGCTACCTTGCAGGTAACTCTGGCATGGTTTAGTCAATGCTACAACCACCGTCTCACAGGAAATATTATGTGCTCTGTGTACGTGTGCACACAACGGCTAAGACTTCTGCAACAATTCAACAGTGGCTGGAGCAAAAGCCCATTTTTCTGTCTGATCCAGAGAAAATTTAAGGGCGTGTTCTGTGTTTGTTTGTTTTTACTTTTTTCCTTGATTATAAAAGTGACAAATATTCATTTTAGAAAATTTAGAAAGTGAGACAAAATATAAAGCAGACAATAGTTTCCTTTCTTTGGTGACCCAGAGGCAAGAATTGTTAACAGTGTGACACACTGTATGAGGTTTTAAGGATCATTAAACTTTCTTTGCAAACATCTGAAATATCTACATGGCTGTAGGGATACAACATTTATTTAACGATTCTCCCATTACTGGACCATTGTGTTCACACTAATTTTCTGCTATTATAAGAATGCTATGATAAATGTCTCTGGATCATTTTTTTATAATACCCTTAGGAGAGAATCCTAGAAGTTAAATCATTGGATTAAACACTTTTGATTCACTCTGCCAAATGAGTTTCCAGGATGCTTCCATCAATTTACACCCTGCTCACCAGCTGTGTATGGTACCTTTCTCGTCTCACCCATACCAGTACTGAGTCTGAGTTTAAAACAAAACAAAACTTCTCTAATTAAGAGCTGAAAAACAATACTGTTTTAATTTATACGTGAGGCTGATATGATGATTTCATATGTTTATTAGCCACTTGTGTTTCTCTTATGAATTTACTGTTCATATTTCTCACCTATTTATCCTGCCGGGGCTCTAGGGTTTTTATTTATTATGAACTGCACATATATTTTAATTGTTTCCCCATTAGTCCTTTGCCTTTTAATTTTGTCTATGTATTTTTTTTTTTAACCTACAGAAGTTTGAAGTCTTTAAGTAGTCAAACCCCTTGTGGTCTTTTCTGTTGCTTTAAATGCTTAGAAAATTTCTCTCTCTCTGATCCAATACATTTTTTCCTAACTTTTTAATAGTCTGTCTTTTTTTAAAAAAAAAAGTTCAGCGCATTAATCTATTTGCATATATGGAATGAGGTCAGGGTTTCTCTCCCGAGCCTCACCCCAAAGCTAGCATTGTTACTGCAGGCCCATTAGAAGAATACTCTACTGATCTTATCATACATTAAATTTTAAAATACTGTGTAGTCTGAGTTTAATTTATTCCACTGTTTTGTCTACACACTGATTTAATTGTAGTTTCATAATGTTTTATTAACCCTAACATCAAGTATATTTTCTTTACTCTCCCACTAAAAAAAAATTAGCTATTTTCACTTGTTTATAATATTCAGAAAACATTTTCCAACTTTCAAAAAACATTACATTGTGATTCTGAAATGGATTGTCTTAAAGTATAGGAAGAATGAATATCCTCAAAATATTTTCACACTATTAGGCCTTTTCTTTAAGGAACACAGAATGCCTATTTATTTATTCAAATTTTCTTTCTCTTGCAATAACATTTGATTTTCTTAACATAAATCTTATATATTGCTGGTTCAGATTATTCCAAAAAAATGTGTGTTTTCTGTCGTTATTGGGAAGTCATTCCCCCCTCTAGTGTATTTTCTAACTGATTATTGTCAGATTAAAGGAAACTGACATATAATTTCTAAAAACAGATTTATTGGAAGTTTCTAAATAAACAATCATATCATTTGAATTGACACAATGACCATAAGTAATACTGACACATGGGCGAAGGAGGAAAGGCACTCAGAAACTTATGGTTCAAGTGGAAATTAATAAAAGCTTCCTGGAAAGTAAATTAGCAAAGTACATCGAGTTTATGACCTACTAATTTCACTTCAAGAATTTATCCCCCCCAAAATCTATCCTAAGAATATCAGCAACCAATTAATTAATCATATCATCTGCAAATAATGATCATTTTGGCTTACTGCTATTATCTGTAATTCCACAATAGTCAAGGCATCTGGAACAATTTTATATAACAGCATTCCCAGAATTCTCATCTTCTTCCTAATTTTTAATAGGAATGTCCCAGAGTACAATGGCTTTTTACTACTTTGGGGCAATGGCCAACTTTAGAACGTAATGAAAACTATGTCCCTCTATCCCAAATGTGTGCAAAATTGTGTTTATCTGCAATCTCAGGGGTTTACAGCCATAGAAAGGTATTTGTATGCTAAGTTCTAGCATTTCATCTTTACATGTGTAGCTTAGGGTTCCACCCCCCCTTAATCAGGTTAAGGAACTATCTATCCATTCCTGCTTTGAGAGTTGTTGCTTTTTTTTTTTTTTTTAGGATTGAATGTTAAACTTTATTTCAAATGTCTTTTAAACATCAATTAAATAACCTTTTAATTTGATCCACTGTTCTAAATTTCATAGGTCATTTAAAAAAAAACCTTTACTCTGGAAATAATTTCAAACACACGGAAATAGGAAAACAGATCAAAGCCATATAGCCATCATCCAGATTTATCTATTGTGACAATTTACTCCACATGCTTTATCATCTGTACATCCCTCTATTCTATTCTTCTATACACACCTACTCATACATACATGCATACATACATATACATATATATATTCTAGCACGGGACTATTTTAGATTGATATTTATACACAGAATAAGGCAAAAGTAGGTTTACAGTTGTGAGTACCCGAGTTTATTCTTGTATTATTATTTTTTAACTAGAAGCCCTTTGCACAAAGATTCGCGCAATAGGCCTTCCTTCCCCTGGCTGCCGGCACAGGTTTTACTCCGGCACCTGGGACCCAGGCCTTCAGTCTGGCCGCAGCAGAGAAGCCAAGCCTCTTCAGTCTTCAGTCTTCACTCCAGCCGGAGCCTTCAGTCTTTGCTCTGTGCCTGCATATGCAAATTAACCACCATCTTTATTGGGTTAATTTGCATAGTCACTCTGATTGGCTGGTGGGCATAGCAGAGTGACACCAATTTGCAGGTTTCTCTTTTATTAGTGTAGATTATGGTTGTATTTAATTGTATTACCATGGTAAACCTACTTTTGCTGCACCGTGTGTGTGTGTGTGTGTGTGTGTGTGTGTGTGTGTGTGTGTAAATAAAATTTCGTCCTGAGCCATTTCTTTCATCATGGCCCTTTACTCCTAAATACTTCAGTGTGCATTTCCCAAGCCTAGGGATATTCTTCTACACAGGCACCATACATTAGCAATGCCAGCACATTTAACATTGATATAATACTTTAATCTACCACTCTTATTCCAATTTTGCCTGTTGATCCCCATAATGTCCTTTATAATATGTTTTCCCTGGATGGTACAGGATCACATCCAGGGTCAGGTTATAACACTGAGCTATCGTATCCCTTTAGCCTCCTTTAATTTGGAACATTCTCACACCTTTGTCTTTTGACATTGATATTCTGGGAGAATACAGTCCCTCCTCACCCTTTTGAACAGGATGCTCCTTATTTGGGATTTGTCTGACATTTCCTGATTATTAGGTGCAGATTTGCATTCTCAGCTGGAACTCGGCATAGGTGATGTTTCCTTCTCAGGGCACCACATCTGGAGGTATATGATACCCATCTGTCTCTCACTGGTGATGATCATTCTGATCTCCCAGTCAAGATGTTGTCCAATTCCTCCACTGTGTAATCACTGATCTTTATTCTCCCTTGAAACGAATGGGCTGTCTGTGAGGAAACACTTTAAGACCATGCACAGATCCTGATTCTCATTTTAAAATTCTCTCTATTTTTAGGATCCATGGATGAGTGTTGCCTGATGGCTAACACATGATGACTGTCCAACTCTAGCACTCAGTCTACATTTACCAGTCAGCCTTCCCCATTCATTTATCAATTCATTTCTAGCATGGATTTCTGGATTGCTGTTGCTTTTCAGTGGTTTGAAACTCATTACTTAGTTATTTTGGTGCTCAAATTATCCTAGAGTTGGCTCCCATGACATGCGCCCATCATTTTCATAAGCATTTCTTTACTTTCTGACACAACAGAATGTTCCAGGCTCACTAGGTGCCTGTCTGTCCCAGCCTTGGAGTCAGCCCTTTCTCCAAGGAGCCCTGGTTCCTCTGAGTGGGAAATGGTGTTAGAGGTGTCTCACTAGATGTGTTTATTGCTCCTGGGTATCTTAGCCTGTTGGCCCTTTCAGCAGACAGGTCAGAAACTACCTGCATGTACAGATGCATCTATATATGCACACACACACACATATACATGAGATCATAAACATGTATGAACACACACATAACTAAAATCATGATTTCACACTGATACTTCCACAGGGTTCGTTTCTTTGCCGTCCTCCACATGTGTACGTCTCTTATTTCCCAGTGAAAACCCAGGCTCCCAACATCACGCATTCAGTATCAATCTTATAATCGAATCTGAACGTTTCAGAACTGTTTCATTCATATTGCTACTAAATAATCAAGTCTACTACAAACAGTTCAGGGTTTGCTTACAATCACGCTACCCTACCTGGCCCAGACTGAGGATATATAGCAAGGTACTATCCATTCCTAAATTGTTTGGGATTATTTCACTCTTTTTATTTCCTCAGTGAGTTACGGTATTTGTCTGACATACACTAGGTTTACTTATTTTAATCTGCTTTTCGTTTCAGGTGGTAAGTAATTGTTTAACAGCGATCCTATTCGGCAGCAAAACACAAGATAGGCCAGGGCTCCCGAACAGCAAATCACTGTTTCTGCTAATGACGACTAATTATTACGCGTGGGTCGGCCACAGAAATCGCTGACTGGAAGGTGGACTTCCTGGTAATGCGCATTGGGAAAATATTTACAAACTGAAGCAAGTACACATTATCTGGCGTTGCTACACTAGTTTTGCTACAGGAAAGACTAAGAGGCTCTGGGGGGACAGGAACACAACAGACAAAAGAGGTTAAAGTGGAAACTCACCTTTTCCAATGTGCCGCCTCGTGTTTTCAATAGTGGAATTCCGATTAACGTTGGAGAGCAGCCCAAGGCAGAAACGGTTCTTATTGTTGGAAGGGTCGGTGAAACCATCCACCAACACACTGGTGGAGGAGGCATGGAACGCTTCTCCCACGCGGTTATTGAGCTCGTAATAGACAATAGAGCACCAGTGTTTTGGCTCCTCATACGCAACTGCCTGAACATCTGTAAGAGAGGAAAGCTCCTAGTGAATCACGGTGGGTGCCCTGGGCTCGAAAAACTGAAACTGTGCTGTAACACTGGCTCAGGACCAATGGAGAAGCAACGGCTATTTTAGGGTATGGCGTGTACCTATGATGTCTTAGTATTCCTTACTAAGTGCAACATTGTCCTTTCATTGGAAAATAATTTTCTCTAATTACTATTGGATAACCAAAATGCCAGCTAGGCAAGCATACCCACAGCGTCTGCGGAACACTCACAATATGCTCTGTAATATGCCAAAATGGAAATTACCCCCATTACAGACCCTGGCTCACCATCTAAAGAAAGGCAACAAGTGGTAAGTGAGCTGAAAAAAAAAAAAAAAAAACAAGGGGGAAGAGAACAATAGAGGACGGGAAATATGCCAAAGGTGCTGGCACGGAAAGGAATTACTTTCAACCAAGCCTTAGCATGCCGATGCTTTTCCAGAGCAATGAAAATCAGTTTCTAATTATTGATAAGAAGTTCCTTTACTTCACGTTAAGTTGCCAATAACCATCACAGCTACAGCTCTGCTCCAGTCCTCAGACTCAGGAAGAAATCGTGCCAGCTGGCCAACTCGCACAGAATGAATCATATCTCTCTCATCCAGATTTCATGCTAACTTCCTTATATTTGCTTTAAGTCATGCAGAGCAGGTGTGTTTTGTCTCTCCATTCCCAGAATGGGCCAACAATGGAAATTACCCAACTTTACTGACAGGATGCAGCTTGTTAAGTCAAATCTCTTAAGACTAACAAATCTCCAAACAGAACATGCTTCTAAATATTTGCAACTAGAAGGTTCTAAAGATAAGTTCCTTCTGTAGTAAAACCTCTTATACCACTGCATTAGAGATTCCAGGAATACAAGCCAGATATAGCCAGCATGCCAGTATGTAACGATCTGAGGTTTATGGTCTTGAATATATAATCATAAAAAAAAGGAAAGAAAATCCGAATTGGAGGCAAGTACTTCTGTGTTCTTAACATCAACCTCCATAATATTAAAATGCACTTTACTTTAGAATTCGGTACAGAAAAGAAGGAAAATGATCGTTAAGAAATCACTCAGCCACAGAAAAAGAGGAAATACTGCCATTTGCGACAACATGGATGGATCTTGAGACTATCATGCTAAAGCAAAATAAATCAGACAAAAAAAGCTAAAAACCATATGACTTCACTCTTGTGCGATATAAAACTGAAAGCAACAAATGAACAAACAAGAAAAGCAAAAACTCATAGACACAGACAAAACAGTACACTTGAAATCTATCTAATTTTATTAACCAATGTCACCCCAATAAATTTAGTAAAAAATTAAAGAGAACCACACAAACTTTAACTGCTTTATACACTGAAGCGGGTGAGCTAAAAGCATGCTTGCTAAGCAATTATCCCTTGTCAATTTGCTATATTTCAAAGAGCGAAAGTCTAGTGATTTACAAGTGTCAAATCTTAAACAGGGCTGCAACATCATTAACAGGATGCTTTATCAACTATCAGTGTTGTTCAAAATACGTTCATCTAGGTTGGAGGTTGACAATATTTTTTTCTATAAAAGGCCAGAAAAGTTTTGTAAGCCACGTGGTCTCTATGGCAACTACTCAACAGTACCCTAGTAGTGCAACAGCAGCAACAGATAATATGAAATGAATGAACACAGTGTGTCCTAATAAAACTTTATTTATAAAAACAGGAAGAGTCTGAATTAACCTGGAGACTGTAGTGTACTGACCCCTGCTCTAGGAAAACCACTCCAAATTAAACAACAGCAACAAAAAAGGCCAACGTTCCTTCCTCATGAAAAAATTAACTAGAAACTTATTCTAATGGAGAAAATGTTTAAAGCTATTTAAAGGTCAATTTCCTGAAATCAGACATTTTAGACTTAACAATAATATTTACAGGTCAGCATGCTCATAACTGTATATGCCATCCTTTCCTGCAATCCTGATCCCCAAATAAAAATCCCAAAGATGTGTGAGACAGGAGTTCTTTTCTCCAACCAGAACCTTTGTTGGCTCATAACCATATGTTTGAGAGGATGTTCTAGAGATCATCAGAGCCAACAAAAAAGGTGTACATTCCAGTTTATCACACTGCACATCTAAGAAAGGTTGAGTTTACCATCAAATTTTAAGAACTTCAAAAATACAAGCAAGTCTGACAAAGTGTGAGGTGTCCTAAATTTTAATTATAAAGTTGATGAGAATGACCTAAGACATATCTAGTCATCGAATTGCATTTCAACTCCAATGTGTGTAAGGTCTGCACAAATTCGATGGCCCAGGCCATGTGCCGAGTGCACCTGTGCAGCACTGTCCTCCGTGAGAAGTTGTGGGAGCAGCTTTACTCAACGGCGTGGCCGTGACTTCCTACCGATGCTCAGACTTTCCCAGCACTCATTTACCTGGGCTCCCTGCTCCCTTAAGCCACTCGACTTGGCACTGCAGCCCTGGAGGAAGGATGGCGTCCTCCCCTATGTCATGGCCAAGGAGTATGCAGAGCTGCAAACAGACCCGCCCTCTACTTGAGAGACAAAGAACCTTCGTTCTGCTTAGAGCTCTTCCGGGTGAAGACAGGAAAGACATGCGCCTCAACTTCTTTTAGCAGCGAGGTTAGAAACAAACACAGAAAGCAAGAAAGAAGCGAACGTATGGTTTGTGCCAGCTGCCCTGTGCATGGAGGGGGTGGAGGGGGCTGGAAAATAGAGGGGGTTGATCACTATCTATCCCAGCTACAAAAGAACCTTCTTCTCCAAAGCCTTGTGACATGAACTCCTAGTTTTGGAAATCACCCGTGGAAACTCCACTTAGGTATTGTTATGATCATCATTTCTCAATGCCCCTTTGTCCTTAAAAATACTCTTTTTTCACCAATTCAGAATTACTAAGTATGGAAGCTCTAACATGACTGCTCAATTACACGTAGGCCTTCATTAGTTCAATCAGTGTGTTTGTTCTTCACAGCAAAGACTTACCTGTAACCCAAGGAATTGTTTCTGCAGAGCCTCTTATTGTGCTGTCTTCCTCAAATAGCTATCTTTTTAAAGACTAATGCAATTTTGTGAGAGAAAGCCACATTTGGGCAGATAAACCTGAGACTCTCAAAAGGGAATCAGCGGCAATTCCTTTACCTCCTCTGTTGATTTCGGGGGGCAGTGAAGGAGCCATCATGTTTGTGTCCATTGGCTGAGAGCCATCCTGGGTCATGGGGTCTTCAGGGGGCAGGTAAGCAGGTGGGGGCGTATCAGCTACAAAGTAAAAAAAGAAAAGAAACAAAAAAAAAAAACCCATAATTTTTAAATCCTTAATAAACACACACACTTAAAACATATATATCCTCTTCTGTCCTGAAATTCGTAAGAGATTAAGTTGCTGTTCCCACCACGCTTTCCGAAGATTGGAGGCTCCGGACACTGGACTGCTGTGCACTTTCTGAGAATTGCTACCATCTCGTGATCTTACACAATTTTAGTCAAAACTCAGGGGGAGGAAAAGCACTGAGTGCCAGTCCTGGAAGTGGTCTGCCAGTCTGGGATGGTGCCATTGGAACACACTCGGACGAGCATTTAAACCACCTTGGGTACAACCCACGCTGAGCGGGCCTCTGCCTTTCCCTCGCACTGGTAGATGGAAAACCTCTGAAGGCTCTAGAGGACTTCTCAAGAAAGGGGCTTCAGGGTCTCCTACATGCAACCTGTGGGCCCGTAGGAATCACCACTGAGTTTCATTACTCAACTTTCTGACTGAACTTAATTTTTCAAGACTTTAGGCGACCTGTCAGGACCACCTTCTCCCACCCTCTTAAATAATCACTAATTTTAAAACCCCTAATAGCGGAAGAGGAAACAAATCCGTTTATCACAGCTATCTTTTATTTCAGAATTTACATATATGTTTCCTCTGGAAAGTCATAGGCAACTGGCAAATAAGAGGCAGCAAACAATATTGATTTCGGAAACAAAGACCATCACACAGGTATTCTTAAACAAAGAGCATGGTTTTCCCAAAAACAAGTTACTCCCTGGCTAGCGTGAGCCCATGGGGCACACGGGGCAGAGCAGGGAACAAAGTCTCACCCTAGGGACCCACGCTAACTTAGGTAAGTCCCCTAGACCACTCGGGCAACCCTCAAATGCAAATACTAACTGGGCTCCACTAGAGTTCCGCAGCGATTTCCCAAGACTGACTGTTCCAAGGTTGAATCACAGCACCCAGTGACTTCCCACAGTCCAGCTGTTAACGAGCAAGGGCTCGGAGCACAAAGACAGGGCTGTGGGGACCTTATCCAGCTGCCTTTTTCACCCTTCTCCAGCTTCTTTTAATTCGGCTTCTTCCCTGCACCTGGAACACTGACTTGGCTTCACTTCCAGTCAGGAAGGAAGACAGCCTCCCCCGAGACCAAAGACAACACATTTCTCCAAACACACAGGTGACACTTCATGGGCAACCCACGGCATCAGCACCACTGAGAGGGACCAGACGCCACCGGTGGTGCCCACTGTCCCCACAAGTGCCTCCTCCACCTCCTCTTCTTCACATTTCCCCTGCTGGGCCTGAGCCTCCATCCCTCGGCAGCCGGGGAAGAAGTGTACATCCAAGCAATAACCTTCAAGTTTTTCACCCTTGGACCCACCCCGGTTTGCCACTGCTCAAAAGCCTTCTGAAGTTATCTCCTCCCTATTATCCTGTTCACCACACACAAAGGGTCTGAAAGGGTGTGGATAGAAGTCACCAGATGCTATTAGCTTGATTTTTTTAAACTAGTCAATCTCCCACCCTCATCTGAAACAGTTTTGCATTGAAAACCAAGCAAAACAAGGCAAAGTAACCAGGCTTAAAATAAAAGGAAGCAATAGATACATAAATTCCAGATAGCAATATCAAGTGTGGACCACTTTTCAATTTTTGAGGACATACCCATGCTGATGTCGAATTCAAATTTACTTAAAAAAAAAACAAAAAACATTTCAGTGGCCCAATGAACATGCTTGCCCACTCGTTCATAGAGGTTAAGTATGCAGATGCCAAGTATATCTTTATTTCGACTATGTTTCTTGAGGTCTACTGGCAAGAAATTCGTTACTAATCATTTTTGGTCTCTGAGGTGCTGGCTTATTAACCTATTAACTTGACAAACAAAATGTCCTAATTAATCATCTATTCTGATAAATATTACACCATCAGTTAAGTCTGAAAAAGGAGGATAATTGTTTTCTGTCTTTGCTAAGTTAAACAAGCAGATGGTTTCCAGTACATCTGTTGCAATTCCTTTGTTGTTAAAGTATATGTTTCTTGGGATTACATCACCCCTTAAATGAATTTAATTAAGAAGGGGACTGTGATCCCTCAGGAAATATCTTTTCTGAGGTTGCACTTGCAGCAGGGGTTTTAATTCCACGTATGAAATGATGCTGATGGAGCCTGTGTTTCTCCTAAAGCAAATGTGTGCAATACACTATTTTTCTCTTCCTTTTATCAAGAGCAAAGACTGTTAACAATGATGCCACGCCCAGAAAGATGCAGCTGTTTCGAAGCCCTTCAGAATAAAAACATAAAACTTATTTGAGCATCTGTGCCTGACAAATAAAACAAGACATGTGCCTATGACTTAGCGATGAGGTCTTCTTTCAACCAGTCGGGTCCTGAGCCCTGGAGCACAGGGCCATGTACCAGAGCGGACACCCTCTCCCTCCAGGCACACCAGCTTCTCCCCACACTGTGATAACACTGTGGGAACTGCCCACAGAACAGCCCCCAACAGTGCAACCTACCTGGCATCTGAAAAGGGCTTCCTGGGTCAGAGCTGGTGGGAGAATGAGGGTAGGTGCTACTGCTGCTTCCGGGAGAGTTGGGGTAGCTGCTGTTGGGGGAGTGAGGGAACGGGTGGCTGTTGGGCTGCTGGAAAGAATCCGGAAAAGTGGCGTTGAGTGGCATGTGAGGCTCATTTTGTCCTAAGTTGCGGAACTGAGCTAAGAGGCTGTGCTGAGGGTTATATTCACTGTGTCTCGGGACCAGCACTGGAGGAAGAACTGGAAAAAAAAGAAAAAGACAAAAATGAGAATGATGGAAATCTATAACAACATCGCGATAAAGTTGTAGCATAACCTGTACATAACAAATTATCTGAACCCTGCCCTGCTGCCCACTCGAAAGCGCCATCCAAATGAAAAGCCATTTTTCACTCAGGAACAAATGCGCTAAAAAAAATACTGTCCCTTTAGAATCACTGGAGACTTATGGTGAAGATGAGCGGCAGTGACAGA
The DNA here is from genome assembly GCF_963259705.1 of Myotis daubentonii. Taxonomy (NCBI): domain Eukaryota; kingdom Metazoa; phylum Chordata; class Mammalia; order Chiroptera; family Vespertilionidae; genus Myotis; species Myotis daubentonii. Next base: position 59,351,489 of record NC_081844.1, read on the forward strand.
CTGTTGGGGAAAGTCTGCAAAATACATCCATGTGGGTTAACAAGTTATGGCTCCCCTATTCTCAACTGTTTCATTTACTAAAAACCAAAGCACAATTAAGAGCATGCATATGTCATCACTGACGAGTCCACTTTATATCCCTGGCTGATAAGACTTGACATTTAAGAGTTAATAATGCCTATTAATGATATGAATTATTCACCATACATGTTTTAAATGGACCCAACTCACTTTAAACCAAAAGGAAGTGAATAAAGGTGAGAGGGTAAAATCAGTGAACAGTATAAATCCAAATGCCAATGAAGACAGTTAATTGGACAAAATAGGATATTTTGTGGGACAGACTTTAAGTTGTGTCCTCCTAGTCCAGCTGTGGGCAAACTACGGCCCGCGGGCCGGATCCGGCCCGTTTGAAATGAATAAAACTATTGAAAAAAAAGACCGTACCCTTTTATGTAATGATGTTTACTTTGAATTTATATTAGTTCACACAAACACTCCATCCATGCTTTTGTTCCGGCCCTCCGGTCCAGTTTAAGAACCCATTGTGGCCCTCGAGTCAAAAAGTTTGCCCACCCCTGTCCTAGTCATATAGTCACATGCCGCTTAATAACAGGGAACACTGTAATGGCATGGGCGTTAATATGACTGGCAGGCCAGTAGGTTTGTTTACACCAGCGTCATTACAAGCATGTGAGGAATGCGTTTTGCTACCGCATCACAACCACTATGATGTTACTAGGCGACAGGAAGTTTTCATCTCCATTATAATCTTACACTAGAGGCCCAGTGCACGAAATTCATTCGGGGGGTGGGGTGGGGTTTGGGGGGGGGGGCAAGCGGTCCCTCAGCCCGGCCTGCGCCCTCCCGCAGTCCGGGAGCCCTTGGGGGATGTCGGACATCCTTAGCGCTGCTACGGAGACAGAGACAGGAGAGGCTCCCAGCTGAGCGGCGCCCCCCCCCACTCCCCCCCCCCCCCCCGTGGGAGCACATTGACCACCAGGGGGCAGCTCCTGTGTTGAGTGTCTGCCCCCTGGTAGTCTGTGCGCATCCTAGCAACCGGTTGTTCCCCCGTTCGGCTGATTCGCATATTAGCCTTTTCTTATATAGGATTATATTGGATATGTGTGGTCTGTTGTTGACCAAGAGTGTTCTGAGGTACATGACTGTACCTTGGGAACATCTTTTCTCTAAGGATCTTAGTGTATTTACCCACTTATCAGTCATCCTATTTACTACCTGGTAGGTTAAAAAAAAAAAGACATTTTATACAATCCACATTTTGCTAGGTGAATACTTAAGGCCAAAACTGTTTGTATCAGTAGAGAAGGAAAGAAAACAAGCCATGCCTCAAAGCTCTGTGTGTGAGGAGCCTAAGGAGTTAATAATTAGCATGGTCGGAAATCTCCAGCAGCAGAGCCCCTACAAGTACACGAGAGTCCAGGGGAAGGGCTGGCAAACAGAGCCCTCACCAGGGTTAGAGCCTAGCTTCCTGCCAGGGTCACCAGATGGCTCTCCCCAGTAACAAAGGCCCTTGGAATCCCTGCTGTTCCGTGGCCTTGGCTAGAAAGACAAAAACAACCCATTTGGTAAACTGTATGGGAGGAGAGAGGAAGACATTTAAAATCTGTTATTGTTGCTGGGAGTTAGGATTCAGAATTTATTTTCCCAATGAAACAATACTTAGAGGCTTTAGGAATTAAGTAGATTTTTGAGGGCTATCCAGGGAATTTATCCATAATTTCTAACATTTCTACAGGGGGGAAAAAGTGCTCTTAACACTTGGATCATCACTTATTCATGAGCTGAAAAATGTTAAAAGTTTCTCATACGCTGTATCTTAAATTTTACATAATCCTGTAGCAATGTGATGTCCCTACTATTGGGCCCCTTAGAAACAAACCCTGTTAATACAATAAATAAATGTATTTTCTTTTAAGCACAGTGATGGAATCTGCCCAAACCAAGTCATTAAAAGAATAAGTCCTCCTTTTACCTTTCAATAGCCACCTGAAGTGTAATCTACTTTGTTTTGTTGAACAAAAAATTTCCGACAGTCTTAAAGGCTCACCCTACACCAAAAGAAATCTATATTCCAAAATAAACTCATGCTATGAAATAGTCCACTGCCTTTAAATTGTTTATGCAATCAAACATTCTCTTTTTCTTTTAGCTGCTGCAGCTTATGGTAAGTTACCACTTTACAACTTGCCTTGTTTGGTCATCTAGCTATTGCCTCATTTCTGATTGGTACCTTTCAAAGGGGGCAAATATTGGCCTCTGTACCCCTCCCTACAAAGGTAGCACCAGACAGCAATTTGAATCAATTCTCCATTTTAACCCTTCAGAGGACCCCTAACCCCCAACACACACACACACACACACACACACACACACACACACACACACACCCCTGCACCCCAAGCTGATACTCTGCACAGTGTTCCGGTAACTGCTGTGTGGTGTGCAGTGGTCTGGCTCCCAGGCACAGGGCTATCCTTAGTGGACATTACAGGTGAGCCTGACCAGCTTTTGCTAATCACTGGGAGAAGTGCGCTACCAGCTACAATAAATTAGCATCCGATGAACTTGACAAGAAAAATGACGTTTTTCCTCCCCTCTGACTATTGAGATGATTTTGCCACTGCTGACATAGGTACAGGTATCTTTTAATAAACTTAAAAAATGTATTGATGTATCACACATCTACCCTAAAATGCACAAATCTTCATATAAATGAAATCATACAGACTCATGTATCTAGCTTCTTTGGTTCAGCATTATGTCTGTGAAACCCACCCATGGTGTGTATAGCATCTTATTATGCATATATATTACAATTATTTACTCAGTCCCTCCACCTAACCTCCTCAGAGGATAATCAATTTCATTTTTTTTCTGATTTATCCTTCCTTTAAAAAAAATAAAATACATAAATATATGCTTTCTTTCTTTTAATTTTCTTTTTTTGTTGCTAATCCTCACCCGAGGCCATTTTTCCCCACTGATTTTTAGAGAGAGTGGAAGGGAAGAAGGGGGGGGGGGAGAGAGAGAGAGAGAGAGAGAGAGAGAGAGAGAGAGAGAGAGAAACATCAATGTGAAACACATCAATTGGCTTCCTCTCGAATGTGCCCCCCACTGGGGCCATGGATTAAGCCTGCAACCCGGGTGTGTGCCCTTGACCGGTAATCAAACTCAAGACCTTTTGGTGTGCGGGCCAACACTCCAACCACTGAGCACACCAGCCAGGATAAATATATGCTCTCTTACTTCATTTTTATTCCTAAAAATGAAAGTCAGCCTACTATGCTTTTTCTCACTATATCCTAGAATTAACTTCACTTTAATTTATAAAGATCTTCCTCATTTGTCTTTACAGCTAATAACACCATCGTTTATTCAACCAATCTCCCATGGCTGGGAATTTACATAGTTTACAATATTTTACCATCAGATATAATACTGCAATGAATAAGCCAGCACATATATGTTGTACTGTGCAAGGTGTAGCTCCAGGATAAATTCCTAGACATGGAAATCCTGGGTGAAAGGGTAAATGCAGGTATTATTTTGCTATTGTCGAGTACCCCTTATTAGGGTGGCAGCATTTTGCATTGCCACCAGCAACATATGAGGATGACTTTTTCCCCACAGCTTCCAGGACAGACTATGTTGTCAAGCTTTTGATTTTTTTTGGACACTCTGATGGGTGACAAATGGTATTTTGGTGCAATTTTAATTTACATTTCTCTTAGTATGGTGAAAGTTGATAGTTCAGAGGACATTTTAATATCGTGTGTGTGTGTGTGTGTGTGTGTGTGTGTGTGTGTGTGAATTGTCAGCTTGTGTCCTTTGCCCATTTTGGGGTAATTTTTCATTTAAAAATATATATTAGAGATGTCAACCCATGATATATTTATATGTCACAAATACTTTATCACAACCTGTCTTGATTTTGCTTCTGTGCAAGTTTATTTTTGGGCTGCAAATTTATCAATAATTTATTTTACTGTATGTGGATTTTGATTCATAGAAAGCTCACTCCTACACCCAGATCGTAAGGAGGAATTCACCCATGTATTCTTGGAGTGCATATAAAGTTTCTTATTTTACTTAGAGCTCTGATCCATTTGGAGTGCAGTTTTATTTATAGTAGGAGGAACAGATCTAATTTCATCTTTTTCCAAATGGCTAGCCAGTTGCCCCAACACCATTAAAAAGCCCATCTTTGTCCCAGTGACTGGAGATACCACTTTTCTCATAAAGTTCCATACATGTTAGGGTCTGTTTTTAGGCATTCCATTCCATTCTATTCTAGTCTGTGCCCCAATACCGCTCTGTTTTAATTATAGAGGCTTTATAGTATGTTTTAATATAGACAGGGCTAGTCCCCTCTCACAGTTCTTCGTTTTCAATGCTGCATGCTTACTTTTCCATATGAACTTTACTTATCACTTTGTCTGCTTTCAGAAAAAAAGGTATTATTGGTACTTTGATTGGGAACATATTATATTTATACATTACCTTACTAAGAATGAATGTCTTGATTATGTTGAAGTGTCCTAGTCAAGAACTAGGAAGGTCTGCTCAAGACTACTTCTGTGTATTTCAGGAGTGTTCTATAGTTCTGGTCTGTATGAGTTTGTGAGGGCTGCCGTAACAAAATACCACAGACCGAGTGCTTAAACAACAGAAATTTATTTACTCAAAGTTCTGGAGGCTGGAGTTCCGAGGTCAAGGTTTCTCCTGAGGCCTCTCCTCTTGGCTTGCAGTTGAGCACTTTCTTGCTGTGTCCTCATATCGCTTTTCCCCCTAGTGTCTCTCTGTATGTCCTAATCTGCTCTTCTAATAAGAACACCAGTCGGCTTGGATTAGAGCTCACTCCAATGGCCTAATTTTAACTTTTTAAAGGCCCTATCTCCGAATACAGTCACACTCTGAGGTACTTATGATTGGGGTTCCAATATATAAATTGGGGGGAGGGGGAGGGGGAGGGTCACAATTCAATCTATAACACTGACCATAGGTTTTAAATTTCTCGTTAAATTTATTCTTAAGTGTTTTATCTTTTCTGCTGCTATTTTAAATGGGGTTTTCTCTTCCATTATATCTTCTAATTGGTAATGACATATATGGTTATTGATATTTATGATATTTCTGTTACCTTTTTATTTCCTACTACCTGGGTGACTTCTTTTGTTGTCTGAGTTAGTTTTACCTTTGATTCATTAGAGAGCTCTCAAGATAAATGATCATGTCACCAACAAATACAGTTTTAATTTTCCCGTTTCAGCTGTTTTCTCTTGTCTAATTGCATTGGTGAGTACTGCCAATATAATGTTAAAAAGTAGTAAAGATAGTTAACTTCCTTGACTTATTCTTAACCTTGGTGAAAATGCCTCTACTGTTTCCCCATTAAGAAGCTGACTTTAATAGGAGAGAGAAAGGGTGACAGAAGGAGACTTGACTTGGGGTGATGAACACACAATACAATATACAGATGATGTATTCTAGAATTTTACTCCTGAAACCTATGCAATTTTATTAACCAATATCAGCCCAATAAATTCAATAAAAAAGTTAAAAAAAAAAAAAGCTGACTTTAGGACTATAGGACTAAGGGGGTGTGTGTGTGTGTGTGTGTGTGTGTGTGTGTGTGTGTGTGTGTGTGTTTAAGGAAGTATCCACTTGTAATCCCGTTACATATCCATTCAGTAGAACACTACTCAGCAACAAAAAGGAATGAAATATTGATTCACACAACATGAATGAAGCTCCAGGTAATATGCTGCAAGAAGGCTGACAAAGAGTGCAAGCTATATGATTTCATGCACATGCAAACCAATGTATGGTGACACAAAGCAGACCAGTAGTTTCCTGGGGAAGAGGCCAGGGGCTGGAGGGAGAGACTGCAAAGGTGCAGGAGTGAACTTGTGTGGGTGATGAGTATGTCCATGATCCAGGTTATGGTGATGTTTTCAGAGGTATACACCAACACTAACCACACTGGACGTTTTAAAAATGTGTAGTGTATTCTATGCCAAGCTTTCCTCAATAAAACATTCAAAAAAGGAATGTAAAGAGGCAATTTAAAATGGTCCTTTACTGATTTTTTTAAATGGCTAAAATGTCCTATTATCTATTCCTTTTCCATTCCCGTCTTCAAGGTTCTTCCTCTGAGCTCTCCATAGTACATTCCCCAACTAAAACGGTTTTTCCCACTAGCTCTACTTTGGGGGCTCTAAATGTACGTCTCCCAACTCAGAATCCTCATCCAGGAAAGGAATTCCAGTTCTTGGCACAGATACGTCAGCTCTCACAGTGAAAACCAACCGAAGATACTGAAGGGAAAGAGCTGCAGAAAGCCTGGTGTTAAAGTGGAGATGACACTGGAGACATACAGGGTGTCATATGGCCCCGTTAAGAGTTAGTAAGCAGAACAGAAAGATACACAGTCTTTCCGAGAGACATGTCCCCAGTCTTTCTCAACATTTTCCACCCAAGTAAACGTCAGTGACAGAGGAGAAGATACTAATCAGGGGTCCCAGCGGCTCCCCTGGAATTATGGAATGGCACTGAAATTTTTCTCTATCTCACCAAAGTCACATATATTTTATGGTTATGCTCTACTCCTCTCTACTTCTCAAATACAAAAATACTTTACATAACTTACAATCAAGTAAAACTGACACTCCAGGAAGACGGTCCATGTTACCCATGGCTTTGGGTATGCAATTATGGCACACTGGTTGGGATGTGTGGATTTCCTATTTACTCAGTGTCACAATTCTCAGAAAACTGCAGTAAAAAGTGGCTGATGATAGCAAGGAGGGAGACAGATAAGATATCAAGCTAAACTCTAGAACTAAGAGGATTTATGTGGAAGCAAGGAAAAACATATCAGGTTGATTTTAGGGGATCACTGTATTACACAAAATTCACATGGACACGATTATAATTATTTGCTATAAGCCTAGAACCATGCTTAACACATCACACCACTTTGCAAATAAGAGTGCTGAGGGGTACTCACCTGAAGTCACATAGAAAGTTTCAAGAGTTGGGAAGGCAATGTGCGCTCTCAACCGTGGTGTCCTACGGCCTCAAAGACTCAAGGTGTCTAGGAATGCTACACTCTGTTCTATACAGCCTGCTTAAGACATGGATGAATAGAACAAATTCCAGAATGTCTCTGGACAAATTAAAGTTAAGGTCACTCCATTTAAAGGAGAAAACTCTAATTTAATAAGCTCAGTTATGATAAGCACCTAACTCCCTGATGATGGATAATAAGTGAATCATTATCAAACCTGATCTGTTTCATCTGACAACTTCTCTAAGTAGGGTGTCTCTATGTTCTGGTTTGCCTGGGACAGTCCCAATGTGCACCTGTTCTCTGATGGAATTATTCACAGGTGACCCTTGTCGCGCTCAAAAGTGTCCTGGTTTGAACAATAAATACTATGGCTCTTCAAACTACAAACAATAATGAAGTCATTTCAGAAGAGGGAAGAGATGAGCCTGGGGTCTGGGGCAGCGGCCAGCCCTCGAAAGAAGCATTACTGTGGAAGAGGTACCCGGAAGCTGGTGAGGCAGGGGTAAGTCCCCCTTTCCCCCCACATCACACACACAAGCTCCTCTCACCTGTGTGGCACCTACAGGACAATGCAGCTGCTCGTCTAGACATTTCTCTCCACCCCACCCAGTGCTTGTTCCTTTCCCTTCAGCAATATTTCAGGGAAGAGATTAAGCAATCTGTTTTCTACTGGTGGACAAGGAAAGAATAAGCATCCAGACTAATTATCCACGTTTAAACACATCTACATGGGATTCTTATTTCTTGGAGCGGGGTGGTGGTGGTGGTGGGAGGGTGACGATCCAGCTCCAAGAATGAGCGTTTAGGTACCACAGGGTAGCAGCTGGCTATTTTCCATTAGGTCTGTGTCGATGAACACAGGCAAGGGCCTGGCCCAGTACAGCATAGGGAATACGGTTAATAATAGTGTAATAACTATTTTTAAAAAACGGAATGAGGATTTGCAAACTCTAGGCCTGACTCAGGTCAGAAACAGGAAGACAGGGTGAGGAATGCCTTCCTCTTAATCTTTTCTTTCCGTGTGTCAGGCTATTTCCATTTTATGGAAACAGAAATCTGGGAGCACGGTGTCTCCCGGGGGCCCTTGTCTGCAGAGCCCTGAATAGGGCCACTCCTGCTTGGCAGCGTCACAGAAGGACTGTGGCTGCGGCTTCCCTTTGAGGGCGGCTCCCACTGGTTCATTTGAATGCAAAGAATCTCCTTTGAAAGAAGCAGCCAATATTAAAACGCTTTCTTTACACCCGTATGTTTCTTTTTTATATGAATCATTTTAAAATCAGACTGTGTGTGTTGCTCCTATATTTTCGGGAGTTCTAATCCTGGTAAAAACCCTAAGCTAGCTCCACACCCCCTCCGCAGAGGCATTCTGGAAGAGAAAAGGCTCCTCCTCGGGGATTTCACCACCCCCCCCTCGGTCCCTTGAAAATCTCCCATTGCTGCGTGCCTTTAGAAGGAGGAAAAGCGTTCTTCCTTTCTTTTCCTGACCTCTCAGGAGGGGGAAATCAGATTTCTGCCTTTTCTCAGTGAGGCACCTCTGCTTTTCAAAGTGTTTATGCATCTCTTTCGGTTAAAAAAAATAAATAAATAAAACCCCTTTTTGGTTAGAAAAAAACAAACTAAGAAAGTTTCAGGAGATATTTTCGTTCCAGGAAGCGAGTTTCAGGAGACATTTGTGATTCTGCTGTTGGACTCGGCTTTTCTGCGTTGCCAAGGCACAAGGAGGAGGAATGAAAAAGAAACAGCTAAAATTGGAAAGAGGGGCTGAGCTTTGGAAAGCATCCATACACCCTCTAGATCCTGGAGGGCATCCCGTACACCCTCTAGACCGGGGAGCTTTTCCGAGATTGGGAAGTACGGTCTGAAATTGGATCACCACGTTGTCAGTAAATATGTAACCGAGTAAATAGGAAATCCACACGTTCCAACCCCAACGCTCAACACCCACGTTGTCAGTAGTAAAGCTGTGCAGCAACCAGACTAAGGCCCACAAGTGACCCACCAAACGTTTATGGACACACTTTCTTTGAACACAGGAGAGAGTTCTATAGCAACGCTGCCAGGTCCTTGCCTGCGTCTGTCGACACAGATGTAATGGAAAAGAGCTATCTGCTAGCCAGGGGCACATGAACACCTTTTAGTTCTGAAGACTCGGAACAGGCATTTAGGTGAGGAGTCCAGACACCCGAGTTCTGGTCCTGGCTATGATAATAATTACTTTTGTGACTTTGAGCAAATCACTTGACTTCTCAGAGTCTCAACTTCCTCACACACAAAAGCAAGGGACTTGAACTCCAGGGCCCTCCCTGCCCGCTGTGCAAGTCTCCTGGCTGATGATAATGCTGCCGCGCCTGCATCTGCAGCTCCACCGCATTCGGAGTTCAGTGCCGACTGTGTCTCGGCTGGGTCTCAGGACACACCACTGAGGTCACCTATGAGTGGAAAGGTGGCCGGGGCTAATCAAGAATGGCCCGACAGCCAGTCCAGCGGCAGCAGTTCTCATTTGAAGACAGGTTGAAGGGGGAAAGGCACAAGCGGGCAAAGCAGCTGTGCCCAGTGTAATATTGATACCAGACATATGGCCCTAGACAACGTGTGTCCAGTGACAAGCACAGAAACATTTTAAGTACGAAGTGACGGAGAGGACAAGACCACTTAGATGTTAACAGCATCACATACAGCATATGTAGGAAGTAAAAATCCGATCTCAGGATATATCAGAAAAATTTTACACTAAGATTCTCAGAACCTTTAATGGAGGTTAAATTAAAAATATATATCCCTAAGTGGTGTCACTTGATCTTTTTGTTTGCTTATTGGTGGTGAGGCGATGGCAGGGGAGATCTGAAATAATCCTATATAATAAAAGCCTAATATGCTAAAGTGTCCAGTTGTTCGTTCAACCAATCAAAGTGTAATATGCTAATGATATGCTAAGGCTGCTCAACTGCTTGCTATGACATGCACTGACCACCAGGGGGCAGACACTCTGACCGGTAGGTTAGCTTGCTGCTGGCGTCTGGCTGATTGGGACTGAGCGAGATGGGCCAGACAGGCCCTGGAGCCTTACCTTTGTCCCTCCCCGACTGGCCAATCTCCCACATCCCTTCCTAACCCCTATCGTGCACTGGTGGGGTCTCTTGGCCTGGCCTGAGCCCTCTCATAATCTGGCGGTGGCAGGAGCCTTTCCCACCTCCGCTGCAGAGCTAAGGATGTCCGACTGCCCATGGGGAGTGGGCCTAAGCTGGCAGTCGGACATCCCCCGAGGGCTCTCAGACTGTGAGAGGATGCAGACTGGGTTGAGGGGATCCCCACCCCCCGCTGAGTACATAAATTGCATGCACCAGGCCTCTAGTATTAGATAAAGTTCACTGAGCATGACACATACACCCATGGAACACGAACTGCGGGCGAGGCACTGTGCAGGGCACCGCAGAGGGACAACCACTGTCCTTCCCCACGTGGAGTTTCCAAGAGATGGCTGAACCCTCGCAACACAGGAGGAAGCTGACTCAGCCCAGCTCAGCAGCACAGCCACCGTTACACAGCTGCTACCCTGAGGGCCAGAGTTTGAAGCAAGGTCATAACCACCAGACTACATTACTCAGTGCTACAAAACTGGGAAGAGATTGTAGAAGTTGTTTATAAAGTTCTCCTCCACTTTTTTGATTGGGTTTTCTTTGGGTGGGAGGCATCTTTTAAAAATTAAGATGGTTTTGCCTAAATGTAGCAACTTTGTAGTATTTTTTTTCTAAGCAAACATCCATTACTCTTGAGCACAAATACATGAATAGAAGACAAACATGTGAACACAATTTGAATATAAGCAGAGAAATAAATTGTATTCACTAACAACAGCATCTTGAAGTTTTAAGAAAGCCATGAAATTTACGTCAAAGAAAATCTAAATCAAACTCAACTTCTGAGAGCCCGACGTCCTAGATCATTCCAGGCCAGATTCCTTGAAACAACTCTTGTCTGTGAGCTACACACCCACAGTCCATCCTCTACAACCCCATGACCCTGTCCAGATTCCTGCCCCAATCTCACCCCACTCTCACCCAGCCTTTTCAAGCTTCTCACAGCTTCCATCTGCTAGTGTCATACTCTGTATCCTTTGCTCACTTGGGCACATTTTCAATTTATTCTTTAAACCTCACCTCTCACTAGTAAAATGGAATAGTATTTTCTCAGATTTTTTAAATTTAACATTTATATAGTGCTTATACTATATGCCTAGTGCTGTAGTAAATATTACCCCTTTAATCCTCCTAACAACGGTAACAAAGGCGCTGTCATTACCTCCATTTTATAAAAGTGGATGCTGAGGTGTAGAGGTGAAATGACTCGCCTATGTATATGTAACCATCGGAGACAGGATTCAAACCCAGGCAGCTTGGCTTCAGAACCTAGGTGCTTTAACCACTGTGGTATGCAGTCTCTCTCAATGTCACGCAGGTATGTTTTAACAAGTTCCTTGGCTATAGTAAGCACAGTGGGATAGTTACTATTACACGAAGACTACTTTTATGGAAATAACCATCCCCAGGAGTCACACCTGGCAGCATGGCTTAACTTCTAAATGCAGTTGAATGTAATCAGTTCCCATTTGGAATTCAAATTTGACTCTGTTAAAAATATTCCGAGAAATAGACACTAGTTGTCAATGATAAAGTTTGACCAACGGGAAATAAATCAAGGCTCCATGAAAACTTGAAGCACAGGTGTGGACGCTCTCAATTTACCATGATCAACCCCAAATGCATGCATTTCTGGTCACATGCTCCCCTACTAAAAACTATGGGTACCCTGCCCCTTTGGGAAAGAGAAAAAAAATTGATTAAAGGGAAGCAGCACAGTGTGGGGTTAGAGCATGAATTGTGAAGTTGGACTTGAAGTTGAATTCTAGCCTCTCCAGTGACAAGTTGTGTGACAACCTAGCTGCACAGCAATGGTCCTGTGGGTACCTCTACCGTGTAATCCCTGCCACAACCCTGGGCAGCAGATATGTTCTCCCCCCGTGTCACAGGTAGGAAACACAAGCTCAACGAGGACAAGAAACTGGCCCAAGGTCAAAGATATCGAGTGCCAGAATTTTAATCCAGGCCTTCTGACCTGAGATTTTCCAGACCAAAGAGAAATCGGTATCTCCTTTGAATAATTGTATTTGTCCCAAATTTCCTAAAAGCTCCACATTCACCAGTCGGCAACCAGCATTCTTCAGTGAGCAAGAGCCCTCCTCGCCCGTCCCCACTTACTTACTATCAGCATGGAGTCCTACTGTTACCCCCAACGGTTTCTAATTCATTTCTGTCCTTGATTACTGTGCGGCTCAACTGTCTGATTTAGCCAGGGGCTCACCCCTGAGTCCTTATGACAAGCTCCCATCAGTTTTCTCTTTTCAAAACAACTCATTTTTAAATTAGCTGTTCTTTTTTTTCCTAAGTAAAAGCTACAGCTTACATATTTCAACAGCATTTACCCACAACTGCTGCCTGACTTGATCTTTACATAAATACCTGTCTCGCACACCACTAGACCTTGGGTAAACTTTACAGAAGCTCAAAGGAAAAAAATCCTGCTGAATCTGCTACAGCGCTAGCTTGATGTGATTTAGGGAAATTACAGGGAAACATAAAGGAAAAAACATACAAGGCGATTCCGCTTGGTTGTCCTATATATGTTTACTTTTAGATTACAAGAAGTTGCCCCAATATCACTTATAAGCAGCACAGGCTCTCTTCCTGCCTTATTGTGACGGAAGATTCCGGACAGCCAAGCAGGCAGATGGTCAGGCGACAGTGATGTGGCCACATGAGCCAGACCACTTACTCCTTAGACCAGAAATGGCTTTTCCGTGCGGAAGAGTGAAGAATGGAGAACAGCAGCATGCCTCGGAGAGCTGTTTTAGAGATGAGGCAGGGGTGTGGTAGAGCGTAAACCGGACCTTCCATTGTCAAGGTGTGCTAAGATTCCGGAGCATAAAACAACCGTTCGAAGAACTGGAGGGGGGAAATTGCCAGACAGCCCTATGTTGACTTGGGTCTTTGTATTTACACACAGTCCGTGTTTCCAGGACTAGATCTTTCTAGATCTTTTATCAGGGAAGTTACTGACTTCTGGTTGCATAACCCGCGGCAGCCCTAGTGTTAGGAAAGGCAGACCTGTACCGAGGGGCACTGCAGGCCAGGGCTGAAGGTCACAGGGATGGAGAAGTCCCGCTGATGCAAGGGGAAGGGGTGAGACGCAGGTGAGTGCTGCTCTCCCATCTCCTCCCCACCGGGAAGATCCCTGTTGACACTGTGGAGGCCCAGACAGGCTAAAGGCAGGGAAACGGGAGTCTGCAGCTTCTCAAACTAACCCCAAAACCAGCATCGAAGGACTACAGGAATCCACAGCCACGCTGGCAAATTAACATTTGGGCTTTTTAACTCTCCAGAGCACTCGTCAGGCCCTTTGAGACTATTAGCGCAGGGCTCATGGGACCCTATAGCTGCCCACAGTCCGTGAGCTCAGCTCTTTGCAATCAATTTCCTCTCTTTGCTCCCCTGACCCCTCCCCAAAGGAATCTGATTTTCCCAAATATCAGGGCAGAGGCCTGATGCCGAGTCTTTCACGGGAACATTCGCGTTTTGAAATGGGAAAAGACAAGGGGGTGGACATACATTTCAGAAAGACATCTCCAGTCTTTTCCGTGAGCCCTTTGGTACCTAGTAGCAAGGAGGCTGCGAGGAAATCCGAGATCCTCAGCCCGAGGTCCCACATCAGCCCACCTCGCCTTCCATTTCTCTCACCTTCCCAAGTGTCCATCAAGAGCACGGGCGCTGTCAGCACGGGCAAGTCGCCTGTGGCTCTTTCACTCCGGCCACATGAAACGTTCCCGACCCGACCAGAACTCACTGGCTGAGGATGACCCACCTGTGGGCAAAATAAGCCCTAAAGCACGACTCATAGGTCTCAATATTATCTCACCCAAAGGCGGACTTGGAAGTATTAGCCAGGCATTCTCTTTAATTTTCACATAAGTGCAATCAGTGTATACACCACTTCTTTCATTTATCATGACAAATACTTTTCTATGGTTTTCAAAATTGTTCTTTTCCATCATTGTGTGTGTGTGTGTGTGTGTGTGTGTGTGTGTTCTGCTTCTAACACGGGCTGTGGTTCCTTTGGTGCTATAAACCAGCAGTGGTGGATGGAAGAGTGCTGAACTTTAAATAAACCAGCAAAATCTGAAAATAGCTGCTCTTGCCCACCTAATGTTGCAGAGACAGAAAAACGAATGAAACAGAGGATAAAGGTCAGGAAAGCAAAAGTAGGAGAAAGATGCTTAGTATAATCTGTAGCAAACAGTCTTAAAATTTCAAATTGGAGTAGATTTAGCAAAAGAAAATGTCAACTCAGAAACAAATCACATAACTGTCTAGATGTCCGCTTCCATGTATGTAATTTATGTAAAAATAACAATTAGTGGCTGCTAAAACTTTCCATCTGTTCATCTATTAATAAAAACACACAAAACCAATGCCCCAAATAATGTACTAAAAAATCAGAATAAACTTCACATTCTGCCTTAGTTTTAAAATATGGAATCCACTAAAAAATCTGGGTATAGCCCGGCTGGTGTGGCTCAGTGGTTGATTGTTGACCTATAAACCAGGAGGTCATGGTTCCACCCCTGGTCAGGGCACATGCCTGGGTTGCAGGCTCGATCCCCAGTGTGGGGCATGTGGGAAGCAGCCCACCAATGATTCTCTCTCATCATTGATGTCTCTAGCTCTCTGTCCCTCTCCTTTCCTCTCTGAAATCAATAAAATGTTAAAACACACACACACACAAAACTCATATTAAATATATATATGTATATATATATATATATATATCCTATTAAATATATATATATGTATATATATATAAATCCATCCATACATACATACCTGCATATAAAATCCTACTCATGATTATATTACCTCATCTGTTCTAGTATTATTGTAAATGACAATGATGAAATTATCAAACACAAGCCAAACACCAATGATAGTATCTAGGAGAACAATTCACCATCTAAACTCCATGTCCACTTGGCTGAGTGTTGAGCTTGGATAAGAGACAGAAGTAGCTACTAAATACTGTGTCAAAACAGAACTTCCACCTGGATGGAGACTGGAGCGCTGATGGACTGAGCGAGAGTCAGTGCTCAGGTGGGACGCTCTCCTCACCCCAGGCGTCCCTCCCGAGGAAGCTTCTGCAAACAGCCTCCGTGGCTCTTCCCCACCACCCACCCGCAGGTACATGTACCTCTTAAGAGCTTTTAAAACATTCTTCCTTCATCCCAATGTCATACACACCTCCCTCACCAAGAGCCTTAGAGAACCATCCAGACTACGACTAGAAATGTATAGTTACTACCCACAGCAGTATATCTGCACCACAGTAACTTATGGAACACACATGTGCTCAATTTCCTCCTAGCCTTGACTTTCCATTTTAATTTGTTTTCCCTGGTCTACTTTATTAGTACTACTTTCCTCTTTATTGTATATCTTCTTATAAACTGATCTAAATCCTCTGTACAATGAAACATACCTGTATGTCTGCACCACCATGGAGACTGGAACACAATGCCCAGATGTGTGAGCCGAGTGAGCTTTCTGAGCGGCCACTCTCAGGCTTGTCAGAGTTAGCTGCGCCCCCTGTCCGTGCTTCTATTATACAACGTGGCACACTGTGCTGTTATTACATGCCAGTCGTTCTTGGGTGGACTCAGTTCCTGAGGAGGAGTATGTGTGCCATAAATGTCTGAAGAGAAATTTAGATGTAGACGAACACAGAGCGATAGCTAACTGTGTGTGTCACCTCGACTGGGCTAAGGGATGCCTAGATGGATGGTAAATGCTATTTCTGGATGTGTCTGTGGAGGGTCTTTGGACTGCAGACCGAGTAGAGAGGCTGCAAGCTGCCCTCATTAATGCAGGTGGGCATCATGCAAAGGCAAAGAAAGGGCAAATTTGCTTTTTCTTTTTGCTTGAACTGAGGTGTCTTTTCCGGCCCTGGGACACGGGTGCTCCTAGGTCTCAGGTCTTGGACTAGGCCTGGGAGTGACACCACCAGCTTTTCCTGGTTCTCCAGTCTGCAGACAGCAGGTCGTGAGATGCCTCAGCCTCTAGGCTCATGTGAGCCAAAGCCTATAATAAACCTCCTCTGATCTATCTATCTATCTGTCTGTGTCTGTGTCTGTATCTGTATCTGTATCTGTATCTGTATCTGTATCTGTATCTGTATCTGTATCTGTGTCTGTATCTGTATCTGTATCTGTATCTGTGTCTGTGTCTGTATCTGTATCTGTATCCTACTGATTTTGTTTCTCTGGAGAACCCTGAATACACATATCTTAATGTTTTATTTTAATAGTTAAAATTGTTGCTAATTAACCCCAAATCTTCAAAGCACTTGTAGTGATCCTATCTTGGTATCTGAATTACAACTTCAGTTATCAGACTCCTAGATAGCACCACTCAGATAAACGAATACTTCTCCAAATGGATGCACTAACACAAGACTTAAAAACCAACAGAGAAAAAAGAAAACCCAATCACCTGGATAAGATAGAAGTTTCTGTCACCACTGCTTCAAGTAAAATCATTCCAATATAAAAGAAACACATTTTTTAGAAAAGATATTGACTTTTGTTTTTTAAAAATATTAACTGCACTACATCTCGATCCTTGAGTACGTAATGTCTTTTTAATATTCTGTGCGTGAAAATATGAAGTATGCACAGAGCACCTTGCTGCGTGTCCAAGCACAACGCTGTCGGGAGGAAAAGCTGGGGTGTGACTGTCGGAGTCGAGAGCTGAACTACCTGCTTCTTCCTGAATCACTACTTCTTAAAAAAATATATTTTATTGATTATTTTACAAAGAGGAAGGGAGAGGGATAGAAAGTTAGAAACATCGATCAGTTGTCTCCTGCACACCCCCTACTGGGGGTGTGCCCGCAACCAAGGTACATGCCCTTGACCGGAATTGAACCTGGGACCCTTCACTCCGAAGGCCGACGCTCTATCCACTGAGCCAAACCAGGTACGGCCTGAATCACTACTTTTTATTTATATATATATATATATATATATATATATTTTTTTTTTTTTTTCTTAATTGATTTTTTACAGAGAGGAAGGGAGAGGGATAGAGAGTTAGAAACATCAATGAGAGAGAAACATCGATCAGCTGCCTCCTGTACAACCCCTACTGGGGATGTGCCCACAACCAGGGTACATGCCCTTGATCAGAATCAAACCTGGGACCCTTCAGTCTGCAGGCCGATGCTCTATCCACTGAGCCAAACTGGTCAGGGCCCGAATCACTACTTTTTAAGTTGAGATCATTGTGGATTCACATGCAGCTGTACGACATAATACAGAGAAATCGGGCCTACCCTTTACCCAGCCTCTTCCAATGGCAACACCTTGCAAAACTACAGAACAACCTCAGGATCAGAATACTGACACTGATTACAATCACGACACAGAGAATGTCCAGCAACCCAAGGATCTCTCCTGGTACCCTTGACAGCCACACCCACTCTCCTCCTCAGCCCCTGGCAGCCACCAATTCCTCCTCCTTTCCTGTCATGTAAAGACTTCCTCTTCGAGGTAAAATTCACCGAGTGACAAATGACATAATGACCGAAGCAACCAGAGTCAGAAACCCGCATTCCAGCAACAGGTGAAGAGGATTTTAGGTGCATTTCATTCTTCCAGCAGCTGGGAGCCATTACGCTGAAAATGAAAGCACCTGGAAGCTAACTGCAGGGTGTTACTTTAAAGATCAAAATGGAAATCTCAGAATTTCAAGCTCAGGTTCAACGTGGCCTTTCAAGTTAATGAAGTTCAAAGGACAGAAGATAATTTTCAAGAACCATGTGAAACACATAAAAAAGAAAAGAAACAAGCCGAACGACAGGAAGTCTCCGTGAAGCCATTTTAGTAGCAGCAGACAGCAGCTGAATGGTCTCCTCACAACCACAGTCAGATGACTTCCTTAACCGCTGTCAGCATTTCCTTTGGTAAAGGAAAAGAAAACCCACACTTACCCCGACCACTAATGAGCAGCCTTGATTCTAAGGCTACTCAACGTCCAAGGAAAGAGTCACCTGTTACATCAGCAGCAGGGCCATCGTCTTCAGAAGCTGCATGAACTTTCTCTTTCCTATAAACTGCCCAAACACTTGCAGAAAGAGAGACTCTTAACATCACGCGCTTAAATAATCTTATTTGTACACACAGTTACGTCGCACTTCTTGGCGGGCCTACGTTCCGAGGAATGCATCGTTAGGAGATCCTGTCATTGTGTGAACATCACAGGGTGCACTTACACCAGTGGCTCTCAACCTCCTGGCCCTTTAAATGCAGTTCCTCATGTTGGGACCCAACCATAAAATTATGTTCGTTGCTACTTCATCATTGTAATGTTGCTACTGTTATGAATCGTAATGTAAATATCTGATACGCAGGATGGTCTTAGGCGACCCCCGTGAAAGGGTCGTTCGGCCGCCACAGGGGTGCGACCCACAGGTTGAGAACCGCTGGCTTACACAGCCCTAGATGGGACAGCCCACGGCACACCTAGGCTATGGGGTCCAGCCTATGGTCTATACGTCATGTTACTGTAAGAAATACTGTAGGCAACTGTAACACAGCGGTAAGTATGTCTGAATCCAAACATAGAAAAGGTACAGTAAAAACATACAGTGGGGCCTTGACTTACGAGTTTAATTCGTTCTGAGACCGAGCTCGTTAAGGAGCTCATTAAGGTGCTCGTTAACTCAAATTACTCTATCAACTCAATGCAAAAAATCAGCTGAGAGACAGCTGGTATCTCAAAAAACTTGTTAGTCGGGACACTCGTAAGTCAAGGCCCCACTGTAGTGGAAAAGATAAAGAATGGTACACCTGTATAGGGCATGTACCTTGAATGGAGCTTGCAGGACTCAGTGGGTGGTGAGTGAATGGGAAGGCCAGGGCATTGCTATCCCCTACTGAAGACTTTATAAATACTGTACACTAAGGCTACACTAAATTTATTTTTATAACTTTCCTTTTTTCAATAATAAAAACATAGCTTACTGTAACTTTTTTACTTTATAAACATTTTAATTTTTTTCTTTTCAACCCTTGAAACAACATTTAGCTTAAAACAGAACACATTATACAGCTGTACAAAAATATTTTCTTGATATGCCTTTATTCTATAAGCTTTATTTTTAGAATTAAAGAATTTTTTTTTTTTTTTACTTTCTAAACTTTGTAGTTAAAGACAAAAACACACACATTAGCCTCTGCCAACACAAGGTCAGGATCACCTACATCACCGTCTTCCACCTCCACACCTTGTCCCACTGGAACGGCTTTGGGGACAATAACACCCATAGAACTGTCTTCTCCTACGGTAACGGTGCCTTCTTCTGGAACACCTCCTGAAGGACCCGGCTGTCGCTCTTCTCATGGGGGTGTCGCTCTTTCCAGAAATATGTCCATGATGGTTTGGTTTGTTTCTTTTCTTCATCACAGATTTTCTTGTAACCAGATAATGCACCATCCAAACCTTCCGGTGTTCGAGTACAAATCTCTTAAGCCGCCTTCTAAGGCACCTGCTGAGGTCTGCAAAAGCATCTGCTAAACCCTTCACTGTGAATTTCCTTGGGGGTTCTTCTTTTTTCTTGCTTCTTCTTCAGCTATGCATTCCTATTCCACTTCCAACAACTCCTCATTAGCCATTCCTCCAGGAGCTCCTCAGTGTCACCCTCATCCACACCCACATTCAAGTTGTTTACCATCTCAGCCACAGCCTTGTTGATTTCTGCAACTACCTCATCCTGGGCAAATCCTTTGAAGTCATGAATGAACCTTCTGAGTGTCTTTCTTCCAGATGCCATTCATAGACTCCTAGGTGACATCACCCTACACCCAAGCAAGGTTCTTAAGCAAACCTTGAACATCATAGATGTAATCTTTCCAGAATTGCATCAGTGTCTTCCCAGTGTTCCCTTCAGTTTTAGCAACAGCCTGGACACAGGTCCTCCTCGGGTCGTAGGCCTTAAAAGCTTCTGTAACTCCTCGATACAATGGTTGGGTCAAAGAGTGATGTTTGGAGGGAAACACACCACTTTGATAGTGAAATGACAGTGGAGTTCTCACCAGGTGGCAGGAATTTTTTTGCTCCATTAAAATCTTATGAGACCAGTGTCATATTGGTGGTCTATTGTTGACCAAAACACTGTTATGCGGCACATGACTGTACTACTTATACACTATTTTTTACTCTCCAAAACTCTTTGCTCCATCTCAATTTCTAGCTAAAAGAAGACCATGTTTCTTTGAGTTGAGTTTTGTGTGTGTATATTGCTGGGTTTTTTTAATTAACATCACAGCAGGTATAACAAGCAGTAAGTAGTATGTTTATATTAGAATAAGGGGAATTCCAGTAAGGTTGTTAGTAAAAAGCAAGTGCAGTTCCAACAAGAGCAACTATAACAAAATATAACTTACAAAAGGGTACAATAGAACCCAAACAGTGATTAGAAATAAACCTAAGAAAAGATGTACAAGAACTTTATGGAGAAAAATTTTTAAAAAGACCTATATAACGTTAGAAAAGATTATGCACAAGGTGTGACTATGTCAGTCCCGCCCCAAATGAAATCAGTGAAATTCCAATAAAATCTCCAGGGGATTTTTCACAGAACTCAAAGAGTAATCTTACAGTGTATAAAATAGAAGTCATAAAAACATAATGGTGAATGAATATAATAAATTGTAGAAGGATCCTCCAATATCATTATATAACTAGAGGCCTTATGCATGAAATTTGTGCAAGAGTTGGCCTTTGCAGGCCCAGCTGCCTTGGCCCTCACAGCCCTGGCTTCATCCAGAAGGTCATTTGGCTGCCCAGTCTAATTAACATATTATGCTTTTATTATTATAGATAATCTTAAGTATACAAAATAGGTATCAAGATGAATTCATATGTACTAATACTGTTACTTATACTTAAAAAGCATGAACAGGAATCTATAATAATAAAAGTGTAATATGCTAATTAGATCAAATGGCTGAACAGTGGAACGACTGTCCAGACGACCTTCCGGGCAACCTTCTGGACGAAGCCAGGGCAGCTGATGTGGCTGTGAGGGCCGCACCCCTCGCAAGAATTTCGTGCATCAGGCCTCTAGTGCTAACCATAAAATTTTATCAAATTCAGAATAGTAGTTACTGAAGAGAATGGGATCAGAGAGGTATAAACTGTAATTTCAGTTTTATTTATAATCTCTTATTTCTTAAACTGGGTGATGGGTACAGAGATGTTTATTATATTGTTCCCCAGTCTTTAAACTCTGTTTGTATGTCTTAAATACTCCATAAAAAAAAAAAGAATGCCTTTTACTTGAGAACCATGTTATGACATGACCTAGCAAACACAATCTAATAAACTACATCAGCACCACCTTGTTAAAAACATGGATTACCAGGCTATACAAGAATCAGAATTTCTGGGAGGGGGGTCATGTGACTCTAAGGCACAGACTCATTTGGGAACTCTTGGTAACCATTCATCCATCAACAAAATCGGTTCCAATCTGACAATGAGATACTTAAGTGCTTACGATTACCTAATCACTTTCCAACTGAAGCAAATGTCCACAATGCGGACTCTAATTTGAGAGCAAAACCGTACAAATTTTAAAGTAGCGTATCTTTCACTATAGACCCCCCCCCCCTAAAAGGTAAGACATGTAAAAAATTAGAAATATCTTATAAAGTAATCGCATCAAATGATTCCACTGCAGAACATAATTCATACACATCCTCTACAGGGAACATGTCACAGCAAAATTCCACTTCAGAGGAATTACTTTGACGTTTTAAGCCACACGGATCTGCTACACGCATCAACACTGAAAAGACTCGCTTACCGGGGCTCTCCACTCTCTTATAGTGGTAGGGATTGATGCACACCTCCTTCTGCTTGGAGCCGAAAGGAAACTCGCAGCATTCCAGTGGTTTCAGTTCATGGTGGCTCTGCAGGTCGGGCCAGCGCCACACTCGGCAGTAAATGACGTGAGGCAGTCCCTTGCGGTGGGAAACCTGCAGCCTGCCGTCCAGGGAGCGGGGGATGGTGACGCAGTTGCTGGGCTGCCCCGGGCAGCTCAAGGCCTTTTCCAGTTCCTCCATGGCCCCCTTCTTTTTCTTCAGTTTTTTCACCAAAGCATCCACCGCTTTCTCTGCCCATTTCTCTTCTTCGTCGCCCTGCTTCCACCCGAGAAGTCTCTTCACGGCCGGACTTGTGAAGGAAAATAAACTTGTCACGTTCATGGTGATGGCACCGGTCAGACGCTCCTTGTTGATGGTAGGACACAGGAGCCTCCAAATGCAAAAGGACCCGAGGAGGGATTCCCCTTTATTTACATAGGACTCTCCTTAGCGTCTTCGTCTTGAGGTGCTGAAAAGTAGGAAGGACCATTCCTAGTGTTTCAAAAGGTAACCCAGAGTCAGTACCTGGAAAAGAGAAAAGAAAAAAAAAATGTTTAAAATCATCTCTACCACAAGCCACAAGTTATTAAAGAATTACTATGGGCCAGGTCTGATTTTAAGTGCTTTTATCTATTATAGTATGATATGAACTGACCTACGTCCCTCCTAAAACTCATGTTAAAACCCTAACCCCCAACATCACTATATTTGGAGAGGGAGCCGCTAAGGAAATAATGAAGGTTAAATGAGATGGTGAGGGTGGGGTAGTATCTGATAGGAATGGTGGCTTGACAAGAAGAAGGGAGGGTATTTCTTTCTCTCTCTCTCCCCCATGCACCGAGGGAAGGCCATGTAAGGACACAGAGAGAAGGCAGCCATCTGCCAGCCCAGAAGAGAAAACCAGAAACCAAACTGGCTGGGACCTTGATCTGGGACTTCCTAGCTTTCAGAACTGTGACAAATAAATGTCTGTTGTTTAAACCACACAATCTATAGTACAGTAAGGCCTCATGTAATGTTCTCGATACGTTCTGCGACTTTAAGCAAAACAATGTATAAGGAATCCGATTTTTACCATAGGCTAACTGGTACAAACAAGAGTTTGTATGGCATCTCATCAACGTTATAACAAAACGTTGAACAAAATGACGTCATTCAAGGACCTGCTGCACTTTGTTATGGCAACTCAAGCAGACCAACACACAGCATTTAATCCTTTAAATAATCCTTTCAGCTAGGTAATAAAAGCACTGTCATTTTACAGATGAATAAACTGAGACACAGTTTTAAAAGTAGTGTGTTACTGCCAGGCCGGTGTGGCTCAGTGGTTGAGCATCGACCTATGAACCAGGAGGTCACGGTTCGATTCCTGCACATGCCCGGGTTGTGGGCTCGATCTCCAGTAGGGGTCATGCAGGAGGCAGCCAATCAATGATTCTCTTTGATCGTTGATGTTTCTGTCTCTCTCTCCCTTTCCCTTACTCTCTGAAATTAATAAAAATATATTTCAAAATAAATAAATAAATACATAAAAAAAAGTAGTGTGTTACCGTTTACATGATTTCTGATACAGAAGCAATAGACACCTTAGTACAAAACAGTTCAAGTTCTCACCAGATATTATAATGTTTTATATTTAGATTCATTTATAGCACTAAAAGTGTATTTTAAGACACACCTGAATCAACAAAAACAAATGTTTTCATTTGTTCAAGTATTTTTAATGCTAAAAGGAGAGGTAGTTATATTTTTACCACATAAATGTAGCAACAATTTAGGGTACTTATTCAATGAACAAGCCTATGTCTATTGGCCACAGGTTATGTAAGGTAAGAAATTTATTTCACACTTTTTCAAATTTGCTTTCTATGGCCATGAACAGAATGATGCACATGAACACATACTTCACCAAATTCTTTAGTGAAGTTGTCTCATTTAAACCTTCTAGTTACCTTTAACCAGATGTAAGCACAAACGGTGAGAAAGATTAAAGAGGGTAACTTTACACAAACTCTGGCTAAGGTGCAGTAGCATGTATCAAACCAACCTCCTCCCAAAAATTACTATAAAAGCTGTATAAAATGCAAACAAACTAGGGTGGGGGAGCCTGGTTTTTAATGGCATGAAAAATCAACCACGGTGCCCAACCGGTATTGCCCAATGGTTAAGTGTTGACCTATGAACCAGGAGGTCATGGTTTGGTTTTGGTGGGGGCATATGGTGGGGTTTCCGGCTTGACCTCCAGTGGGGGGCGTGCAGGAGGCAGCCAATTCATGATTCTCACTCATCATTGATGTTACTCTCACCCTCTCCCTTCCTCTCTGAAACCAATAAAAATATGTATTTTTTAAAAAGCAACCAAGGTACTCAGGACCATAGTGGCCAAGATATTGGAGAAAAGGAGAAAGCAATGAAGTGAGCTGAGCATTCTTCATTGCTTTTCTTTTCAAGGCATTTGCAAAGCCTATGCTATGAATAGCAAGGGGCCTAGTAGCCATTTTGAAAGAGGCTAAAGACCCAAGCAGAGACTTCAGTAATCTTATGGTAGAGACAAAAAAAAAAAAAAAAATTGGAGTTGAGGGCCTGCTAAGAAGGCCTGGCGAGTACACTAGGCTTTTAGTTCAGACCCGTAAGGGCAAAAATGACATGGACCAGTTTTTATACTAAAACACAGCTTAGAATCATCTTAATACTAAAATGGATCAAGGTGATGAGAAAAGAGAAGAGTGACAGAGGCTATATTTGTAGATAATGGCCAAGGCTTTACCAAAACTGGCAATAGACATCTAGCCACAGATTCATGAAGCCCTCTAAATCCCCAAAAGGATAAGTACAATGAAATAACATCCTTAGCATGCCAAATGTAAACAAAGAGCTGATAACTCAGAATTCTATACCTAGTAGAAAAAATCATGCAAAGAGATGATTGTGAAATAAAGATGTTTTCCAACAAACAAAATCTGAGAAAACTGGCTTCCAGCAGGAATTCCTCAGGCAGAAGGAAAAAGTTCCTAGAAAGAAACAAGGAACTGCAGGAAAGAATGAAGAGTTCCAGAAGGGTAAGTAAGGGTAAGTCTAAATGAATACTGATGTCACAAAACAATAATAGGAATCGCTTTGGTGTTTAAAACATACAATTAAGATGCATAACCCAAAAAAAGCAGAAAGGGCTAAATGAAGTTGGTGTTCTAAGCTCCCTCTATTACCCAGGCTACAGTAAAGAATTAAATTATTATTGATATGTTTTAAAGTCATGTCATAATAAAGCAACCACTGAAGGAATAATTTAAAAACTATAAAAAGGTAATAGTTTTAAAATATGTAAATTATTTTTTAAAATATGACTAATACAAAGAATATAAGGGGGAAAAGAAGCAAATAGTGGATGGGACAAATAAACAGCAATACAATTTAGATCTAATCTCCAACGTATCAGCAATTACTTAAATATAAACAGATTAAATATGTAAGTAAAAGATGGGGGTGAGGATGGGGAGCTTCTCTTAACCACAGTGTACTTATGAGAGACACAGATTAAATATAAGGGTGAAGAAAGGTTGATAGGAAGGATGGTTATTCTTACCAAACTGCTGGCAAAGCTAGCCAATCAGACAAAATAGGCTTCAAAATAGAAGCATAATCAGAGATAAAAAGGGACATTTCATAATGTTAAAAGAGTTAATCTACCATGAATATATCACAATCCCGACACCATGAATATATCAAATTTTTATGCACATAGTAACAGTCTCAAAATACATAAAGCAGAATCTGACAGAATGAAGATAATAAAGAGAATCCACAAGCTAGTGGAAGATTAACACAGTAACTGATAACACAAGCAAACAAAAATCAATAGATACAGAAGATTAACAACGTGTTTAAAAACTTGATCCAATTCATATGCGTATATCATTGTATCCAAGAACTGTAGAGTGCAAAATACCTTCAAATACACATGGAATATTTAACCAAAATGACCATATAATGAGCCATAAAACAAATCTCCATACAGAGCAAAACCATACAGAATGTGTCCTTTGATCATAGCATAACTAAGAAATCAGTAACAAAATGTTGTTATCGGAAATAATTATGCTTTTAAATAATCCATGGGTCAAAAAGAAACCACAGTTCTAAATTAGAAACCCTTTTTAACTTAATGATTATGAAAATATGATAAATCAAAACCTGTAGGATATGGCTCAAACCATGCTTAAAGGGAAATGTATACTCTTAAATGCATATATTGGAAAAGAAAGATAAAGTTGAAAACCAATGTTCTATGTATCCACCACAAGAAAAAACATTAAATTAAATCCAAAGAAAGTAGAAGGAAATGACAGTAGTTATTAAAAAAAAAAAAAGAATAGAGAAAACCTATAAAATCAAAGTAGGTTCTTTGAAAAGACTAATAAAATTGAATAAACCTCTAGAAAAATTGGTTAATAAAAGAGAAGGCATTTATTATCAATAACAAATAAAAGGGGGAATCATTACTGATCCTCGAAATTAAAAAAGATAATGATTATGAACAGCTGCACAGCACACTGTGCATGTCCATAGCTACTCTGTGGTCATTTACACATCTTTCTCATTATAAAACAAGGAATTCAATCTTCTGCCTTCCTATCTTTGGAGTCCAGCACAGTGCCTGGCACACAGCAGATTCTCAACAAATGTTTAGCTCCCTGGGGAAATCAGAAGGCCAAGTGTGGGGCTTCAACTTTATTCAATATTTAATATGAATAAATATTACCTAATATGAATATTATTGAATAGGCTGTGGCAGTCAGTAGTTTCCTTTTTTAAAGTAAAGATTTTTACTCAAATTTACCAGTTCTTTTCATGCTGGTATTATTTCCATTTAACAGGAAACAGAATGATGCTATTATCAAAAGTCACACTTGGTCAGAGTGTACCTATTGACACGATCATTTACTAAAAGTTAGCTTTGCAAAAGAACAAGAAAGACAACTTCTGTCTAGTCCTCAAGTCACAATGTATGAAGGGAATATATTTCTTCTTGTTCTATATGTTATTTTCTTTTATTCCAAAAACTGCTTCTTTATAGTTTAGCCAATGATTTTTAAGTAGAGGGGATGAGTTATTGGAAAAATCACTCGAGGTTACTTGAAACTCTATCACTGATCGGTTTGTTACACTAATACATGTGTTCGGGGGTGGCAGGGGATTAAGAACCCCCATTTCAGACCCGTGTTTTAACTAATCAAATTGACATTCATCCAACATCGCTGTACTGAGCACGGTGCTTCTCCGAGGACAGAGGCACAGATGTCTACACACCGAGGGAGCTCACATTCTAATGCAAGAGCCAGTGCCTAACTATGATGCTATGCGGTGAAAAGCTCTAAAACAGGCACCAATAACACAGAAAAGCAGAAAAAAAAGAGAAAACAATTCCAGGATTTCAGGAAGTTCGTCAATGAGGAAGGATCAGACAGCCTTAAAGGATGGGTAGAATTCTGTGAAACAACAAAGCTAACATTTTGAGCAATCATTACCGGACAGAATGTGTTCCAAGCACTTCACATCTATTAACTAGTTTGGAGGGTTTGCGACAAACCCTCCAAAGTGACCACTAATTTTACAGCTAGGGAAAGGGGAATGTAGAAAGTTGGATGACTTGCCCGAGGTTGTTTATGTACACAGCCGTAAGGCAGAGGCAGAGTTTGGACCCATGCGTCTGGCTCGGCAGCCTCAATTTCTTTTAGTAACCACGCTTTTGTTGTTAATCCTCACCCGAGGATATTTTTCCATTAGTTTTTAGCGAGAGTGGAAGAGAGAGGGAAAGACAAAGAGAAACATCGATGTGATTGAAACACATCGATGGGTTGCCTCCTACATGAGCCCTGACCAGGACCCGGGCCGGGGAGGAGCCTGCAACCCAGGTATGTGCCCTTGACCGTGCCCTTGACCAAAATCGAATCCGGGACCCTTCGGTCCACAGGCTGACACTCTAACCACTGAGCCAAACCGGCTAGGGCTAACCACTTTTCTAAATTGCTGGTTTTAACAGACACACAATAGAAATGCTAGGGTTCAAGACGGTGGGAGATAATACAAGACTGATAAGAAGGGCAGGGTTAAGACTTGTGAAGGGCCTGTGATACATCTCATTCTGTAGACTAGTGGACGGTTTTAAATGAGAGCATCGACATGACTAGATCTATGCTTTAGAAAGACAGCTAAGGTGATATCCTCAATACAGGAAATCTTCTCCATACAGAGACAAGACAAAAACAGAAACAAAACATACTGCTTCAAAGTACTGCAGGGGCCAGTTAGGGGGTGAATGTCTTGATGTCACTCACAAAAATCAAAGGGCCAAGATCACACACACCCTTTGCATATAAATGCAGAGATGACCCAAAATGCAGGCTGATCACTAATTTGTGTGTTTCTGAGTTAAGCACTTTTCTAATATATACAAGTCAAACAGGTCATCTACCTCCCAGTAGGAATTCAAATAAGTCCATGATACTCTGTCCTTGGCAAGACAACTCATTTTTTTCTGCCCCTTTTTGTACTTCCTGCTTTAGTTTATGTCAAAAGTTAAGTGGCCTTATCAGTTTAAAGTGCAAAATAAAAACATGAGTCAGCAAACAGAGATTTCCTTCCCGCTTCTCCAAATACAAACATTTCACACTGACAAAAAAAAAAGAAAAAGAAAAAAAACCATTAATCTAGTAAAGAACCCCCCAGAAGCCTTAAAATATGGAGATCTTTGTTTCACTTTTAGAAACCTAGTCTGAAATATTCTGAACTAGAAAAGGTAAAAAGTTTTTGTACAAAGGTTTTCATCAGAGCATTATTTATTATGGGGGGAAAAGAAGTGTCTAATCATTGGAAAATAGTTATGTAAGCTATAGTACAATTCATTCAATAAACTGTTATATAACCCTTTAAAATTATGCTTATAAAAACTACATAATAACTGGGAAAAACCCTTAAGCAGAACACAGTGATATCGATAACATAAACAACTATGCAGATACACCAAAATATGAACAGTGGCTGGGTATGCAAGGTTAGTACTCTCTCTCTCTTACTTTTCTAAACTTTCCAAACACTCTTTAATGAAAAACTATAGCTTTAAAATAAATGTTTAAAGCTTCTATATTTAATTTGCTAATTACAAATCAACAAAACTCAATTTCAGGAGCTCAGGCCACACACAATCTCTACTTCCATGTCAGGCTGGACCTGTAGTGCGATCTGGTTTCAGAAGTAATGAAAATGGGAGTTGAAAACAGGGTTCTCAATTCAGAGCCCTGCCCTGTGGGTCCTACTCCTGAGAAGGGTTTCTCTGGGCCCTGCCAGAAGCCAAGTGAGAAAAATACGCCTTTTGACTTGGATTTTTAATTTTGCAACTTATGTGGTGTTCCTTAATGTTAAAAGGAAAAAAAGCAAAAAAATCTAACAAGCCTTTAACTGCCGTGCAACTCGCTTTATATATAAAGGAAACCTAAGTAGCCAACTGGACCACCATGGGCATTTCTTCATCTTCCCTCTTCCAGTGAAGACACCCGTAATTATCTGACTGTGTGACTATCAACAAAACACACCCTCTGCCACTTCTTATCGTTCGGATCCCAATTTCCACGGTAAGTTTTAAAAGGAAATTACTTTGATCTGTATCTGAAGATATATTTTTTAAGAAGGTGTGTGGGGGGGGTAGGGGGTAGGAGATTCGCCACCAAGTGTTACAAACCAAGTACCGTTAATAAAAGGATGAGAAGGGGAGGAGACAGATAATGACCCAATGTCCTCTGTAGCTTCAGACCAGTGCCACTTTACACATCTTGCACTGGCATGGGATTCAAGTGATCCCATTAAATATTGAAAGAATAATTAGATTATTCAATAAAAACTAACATAAAATATATGCTCCAAAAAGTGACTGGGGTGAAAAAAATCAGAATCCTTCTACCTTGAAAATAGAAGGTAAATGATCTATTTTCAATGACACAAGCAACTCACTTTTTAAAATTCATTTCTTGTTCTTTGGTTCATTATCTTAACTGTAAAGGTGAAACTTCAAAGCATAAAGATCAAAAGAACCAAGGAACTAAAATCACAAGGTATTGATTAACTTTACTTTGAAAATGGTTACAGTTGGGTGAGTCGTTTAAGAAAAAAAGACAATTTTATAAAATTATCTTTCTATAAAAATATTTGATCCTTTTTTGGGGGAAGCGAGTATTTTTCCAAGTAAGCAAATAAACTGGGTGCACACTTCCTGACTCATACCACTAGCTTTCTTCTTAAACAGATGACCTTGTTTCTTTCTTTTTTTTTTTTTTTAACCTCACCCAAAGATATTTTTCCATTGACTTTTAGAGAGAGGGAAAGACAGAGAGAAATATTGATGTGAGAGAGACACATTGATTGGTTGCCTCCTGCACTCGTCCCAACCAGGGCCCAGATGGGGGAGGAGCCTGCAACTAAGGTATGTGTCCTCGACTGGAATCAGAATCAGAATCGAACCCAGGACCCTTTGGTCCACAGGCCGATGCTCTATATCCACTGAGCCAAACCGGCTAGGGCTTAAACAGATAATCTTATGAATAAACAGAAAAAGTAAGATTTGAGTTTCCAAAGAAGAGCTACAGCAGGGCATCAGAGAAATCATAAGCAAACCATATGATTTTTGTAGTTTAGCATTTTTATATCTACAACACATCACTATAGGGAATGCTAAGGAGATGGAAAAGACGTGTTGCATAAAGTGATTGGTGGCAATATGAATTAGTATTATGAAAAGGTATGTGTAATCTATCCTAACATCCAAGTTTAGATAGGATTCAAGGCCTGATGAGCATGCATAGCTAAATTAAAACATCAACAAAGGGAGAAAAAGATGAACATGGGAGAAGATCTGTAATGTAATTTTTCATTATTCCAAAATGGACTATTAAGAGTACAACTAAAAATGGTACCAACACGAAACAGTTCCTAATAAAAGCATGAAAGGTTACTTATTTTACAGATCCTTAAGGAAAATGATACATATTGACACGTAAGGCAGACAGAAAAAAAAGTTAACTTTTGCTACACAGGATAATGCCATTACAATGAACATAAAAACAGAGATGGGTTTTCTCTATTTCAGTCTCAGAAAACACCCCAAAGTAACAATGCTCTCTGATTTGGTTTCAACAATATTCAAATGTTTCTTTTCCCCAGTTATCCCAACTCGTAACTAGCCTGCTTTTGAAATATTGGTATTGTAGGAGAAAACAGGTGAAGCGCCTCTGTTTCTTTTTCCTGTTTTAAAAGAGCAGTTAGCGCTTGACTTTCGACATTTCTCCATTTCAGACGGGTGAAAAGTAGTCCAAAATAACCAAAGGTAGCCCATCACCAACCAAAATAAGGGGTGGAGGACTTAGAACAAGAAAAAAAAGTGAGAATAGATAAAATCTCTCTCCATTTCTTTTACAGATTCCAAAGCACTTGTGAAACAACCTACTTCACTGCTTGGCAGTTGGACTAAAAGGAACTCTACTTCAACAGAGTCCTCAGAAAAAGAAAACGTACTTAAACAATTTTCCTACGTGAGAAAGCAATGTGAAGATCCTCTGGGGATCACAGAACTCCCCCGGGTTTCAAATCAAAGCATCAGCGAAGCCTGCTGTCAACAACACCTAGAGTCAAATTTCACCTCACGGAACCCCTTACTATCAAGCCTTGTTCTGGTTACTTCCAAACATTTCCCAACTTTTTAAACATGTGATTGCTGGCACAATAACTAGTTTGCCATTTTCTCATGAACATGTTTATTTTTTTCAGAGAGTAATTTCCCAAATCTGGAGAGATGGGGGGCTGAAGGTGGGAGGGAGGACAAGCCACTTGAAAGCCTTTTGAGTGATGCAATTAGGCAGGTACTGTTGCCTTTACACACAGCTCCCAGCCTCTCAGGTGTGACTGAGTGACATGATAGCAAGAGCTGCCATGTGGTGTCTCAACAGAGTGTTAAGTGAATGGGAATCTCGGGGATCGAAAAGAAAGGGAGTACCGCAGACCCTGAATGCTAGCTTACCTACGTATCCGTTCATCACCAGCTGTGACATTTCAGTCAAATGATTTCAAAAGTAGCGCCCCCTTAATGAAAACGCAGCAAGGGATGCCACGATTACAGGAGTCTGCAAGGTCAGACCTGTATGTGGCTTATAGTTTAGGGGTATAGTTGAGGAGTGCCAAGTATGCTACTCAGTATATCTTCATTGCGTTAGAAAATTCTTCAGGACAGGAATGCTTTCGTGTCCTGCTCTGCATACACAAGTCTGTCCGTCCATCCTGATAAAACTGGGCTGTGTGTAGGCCAACTGGCCAATTTCTTAGTCAGAGAGATTCCATATAGACCAGCAAGTGTCAGTTCTGTTATGTTTCATTGGCGAACTAGCTATTTACTTAAGGAGACTGAAGGCGCTTAAAAGTTTTCTTCCTGTCAACGTCAGCAAACAAACTTGGCTTCTTTCTCTATCTCCTTGCCACTTCTTCCAAAAGTTGTATGGCATTCCTTAGTCCCACTGAATCCCCTCTCTTAAATTCAGCCTTGTCACGGGAAACTGTCCTTTCGCACAGGGTGGCCTCCGAGAGAGCCAGCTCCCAAGTACCTCACCCTGACAAACTTCTCCTCTAGTCATCTCAAACACTGCTGAGTCACTGACCCGCAAGCGCTCACTCCTCAAGCATAGGACATGGAAGACCGGAGGCATTTCAGAATTTAATTGCATTGACTACAAGAGGGGAGACGTCTACAGTGGTTGTCTCTAAGAAAAAAGACTTCTCTTTGAGTCATTGTTATCATAGCACAGCAATTCTACAGATGACAAAGAATGCTAAATGTGGTAAATTTCCATTGAGTGGCCAGTTATGAATGGTTCATCATTAGCAAGCGAGTGAAATTAGTTTAATTGAGCTATTACTTACACAAGCATTATACTGATTGTTTTTACAAACATCTTACTGACTTCTTACAGGAGTTCTCTAAGGTATGTATCGTTATCTCGACTTTACTTAATAAACCTGAGTTCAGAGGTTAAGTAACTTTCTCGAGGCCATGTTCTAGCAAGTGGTTGATCTACATTTTAAACCAGAATAGATATTAATGCCTATTCATCAGGGTTTTTTTAAAAAAAAAATGCACATGCCAACTTCACAGGAAAAATGGAACAGGCGGAAAAAACTACCCGTTATTTAAAAAAAAAATTACTGTTTCATTTTTTGGAACATTTTTCTCTTGTTCCACTGAACTCACAGGTGCTGTTTATGACAACAAACTTGCACATCTGTAGGGGTGAGCGGACATTCACGAGGCAGGACAGCCTGAACCCTCTCCCTATATTTAGATCCTTCAGTGCAGAGCTAATTGAATAATTTAATCTGGACCCTTTAGAAGGGAAACACATCCATATTCATCACAGGCATCAAAGGAAACATCTTTACAAGTTATATCCTTTTACAAACCAACATATGGTCTCACACCATTCTCCCAATTGTTGAACTCCTCCTCTGGGAAGAGCATGGAATTTTATTTCTTTTTTATCACTTGAAAAAATCACTTCCCTCCTAATTCAGTAAAACTGGGTGGAGGCCACTTCCTCCACAGGTGAGAGAAATAAAACTTGTTGATCTGTCATTGTCAGGAATTTTAAAGTTAACCATTTATTTTACGTACTTTCAACATGGGAACAAAAGGCAGGCTAAATCCGGAATAAGAAATCAGAGCTCCTTTCTCCAGACTTTCAAAATAAAACCCCTGCCGTGTTTCTGTCGTTTTAAGATGTTCCTAAATGAGAAAACAAGAGTCCTTCCCTCGGAATCAGGGGCAGGTTGCAACGGCAGCTTTCCACTTAGCAGCTGTACTGTGAGCAAAAAGACTCTTCTCTGAGCCCCCATTTGCTTTTCCACAAAATGTTGACTCTACTACCTACCCCACTGGGGAGGTTAAATATAAATATGTGAAACTGATTTGAAAATTATAACAAGCTGAAAAAGGTGACATTTTATTGAGAGCAGTTTCACAAATAAGAAAGCTGATTTTAACATTTTGTATATACAAAAAAATACCCCACAAAAAAAAAAGTTTCTGTCTTTAGTTTTTATCTGTTCAGTGAAGTTCTAACTTTATTTTTTTAAAAACAATAAAAAGAAAAACGGATAAGCACTACAGTCATTCAATGCACTTGACAGACACCGATATTGCGCCCGACACTATGCAAAGCACTGGGACAGAGCACTGAACAAAAGAGACAAAAGCAGTCATTTTTAGGAAGTCCATGCCTTCAGGAGACCTACATTCCAAGGGTGATGGAAGGCCTCGCTGAGAAGGTGACATTCGAATGGAAGCCTGCGGGGGGAGGGAGGAGACACTCGGATCTCTGGGGAAGCACAGGGCAGGCAGGTGGACGTGGGGACGTGCGAGTGCAAAGGCCCGGAGGCAGCAATGTGGCGACCTGTTCCAACAGCAAGGAGCCCAATGGGACAGCAACACAGTGAGGAGAGAGACGTGGGAGGTGAGGT
Organism: Myotis daubentonii; assembly: GCF_963259705.1. NCBI lineage: Eukaryota > Metazoa > Chordata > Mammalia > Chiroptera > Vespertilionidae > Myotis > Myotis daubentonii. The sequence continues at coordinate 59,386,162 of NC_081844.1, forward strand.
CGGAGAGGTGAGGGGAGCAGACATAGGAACCGCAGGGACTTGTTAGCTTTCCCTCTAAGTTGAGATGGAAGCCACTGGGAGATGTGAAGAGAGATGGAAGTCATGCCCTGACTGACAGTTTAACAGGACTGCAGGGCTTGCTGGGTTGGGAACAGGCGGAAAGGATGGAAGCAGGAAGCAGCAGGGAGACCAGTTCGGAAGCTGCAGCAATTGTTGCAGTTTGAGATGATCAGGGTTTGGACTGTGACGGCAGAAGGGGTCAGACGCTGGAGGTATTCTGAAGGCAGAGCCATGAACAAATACACTTTCCTGCTTACGTAAATCAACAAAAGAACCATAAACTTGGAGAAATCGGTTTAATTTTTAGAAGGACTGTGGGACTGAGTATCTGAGGTGGGATCAAAGGTCACGGAAGAAGTAGACCAAGAGTGATCAGAGGAACAGCATGAAGGGAGTAACAACTAGAAGCTAAAATCTAGTAGGAATGAGGGAGAAGGATGGGAGTGAGGCAGAACGTGGAGGGAAGGGAGTGGTATAAGCTGACAGATACTCCAAGCTGGGTGTTTTCACAAAGGCTGGCGGGAGGATGGTTTGGGGTGGCAATGAGGAGGATCCCCACACCTCCAAGCCCCACAGTATGAGGTGAGAAGAAAACAGGCAGGACCTACGAGAGCTACAAGGGAAGCGGCATCCTCAGATCAGCTTCATCTATGCTTAAGATTATGCACAGCCCAGATAACCCAGATGTCTAACAACACAGAATGGTACATCCAACCATGATGTAACTGTTAAAAAAAAAAAAAAAAAGGAAAAAAGAAGACAGACTTTCATGTCTAACATGGAAAGAAAACCATACCATAATTGTTCAATGTCTTTGTTTGTTTGTTTGTTTGTTTGTGGGGGTTTTTTAATTGATTTCAGAGAGAAAGGGGGGTGGGGGGGGAGAGAGAGAGAGAGAGAGAGAGAGAGAGAGAGAACCATCAATGATGAGAGAGAATCATTGATTGGCTGCCTCCTGCATGCTCCCCACTGGGGATTGAGCATGCAATGTAGGCATGTGCCCTTGACAGAATCAAACACAGGACCCTTCAGTCCACAGGCTGATGCTCTATCCACTGAGCCAAACCAGCCAGGGCTGTTCAGTGTTTTTTAATTGCAGAACAACATATATCATATGATCTCATTTTACAAATAGAAACAAAACCTGCACATGTACAATATATGTGCATCTTTAAAGGCCTGGAAGGAAATAAACAAAACTGAACACGCAGTTACCTTTAGGAGTGAGATAGGAGGGGAGTGTAAGAGAGCTGACTGTTTTTTTTAAATAATCAATTACCGTTTTCAATGTTAAAACCCCAATAATAAAAACTAAACATTGGTAAGAGATTTAGTCTACAGGGCTCCAAAAGACAATATTATGACCAAGAGGCAGAAAGACATCATGTTATAAAGAAAAAAATAACTGAAATTGTTTCTGTACAGAACGCCATAATTTATTTATGTACACAGGGTCTGAGTGAATATGATATGGCTGGGAATGTACTTTTTTATTAAGCAACTCAGGAACATGATAACAAAATTCAATTTTACAAAATGCCGTGACATGAACAGAAAGTAAATTTCCGTTAACAATTCAAACATCCTTCACATTTTTCAGTGCACGAATCTTACCCCCCAAAAATGTTCTGTGCTATTCAAATATCTCAAGAGCAGTTTGCTCCTGTCCCTTCCCCAGTACAGAAATCTGTTACTTAGAAAAAATAAAATAACGCCTGAAAATCAAAGTTTACATAATCACTGAAACAAACACTGAGATCAGCCAGGTTCCACTCTCCTCCACATGACAATCAATGGCATCCTGTTTTCAAGCTGCCGAACACTGGACTGGCCTTCCCCACGTCCAGTTGGCCACCTCAGCGCAGAAACTGAACAGAGAGGGGCAGCCTCCTCCAGAACTGTGAGAGCTCCTACAGCGAGAGCGGGAAGCGGCAAAGGCGACTTCTCTCACCGGGTTAGGAACATAATGCTGTGGACATAAGTGAGCGTCACCTACAGAATCCGGTGAGACCTGCACCGTCACTCCAGACCCTGGCTGCCTCAGATCACTTGCTCAGCCCCGTGATGGCACTCACCGCTCCACAGTGACTGACTTACCATCAGAATGGAGAACCCTAACAGAGTGGTCCTAGAAGACTCCAGAACCCCAGTCCTCTGTTACACGTTCAGCTACTAAGACAGCTTTCGTCTCCACTAATTCACTATGTGATTGAACAGTTCTTACTGTGCTTCCCACCAACAGAAAGGTGCAGTGGAAAGAAAATGAGAAGACTATATCTCCCACACCACCAAGGACACAGCTGTAAAGGGTGTGGGGGAGGGACGGGAGAACCATACTATACAGCTGACTGTGATAGGAGCCGCATGACCTGTTCAGGCTGTTTAAGGAAAGACATTCGTGCAGGGAGAGTGGCCAACAGCCTGTGCCATTTTCTTTGCCATAATGACCTCTCCCCTGCATCCTGGGATCTGAGATACCTGCTGTGCAATGGAAATCCAAATGAGTTCAACCACCGACCAGTTGCATCAATGGGTGTGAACTATGGAATGGATAATCCAAAGCAGCCTTCATAAAAATTAGCCATGGCTTTTGGAATATATTTTGCTTTATCAGAGGAAGCTTTCAATTCCTTATCACATTTTGCTAACACTAATAATAAAACTATTATATACATGAGAACACAATAAATTAAAAAAAAATACCTGTTCAAGACTCAAATATTTCTGTGGAAAATCTATAAGTGGATGACAGTTAAAAGTAATGATTTTATTATAAAAACTTACAAACATATTTTATCATAAAAGTCACTCTATCTTCCTCTGGAAATTCAGGCTATATGCAAATGAGCCTTTACAGAACACCTGAAACATCCCAGTTTGAAGACCCAACAAATTCCCATCACCATCACCATCACCACCAACTTCAAAGGGAGAGCATTCTCATGAAGGTGGTTCTATGGGAGACCTCACCTAACAGCTCACCCGTGGTCTCCATCAATTTTCCAACAACTCTAGTGTTCAGAGAGAATCATGTATCATTCTCATGTCATTACCACCACCACCACCACCACCACGAAGCACCAGTATCTGTTCTGAGCACTTTATACCTATTAACTCTCTTAATCCTCACAAGAATCCTAGGAGGTAAAGACTATTTCCGAGATGATGAAACTGGGGTGCAGAAAGGTTAAGGAGCTTGCCAAGGCAACCCCTCGACCACCCAGTTTCCCCTAAATAACCTCCTCCTCCGTCTCATGTATAGAGCAGAGGGGGTAACAAGCAAGGATTTCTTTATGGTTTTATTTCTTTTTAAATTTTTATTTATTGATTTTTTAAAATTACTTTTGTGAGAGAGAAACATCGATTTGTTGTTCCACTTACTCATGCATTAATGGGTTGATTCTTGTAAATACTCTGACTAGGGATCAAACCCGCAACCTTTGTGTAGCAGGATGATGTTCTAACCAACTGAGCTACCGAATTAGGGTTTATGGTTTTATTTTAATCCATCCAATTCCTTCCCTTCCAAACTTAATTTATTTTTTCATTGTTGTTTTCCTTCTTAATTTACTCACACTTTCCTAGAACACAGAAAAACCAAGAGTTTTATCAGGGCAGCAATGACAAAATTAAGTTCATTTTCATCTAAAGAGCCTAGACTACAGATAAGAAGTATTAAGCTATACCTCAACAAGATATATGGAAAATGACACCATTACTTCACACCAACAGCTCATAATATTCTTAATATTCTTTTCTTATGATGAGTCATGGGACATTAAAATTAAACTCCTTTTAAGAAATCCACTTTCCTTATTATATTTCCACTAATTATTCTTAGGGTCCCTTATGAAAACATAAACAAAGCAAAACAAAAATTACTGCCTCATTTATTTATTTATTTTTGAAGCAAATGTAGAGATAGAGAAAAGTTAAAGAACTCCTTCAAGTATCATGTTTATTACAAGTAAAATATTTAAATATTCACTTTAATGACTCCGATATAGCTGGCAACCTCAATGCTTTCTACAAATAATGGCAAAAAAAAAAAATAGTACTCTCAATTGGAGAGATCTGGGTGCAGTGGCGTGGCAGAAACAAGTCAGTGACACTGCCACTTCTATGTCCTATCTGCCTCTAGACCCCCTTGTCACCCTCTACTCCAGGCTTTCTCAACCTCAGCATCGCCCTGGCCTCTACCCACTGACGCTGGAGAAACGCCCCTGCCTGCCCCCCGCTGTGATGACCCCTAATTCATATTGCCCGATGGACCACTGCTCTATTCTCCCCTTTCCCTCTTCTCCTTGTAATCTAAGTGCCTCGGGCCTCAAGAGCTTTGTTTAACTTCATTCTAGACTCCAGGACACAAGGAACTGCTGATTTCTACAACAAGGAAAACACGGCAAACACATGAATCTGTTCTTCCCATCTCTTTTCTCCTCCAAGAAAAAAAAAGTGGGAGAACAAATCAGCTAACACTCAAACATCACTAGTACGTCTGGGTATAAAAGACCTAGTGCATAACCACAGTGAACTTACAACATACCACTTTTCCTGGCATGTTTTAAAAAACATCAAAATGAAAAAAGTTTACTCAGCAATTACCTATTGTGTGTCAGGGCTATATTCTTTTTTTTTTTTTTTTTTGGTATGGAAATATTCATAATACTGCTATACATGAGACTTCTCGTGGTACTTTTTAAAAAGCTCTCCGAGAGAGAGAGAGAGAGAGAGAGAGAGAGAGAGAGAGAGAGAGAGAGAGAGAGAGAGAATGAGAAAAGAAAAAAAGCTCTCCACTGTAACCCTTGAGAGGGTTCCCTAGGGACAGGCCCAGTCATTTCTGAGGTGGTTGTTCATGTACTTCTATGTGCCAACAGGTAAGAACCACTGTACTAACACAAAGATCATAAACACACTGTCCATATGCCTTCACGGAACTCAGTCCAAAGAATTAATGAGGTAAGTGTAATAAAAGCCATTAAAACTGACACTGGATGAGACAAGCAGGTTTGTATTGTCCCTCAAAGGTACAAGATCCACAGTGCAAGTCCCACACTTATGGCCCCGTATCCCAACTTTATCAAGCTGTAGGAGAGATACACTATGAATAGAAGTACAATTATAAATACAGACACTCAAAAACCTGCTGAAAGAATTAACTAATGTAGAAACGGGCAGGAAGCAAGAGCTCTACCAAGCACATCAGATTCCTTTCCCCATCCCTTGATTTTGAAAGACTATCCCCATTATAAGAGAAATGCCCTCCAGCTGAGATGATATAACATTAATAACAATGGCTTCTCATTTAACTTTTCATATCATCGCAGTCTCCCCTTAGGAGCAAGAGTGCTTCCTCAGGGCGGAAACTGACATACATTTCTCTGTCCCTCCCAAAACAGAGCCCAGTGCTGGGCGCACAGTAGGAAGGCATGAAACACCTGCTGAACAGGATTCATATCAGCTCAACCAAAGGCAGAACCCCCACAGTGGGGATGCACCGTTTTGAGAGGAGGCTCTCTGGCAATACAAAGCAACATCCCAACCTGCGCAACATGACCAAACTCTTTGGTGTAAATAAATACAGCCTGGGTGCCAGTCATTTAAGTAAGTTCATTTGGTTCACAGTTAACAGAAAAACATTTAAAACCAATCAAACACTCCCTCAAGCATGAACAGACTTAACAGAAGTCCTGAGCACACAAACATGAGCAACGGGAAAAATAAAGAAGAGGTTGTTATTAATTATGCCAGACGGCAAAGCCAGCAACGGACAATAAGCAAAACAGGAAGCTGCACTGGATGAGCTGGCAAGCTCTATACAATCAACCGTCCTGAGCTTCCACAAGGCTAAATGTCTACTTTCTCCAGCTGCACGCACTGCCTTACTCTTATTCCCCTTCATGAAAAACTACTCTCTGATCAAATTAAGACCAACTTTCCCCAACGTTCATCCTCTCTCTCCAACTCAACTGGAAGAGTTTGAGGAACAGCTCTGACCAATGCATCCCAGTTTAGGGGCCCTACTCCAGTCAATCCTTCAGAAAGGACTTAAGAATGGGGGGCTGGCGGGGGTGGTAACAGGCCAAGTGCTGAGCTTGTAGATGCGATTTAAAAGCCCTTTCCCCCCCAACTCTGAGATATCTGCAGGTCATTTACAAGAAATAAGATGGTGAGGCAGAAGATGCTGACAAATTCAAATCTGTCTAGTGGCTGGGCAAGAACTCAGTGCCGAGGGAAGATGGAGTGTTCGTAACTTAGGTAAGGGTCCCACCATCAACCAGCTGTTGATCGCAGCACATGCAAAGCCTTTCTAACCCCCACAAGCCTAACCGTTATTCTTAAGAGAAAATCTAGCAAATTAAATGCTGATGCCTAACTCTTTCAATCCCCCCCCCTTTATAAGTGGTTTTACTACATGGGAGAACTTTTCTCGCTTTATTTTAATACCTATAAACGAATCCATCTCAACCATCAAATCCACATTCCAAGACCAACACTGTGTCTCTTATGAATGAGGAGATGTCACTATAAAGAAACTCCAATACTGCAAGTCAGGTAGGAGGAGGAGGCCCGTTCCCATGTGCTCTGTTAAGCACTGGTGTCTCCCAGGTTCATGGTTCGTGCAAGCTGACTAAGAAACCGCACACACCTGATAGCCCAGTTTTCCCAGACTGCGACTTCCTGGTCCACAAAGAGTAACACACTGAAGAGTCTGGTGCAGGACACAGCAGCACATTTTATGGTTATTAGCAGCTTGCATTTTGTTTGTGAATCGCTTGTTCGTGTCTTTTACCAGTTTTTCTCAAAGAGTGGTATTTCCTATTCACTTAAAAAGTTTCTTACCAAGAACAGTAACTTGCTGCAAATTTGTTACCTGAAAGACTGTATTTGTGACTGTGCACTTTGTCATTTGTGGTCACATAAATGCTGTCAAATGCATAAGTTTTTCCTCTATGGTTTCTGCCTTGGGAGCCACGTGTAGAAGGGCTCTACAACCGGCTATTAATACCTCCCCACCTCTGGAAATGGCACAAACCAATCCCCCTTTCCTTCTGACACTATGACGAGAATCCATGCCAGGATCTTTCTGCACTGAGCATATATTACTCGAATGAAAAATAAATTTTTTTTAACACTAATGAATGCTATAAGAAAAGCCATTGGTAAACTCAGTATATTTACTTTTTAAAGCTCTTGGCAATTTAAATAACTTAAAAATCATTAACAGGCATTCATTCAATTTCTACACTTCTCTTAAAAACCTTTACCTACGATTGTCAGGGAAATGTTCCATCTACAAATTCCCAAACTTGGTATTTCACAATTTCATTACCGGCATTCCCATTGCTTCACCCTTCTCAATTCGTTTAGTCCATTCGACTCCGTATAACCCGTGACCCCGCTGATCTAGACTGGATTCAATACTGCTGTCATTAACATTCTGGACTCTAAAATCACAGTGATTTTTAGAAAGAGCTAACATTTTCTGAGTGTTTATTACATGCCACGTCCCATGCTACGTCCTTTGTGTAGTCTGTATTTCAACGACTGAGATGCTCCTCCCATTTTCACCTCCAAAACCAGGAAACTGATCATCAAAGATATGTCATGTCTAATTGACAGCTTTTTCCTCAGTAGCACATGAAATAATGTCTCACAATTGGCAGCATCTTAGATTAAGTGAAATATGAAAGTATAACTCGTTTCATTCGCAATCAATCCTGAGGCTATCACTATCACCTCTCTTTTCCAGATGAGGAAAAGTGAGGCACAAACACTAATGGTTAAGTAGCTTTCCCAAAGTTATAAAAAAGCAAGGAAGTGTTGGGGCTTGCTTGGACTTAAACCCAAACATCCAGATTCTAGAGCCTCATTTCTTAACCGATTTGCTATCTCTAGGCCAGAATCAACTCTACCAACATTTCCCTCCAATCTTACTATGGAGCCACCTAGACGCAACAATTACCTAGTCCTCCCTACAGCCACATCAAGTCTTTCCCCAGGTTTCCCCCTACTGTTTAGACTTTGAGTTCTCCATAGATCTCCTGGCATACCACCTACAAGGGTTCTCCCAAAACTTCTCCATTATTCTAAGCTTCCACTACCATCTGCTGAGTCCCACACCTCACAGTCCCAATGAGGGGCTGCCTTCCAGACTGCTGGGAAAAGGAGCACAAGCTGGCATGAGCTCCACCATCTGCTTTCTCTCAACTGAGACCCCATCCTGCTTCTTTCTCAGACAACTCTCCCTCCTTACCATGGCTAATATTTCATCCCCTGTGCTCAAGATCACCAACTCCACCAATCTTTGTTTTCTATCCATTAACTTCTTTCCCTCAACCTTCAAGTATCAAGAGGTCCCATCTATTTTGAAACATAAGTCACTCAAGGGAATTTTCAGAATCTAGTTCTCATTTCCTAGAATACTACGTCTATTCTCCTCAACGGCATTCACGTGATTACCCGACCGTTTCTCCTTCACCATGAACCATGAGACACTTCCCCTCTGACCCTAGTTCTGGGATCCCTCTTCCCCAAGCTTCCTCTGACCCCATACCTTTCACCCAGTTCCTTCTTTTGTCTACTTCAAACATACCATCCCCTCCTCCTAAATCCCAATTGTGGGTTTCAATGGCAGAGACAACCTACCAGTTCTTTGTTTCTGTTCACGATTCTCTCAAAACACCTTGGAAGTTCAACCATCATTTCCAACAATCTGTACTTAATGTTCTGAACCCTTCCCTAAGCTTCAGCTTAGTTTGTATCTCCAACCTGCCTGTAGAATACGTGGATACCCCACCTTAAATGCAACCCGTCAATTCTAATTTATCATTCACACAAACTATATTCCTTCTACAAGTAGTTCTTCCCTGTCCTTAAGTAAAGGCTTTATCAATTTTACAGCTACTCAGGGTGGAAACTTAAGAATAATCTCTGCCTCCTCTCCCTCCCATTACTCTGTAGCCAAATAACCACCAAGTGCATTTTACTCACAAAACCCACCTTATCAGATGGATAACTCAAATAGCTTTCTTCTTCATCTCCTGGCATTATGGGCTCTACCCCCTCCAATCCAAACTGCATGTTCAAACACCTTCAGTGATTTCAAATGTGCCCTTTTCCTGGCACTCGAAGGCCCGAAAATTCTCACCCCAATTTAACTTTTCTGAATCTCTCTCCCACCGCACTGCACTGGGCCCCATCAGGAATACCTACTGTGGTCAGGTAGAGCTGCTGCTCACCAGCCTCTCAGCCGTGGGCAAACGCCCGCGGGCCTGTTTGAAATGAATAAAACTAAAAAAAAAAAAAAAGACCGTACCCTTTTATGTAATGATGTTTACTTTGAATTTATATTAGTTCACACAAACACTCCATCCATGCTTTTGTTCCGGCCCTCCGGTCCAGTTTAAGAACCCATTGTGGCCCTCGAGTCAAAAAGTTTGCCCACCCCTGCGAGTCTAGATCTATGCTGGCCAATAGGATAGCCACAGGTGGCGATTTAAACGTAAGTTAATTAACATTTGAAATGCAGTTCTCAGTTGCACTAGCCACATTTTAAGTGCTCAACAGCCCCGTGTGGCTAGTGGCTGTGGTCCTCACTTGAGTTGTCTGTAAAACTTACCTCTATATTTATTACCTTGCCACAACTTTTGCAATGTTGTTGCATTTAAATTTTCCATTTTGTGTGTCTTCTCACCAATGACTGAGCCCCTCAGAACTAATATTCATTGAATAATGAAGCATATACTTATGAAATGCTGCATCAAAATTACTAAATGAGCATATTTTAAAATCCCTCTTCCATTAAAATGACACATTCTTTCCAATTAAACAAAAGATCTTGCATTTAGCTAACTAAATAATGATTTGATTTTAATGCCTAATGATAACACTTAAAAGATAATAGGTTCCCTTTTCTCTTGTGGTGTTTGAAACTGAAAGAAAAAAAGCTGTAAAGATCTGAAATACTTCCACTTTGCAAAAGAACACTGCAAAGAAACCACAAAAGATAGGCAACAGGAAAACGAATGAATAGTTTGAGTAACTATACCCTAACTATCTGAGATTGTAGGAAAAAAATATCTATAGAACAGCTGCCCTAAAATTAAGAGGAAACGACAAATAAGCATTAAAAATTATGTATATAAATACATTTTTAATCAAAAGTTAGACTCCTCTATCCTCTTCCCAAATATGACATTGTATTTATTTGCATTTTGAACACAAAAGCATACAGATGCATAATCAGCTGCTGTGTGTGTTCCCATAAATTTAAGCTTGTTGTCAAGAAAATTAGTTAAGAAACCAATCTACCACACCACAGCCCTGGATTCTTACAAGGGAAGAAGGCTCTATATCTGAACATGAGAAACTAAGCAGAGAAGAGAATCGCCAGGTAGGGGTTCCCGTGAATCGCAGAGGGTTTGATGCTTTATTTTCAAGAGGGAATCATCCCTAAAGTTCTGATTTTAGCTTAGAACAACTATTACAAAGATGTTAAATTGCTAAAATACTGCAGTTTTCAGTACCTTCCTACCAATCTGATGTAGTCACTGGAGTTGAACTATTTATGAACGTTTTGGTTTTTCCCATCTGAAAGATAGCTTCCCTTATGCCAATGACTCTTCCACAGGGCCTGCTCACTTCTGCAAGTCAGCAAGCAGTGGCTGGAAAGGCTATATTTTTGACTATAGGACTAGCTGTACACCATCTTAATAAGGTACACCAAAATGAAGATTTAAATTTAGATTTTAAGTACATTCATGTTAACTAGCTTAGCTATTTTCTTTTTTAAGCAAGTTGCTCCAGAGTAAGTATTAAAAATATTTCAGGTGTTTTTGTGGCAAATCCAATGACAGATCACCAGTTTAGACTAAAAGTTGCCCTGCCAGGTAATCGCAGAAAAGGAATATAAAGAGTCAAGAGGGCCCGGCCGGGGTGGCTCAGTGGTTGAGCACTGACTTACGAACCAGGAGGTTACAGTTCGATTCCCGGTCAGGGCACATGCCTGGGCTGTGGGTTTGATCCCCAGTGTGGGGCGAGCAGGAGGCAACCGATCAGTGAGTCTCTCTCATCGTTGATGTTTCTATCTCTTTCTCTCTGAAATCAATAAAAAAATATTTTTAAAAAAGAGAGTCAAGTGGTTTCAGTGTGGGGCAAAATGGAGATGCCTCCATCTGTTAACAAAGCATGCTCTGCTAATCTTGGGAGCAGTGAGTAAAACCAGGGCTTCCTGGTTGCTGACCACATGCAGGTGCGGTGACAGTGGTGTACCTGGAGAGGGCACAGGAGCTCTGCACCCCTTCCTCCAGACCTAGCCCTACACATTTCTTCCATCTGGCTGTTCCTGAGTTGTTATCCACTATCATAAATCGGTAATAGTAAGTTTAAAAAAAAAAAGGAAAGAAAAACCATATGTAGAAGTACAATTACAGAGAACACTTCATCAGCCTCAATGTCATTCTATAATTTAATATCAAACTTCTCTACCTTTTTATATTTACATTATCCTTTTTCTCCTCAGATCTTTCCAATTCTCTCCCTAGTACCCCATAGCTCCTCCCTAAAAATCCCACACTTTTAGCTCTCGGTTAAGAATGTGATTTATTTTTTAGTTAAAACAGGAGATATATATGAACTGCCTGGCTTAATAGGAATTTTGTACAAATCTGGAATCACCCATCTTCTGGAAAGGCCCTGCTGATTAAATCAGATGCAGGACTTTCCTTTTCCATCTCCAAAATAGGAAAAAAAAAAACACAAAAAACAAAAAACCTCTCTGAGGTTGTCAGACTTGATTCCTTCTCAGCTCAAACAATGCTATGTACAAAAAGTCAACACACCAAAAAATTCTTCTTTCTCCCCTCCCCAGATGACGATACACTGGGTATGCTCAGAACAAAGCTGCAGGAACAGTGAGTATGGTAAGAACAAATAGCCCTGGCCAGCGTGGCTCAGTGGATAGGGCCTCTGCCTGCGGACTGAAGGGTCCTGGGTTCGATTCCGGCCAAGGGCATGTGCCCGGGTTGCAGGCTCAATCCCCAGAGTGGGGGCGTGCAGGAGGCAGCTGATTAATGATTCTCATCATTGATGTTTCTGTCTCTCTCTCCCTCTCCCTTCCTCTCTGAAGTCAATGAAAAATATATTAAAAAAAAAACAGAAGAAAGAAAGAAAAAACAAATAGACAAGTAAGAACTTAACAAGTAGAGTGATCCAGAACCTGGCTTTCCCTTCTTCTGATCACTACATGGGTGACTTTTAGGTAAGTCAGCTATCTTCTCTGAGCCTAGGTTGCTCAACCTGATATGAACCAACTGGATTAGAAAATCCTCAAAGCAACTTTTAACACTAAATAGCTCTATTCTCTATAAAGGAAATTACAATCTGAATGTTTATGAATGCACTTGGCACCACAGTCCCATGATGTCCTTCACCTGAAATGTCATGCAATTTGTGTACTTAAGTGTACACACAAGCTTACCAGACCATACAAGCATTTTTGGATTAGAAGATGGGAGTGAAAATGTATAAAAGGTCCCCTGATTTCATCAGATTCTTAAACAGCCCTAACCAAAAAAAAAAAAAAAAAAATAGTTAAGAACAACTGAACTGTAAAACTACATAAAAGTAGACATTACATATAAAAAAAATTTTTTTTTCCCCAAAGGAGTTTGCAATGAACTATTTGTATCTCAAAATGCAGTGTTTACCAGCTAAGGGAAGGAAAATATTGATGAGATAAACTGAACTACTAGAACTTTCTTCTTCAGTACCATCAGCTTGTGATTATACAAGAAAAAACACAAGGGGAAAGTGGCAGGAATGATCTAGAAAAGCAGAAATAAAACTCATTTGGTTTTTACATCAGATTTACTCTTCCAATTATGATCTGCTTCCATACGGATTAACATTGTTTCCTTTCTTCCAAACACTTAAAAGGAGATAGCCAAGAAAAGCACAAAATTTGTCTAAAGGCCTAAAAATAAAAGCAAAGTCATATCTATACTGGAGTAATGAAGTCCAGCAGAACAAGGATTATTTGGGAGGCCCTAGAGTCAGACTGCCTTTTTCATATCATCATCACTAGCTATGGAGCCTGAGGCAAGACAGTGAATCATTCTGAACTCAGTTTTTCTTTTCTGTACATCCATACTTAGTCAAGTTTTGAGACTTAAATGAGATAGGAGTTTTAAAAACAGGAAAAAGTCAGAAAAAAAATAGCTATAATTATTTCTCCTCCCCAAAGCTTTAAATCAAAGAAGAACCCGGGACATCAATGATAAATGTAATCCACAGAAAAGTCTACCTCATTTTATCCAGTAGCTGCAACTGGTTCATCCAAACAAGTAGCAAAAACTGACATGTCTCTTTCTCCTTTTGACCCCACAAACTCATCAGCAGAAGTGACACACACAGAAGTAATTGAAAGATGAGTACTGGAGGAGGAAGAAGAGAAGTAAAGTCCCAGACCAGCACTGTCCAATGGAACCTTCTGCCATGATGGAAATGTTCTATATAGCTATCATCCAATATGGTAGCCACTGGCCACATGGGGCTATTGAGCACTTGAAATAAAGTGCTACTCAGAAGATCAGTATTTATTTTTACTTAACTTTAATTAATTTCAATTTAAGTACCCACATGTGGCTAAGGCTACCTTATTGGGCAGCACAGACCAAGAGGACCCATAAACTGAATAAGGATTGCCAAAAATCTAAGAAAAAAAACGAGGGTCTTTTCCTGATTTGTTCATATGTTCAATTCAAATATCTTTTGTTTTCAGTGGAGACCTAGTCCCTATGACTAGTTAAAGAAATAACATGTCAGCTGATACATCAACAGAGAGCAACTCAGTAAGTATGTGGTCCTCTGATATTTTAGGAGGTCCCAAAGGCCAACTTAAATTCAAGCACACATGCAGCATGATTCAGGAGAGGGATCGGAGCTGCCAAGGTCCAAACATCAGCACCTCCACGACACCTGCTTCTCCACCAGCAAACGAAAAGCTACTTACACGATGCAGACTGAGCACCCCTGCATTTGTCAGAAATTCAGAGCTCTGTAAGCCTTCCCCTCTTTCCAAAACACCAGCATTCCTGGCTGGTTCAGCCTTTCCACTCTGAACAAAAATCCATGTACCACCCATATCTGAAGCATAACACCAGACTCCTGCTTAGCTGCCCCTGTAATATGGTTTAATTATGATGACTGAACTAATAGGCTGACATCATAGACTTTTACAGGCTGACCCCATGTCATCCTGATGTATCATTTTGCACCAGTTCAGTGCTGTAAATCAATTTAAGATCTCGAGCAGGTTGAAAAGGCTGGTAATGATGCTTTCTCTGCTGCCTCTGGGGACTCTACATTATACACAACTTACATTATTTATAAAGCTTCAATGATGCCTCCATTAGCCTTGTAAGACTACACAAATGAGATCTTTTATACACACACACAACTTGGCCCTGATTATGTAGGCGACTGCAGCTTAAATATACTGGTCTAATTATATTCAAGTTCATTCTTTTCCCAATCCAACCAAGTTAAGTTTTATCTTTAACCCAGCATTACTAGAAATCAAAATTACAACCTGAAATTTACTTTTTAACTATTAAGTGTATTTGGGGGAAATGCGACTTACTTCTTCCTAATGCTTTAATGAACTTAGCAGAACAAAATTAAGTTTCAAGAGGTGTAAGAGGTTAACATTTTTAATTGCCTAAAACTGTCATTTCTCTAATGCAAAAAGTCATCAGTTCTTCAAGGGTATAAAACCAAAGGATACTGCAAAAAAAGAAAAGTGGATTTGGTTACATACCTAGGGTTGGAGGGGTCAAAACTGAAGCAAGGACCTTCAGGAGAAACTCGATCTAGCCTGGATCCCCTAGAGGCCCTGGCATCACCCACTTCTAGAAAATCATCTCTCTCCACCCTGGTTACAGTTTCCCAAGAATTGCAATATTACACAAATGTACACCACCTGCACAGAAATATCAAATAACTGCGAATGGGACCGAGGGAGGGCGGGGGAGGACAAACACTTAAATCAGGACAACATATTTAGGCCTGGCACCTACATGTCAATAACACTGGATGCACAATATTTCTACTAATTGAAAATGCTGGGGCAGTGAACACTGCTTCCGCCTCGACTCTTTCCCAATGGTGGTGGCACTACAGCTCACCTACTACCTCCAATAAAACGCAAAGTGGTAATTAGCAGCAAGGTGAAAAATCAACCTGGCCAGAGAACAGTTTTCTCCTTGTGCTCCTGAATGCAGTAGGCACGTTACCCACGCCAGGCAGGCAGCTGGAGCGAGCAATGTTCGGAAATAAAGGCATTCTGCCATTTGTCCACAACAGGAAAGACATACAGAAATCGTGCAACTTCTGAATCATTCCACCTACTTTGAAAGTTCCGATACAATGGAAAGGCCGGTTGCCGCAGCACTCACGAAAACGATGCTTTCTCGGGAGATGGTGCTGAGACGCGCCTCGTTTCCAGAAGGGAAGCCAGCGCCTTGCCGGCTGTCTCGCGCAGTGTATTTAAAAATCGTTTGCGCTTCCAAATAAACAAAAGCCGCAGCTACTGCAGTTGTGAGATCCGGCAGGCATCTGTCCCCCCTCCCTTCCGAAGGACATCAAGGAAACGCTCTCCCCTCAGCCTTCATATTCAGTAAGCAGCTAGAAAAACAAGCCCACATCTCCCGGCGTCTCACCCCCACCACCCCCACCTTCTACAGAAACAACCCCGAGAAACCCTCCCAAAGCCAGCGAACGGAGTAAATGAGCAGTTGTCCAACGGCGAACTCACAAATACACTTGCAGTGAGGCAATCGAATCCGGTCAAGGGAAAGGAATGAGACGACACTTGGAGGCGCACGGGGTGTAGGCGGAAGAGAAAAAAAAATTACGCGCCGCCGCCGCCAAACCTTTGAATAAATTAGAGGGAATTTCGGGACGAACTTTCCTTGACCTCGACCCCCAAAAGGCTCGTTGGGGCAGAGAAGGGGACCGATGTGGGGCGCCGAGGGACCCAGGGCACCGGTGTCCCCCCGCCCCCCGGGCGAGACCGGCTCCGAGCGCCCAAAGGGCAGCGCCGGCGGCCGCCCTCCAGCTCCCCAAAGGGTGGCCCGAGCCAGCGCGGGACACAATGGGCCAGCGGGCCGCGCGGACGGCCTCGGCCGGGCTGCAGAAAGGGAAAGAGAAACGGGGAGCGGGCGGAGGGGAGGGGGGCCGGGAGGTCCCGCCGCGAGCAGGGCCAGGGGCGAGGCTCTGGCCGTGGATCGCGGCTTCCCCACCACAGACCCAACAAAGACGCGAAGGGAATCCTGGCTGAGCCCTGCCGGCTGGTTGGAGCGAACGGAGGAGAAGGTGGCAGGTTCGCTCCTCCGAGCGGCCCGGCGGCGCCATCACGGTGGGGTGGGGGGTCCCCGATCCGCCCCACGCGGGCAAGAGCCCCCTCCCCGCAGCGGCCCGCGCCCGGCCCCGGGGACAGCGGCAGCCCTGCGGGCCCGCACCCGAGTGGAGGCGGCGGCGGCGCTGGAAGTCCAGGGCGCTGAAGGGAGAGGGCGGGGACGCGACAGAGGAGAAAGTTGGGTTCGGGTCTGTTTCGTTTTACCGGGTTGGCGGCGCGCCCGTCCTCGCGGGCGCACGAGTGGCCGAGCGAGCGGGGTCCCAGGGCCCCGGTCCGGGCGGCGGGGTGCTGCCCCGCGCTGAGCTCGCAGGGTCCCTCCCCGCGCCTCGGCCCGGGCTGAGCCGCTCGGCTTCTCCTTCCTCCTCCCGCCTGCCCGCTCGCTCCCGGAGCCTGGATTGATCTGGTCGCGCTGGCGTCAGGGAGTCGGAGCCGCCCAGCCTCCACTCCTCGGCTGCCAATACCCTGCGCACTCGCCCGCCCGCCCGCCCGCTCACACGCGCACCCGCGCGCCGCCGCCACCGCGCGACCAGGGATCCTCTCCAAATTCTTGGCCGCGCCGGCCCGAGCGCGGACCGCGGGGGGAGCGGCCCCCGCCCCATGGAGTCCAAGGATTAAAAACTCTTCGGCGCATTCTGACTTCCCTCCCGCTGCCTCCTTTAGTCCCCGCCAGCGGACTTGGCGCATTATCTGCCAGGGAAGTTCTTTGTCAGTGTTTATTCTCTGAAAAGCTCATCCACAGGTCCACCGCGCCCAGAGGAACCTACAGTAAACGTGAAGCGCATGGATGGCAATGATCTTTCCAGAGTCGCCTTTTTCTGTCTAGTTTTCATTGCCCTTCACCTATTCCCCAATGATTTGCAAGTCCCAGAAGGTACACATATCCAGAATTGGACAGCCTCGTAATTGTTGCATGTGCTTATGCCAAACCCTGAATCCATACATGTGTTCTGTGCCATATCGGGGGATCTAATGATTCCAGTAAGTAACCTCGTTGCTCCAATTGACAGATGCCACAATAGCACTCTAAATTTTTGATCCGATTTCTACAGTCTTTTCAATGATACCCTTCTTCCCGTTAAAAACAAACTCTCATCTACCTGATCAGCATAGACACTGAAAATATCTTTTTGTTAAGACTTGATTTTTCTCTTGGCCAGCTCTCTGGAAGCTGGCATGAAATCTTGGATAGTTACCATAATGTTGAGTTATGTTTAGAGACGAAGTATTGTTCTGAGGAATAAATTTTACATGAACCAAAAGAATCATTACCACCCAAACAAAGAAAATATCAGACATCTGTAAATTAATGGTACTCTCCAGTTGCTCATATATGTTTCCATGTCCACATTACATTTGAAATTCTTATTTATTGGTTACTTTATTATTATTTCTGCTTTCCATGTTTAATTATCGAAAGAAAATGCAACAAATCCCATAAAACACAAATACTGTTTATAAATTATAGATCAGAATATTTCTGCTAATTCCTTCATTAAACTATTTGAGCACTTACTAGCCAACTCTTAGGCCTCATCTTATTTTCCCTAAAAGCAACATTTAACACAGTTCATCATTCGCTGCTCCTTCCAACAACAGCTGGAGTGAACCTTGTTAAATGCCACTCAGATCAGGTCACGCCTCTGCTCAAAACACTCCCTTGATAAATAGAAGGTGCTATCTCCATACAATGGAACACTATTCAGTCATAAAAAGGAATGAAGTACTGACACATGCTACCTGTATAAACCTTAAAAAGCTTATGCTAAGTGAAAGATGCCAGAAATTGTATGCTTTCACTTACTGTATATACAAAATCCAGAACAGGCAAATCTGTAGAGACAGAAAGAATGGTAGTCGCCTATGTTTGCGGGGATGGGGGAAGTAAGATAGTGGTTTCTTTTGGGGGGTAACAAAAATGTTCTAAAATTAGTTTGTGATGATGGTTGCGTAATTCTGTGGATATACTGAAAACCACTGAATCAGACACTTCACATGGGTGAATTATATGGTATGTGAATTTTAGTTCAATAAAGCTATATTTTAAAAAGGCATGCCAGCCCCAGCTGGTTTGGCTCAGTGGATAGAGCGTCAGCCTGCGGACTGAAGGGTCCCAGGTTCGATTCCAGCAAAGTGCACAAACCTGGGTTTCAGGCTCGACCCCCAGTGGGGGATGTGCAGGAGGCAGCCAGTCAGTGATTCTTTCTCATCATTGATGTTTCTATCTCTTTCTTCCTCTCCCTTCCTCTCTGAAATCAATAAAAATATATTTAAAAAAAGAAAAAGAAAAGGCATGCCAGTCTGGCCAGCATGGCTCAGTGGTTGAGTGTCTACCTCTGAACCAAGAAGTCACAGTTCAGTTCCCAGTCAGGGCACATGCCTGGGTTGCAGGTTGGATCCCCAGTGTGCCGGGCATACAGGAGGCAGAGGATCAATGATTCTTTCTCATCATTGATGTTTCTATCTCTCTCTCTCTCTCTCCTTTCCTCTCTGAAATCAATAAAAAAATATTTTTAAAAAATAAATAAATAAGGCATGACATCTAAATGCATTGTATGACCCTTGAGTGGATCATGAATTGAGAGGGAAAACTATAAAATGACATTATACAACTGTTAATTTTTAAACCAATAGATGATCTATTTTAGTGCAATCCTGTTAGCCCCAAATGATAATTATTAACACTCCAAATGCTATGAAATTTGATCTTGCCCCTTGTACAAGTTATTTCTTTTTTAAAATAAACATATTTTTATTGATTTCAGAGAGGAAAGGAGAGGGAAAGAGAGATAGAAACATCAATGATGATAAAGAATCATTGATTGTCTGCCTCCTGCACTCCCCACACGGGATTGAGTCCACAACCTGGGCATGTGCCCTAAATGGGAATTGAACAGTGACCTCCTGGTTCATAGGTCAATGCTCCACCACTGAGCCATGCTGGCTGGGCTATTTCTTTAAATAGTAATAGAAAACTGGACTTTTTAAAAAACAAAAGGACATTATTGGAGCAATTGTGAAAACTTGAAAGTGGGTTGTATATTAATATCATGTATCAAAACAATAAAATCTTCCCTTGGCTCCCCATTTCACTCAAAATACAAGTTCTTACAATGCCCACAGGGCCCTACATGATCTTTCCTGCTTTACCACTCTGCCCTGGCCTCCAACTGTCTCCCTTGCTCACTTCCACAGCCATCCTGGCCTCTTCACAGGGCCTGGGACAACCTGTGCACACTGCCACCGCCGGACCTTGGCACTAGCTGTTTCCTCCCCGCAAGCCCTTCTCACAGACGCTCACATGGCCCCTGTGCCTTTCCTCTCTCTGGTCTTCACTCAGTGTTCCTCTCAATGAGCACTACTCTAGCCACTCTATCTACAATTGAACACACACCCCACACACCCCTCCAAAACCTAAACACTTCATATCCTCTTTCCCTGCTCCGCATGGATGTTTCACTTATCAGTACCTAGCTACTTAGCCACAAGAGCAAGATTCTGGGTCTGTTCCATTCATTGCCATATCTCAGTGCCTAGAACAGTATCTGCCACCTATAGGAGCTCGTCAAATACCTGTTGGATGAATGAATCAAGCACTGTTTAAGTCATAGGGGCTATGGTGGCAAACAAAACAGATAAAAATCCCTGCTTTCATCACGGAAGACAAATAATGAATAAATACAGCCATGTATCACATAAGGACATTTCTGTCAACAGGAACTGCATATACAACAGGTGGTCCCATAAGACTATTATGGAACCGAGTCCTGGCTGAGTGGCTCAGTTGGTTGAAGCATCGTCCTGTACACAAAAAGGTTGCAGGTTCGATTCCCAGTCAGGGCATATACCTAGGTTTCGGGTTTGATCCTTGGAGCACCTACAGGAAGCAACTGATCAATGTTTCTCTCACATCGATGGTTCTCTCTCTTTCCTTCCTCTCTCTCTAAAATTCACATATCCTTGAGTGAAGATAAAAAATAAATAAATAAAAATAAAGATTATAATGAAACCCAAAAATTCCTATCCTATATAATAAAGAGCTAATATGCTAATTAGACCAGATGGCAGAATGACCTTCTGGAATGACCAGTGGGCGGGGGCGGGGCCACAGGGCCATGAGGCACCAAGATAGCTCAATCTTGGTGACATAGCCACAGACTCCCTGAGAATGGAGAGGGTGGAAGAGATACTGGAAGCTGGAAGAGAGAGGAGCAGATATGAAGCAGTTTTCTTCTGGGAGAGTTTGAGAGCATATGAACTTTGGAAGCATGGTCAGCCTGCCAGGCAGTGCTTTTAAATGTCTATTTGAGGTTAGTGGTCATGAATGTAGAGCAAGACCAGTCAGCATAGTTGTGGATTTTTCTCCAGAGTCCGCAGCCATTGGGGGTAAAGCTGGGTTTAACCAGGGCTGGGTTTTGCAGGAGGGTATGATAGAGAAAAAGAGTGTTACAGAGCAGAGGGTGTAAGCAAGGGAGTGACGGTGGGGGACTGTGATAAGAAAGGAGGTGAGAACAGAAAGGAGTGGAGGACGATGGAAAGGTGATGGGATCAATGGATTGAAGGTCCCAGTAGGGTCCAAAACCCTAGCTGGTTTGGCTCAGTGGATAGAGTGTCAGCCTGGGGATTGAAGGGTCCTGGGTTCAATTCTGGTCAAGGGCACATGCCCAGATTGCAGTCTCTATCCCCAGTAGGGGATGTACAGGAGGCAGCTGATCAATGATTCTGTCTCATCATTGATGTTTCCATCTCTCTCTCCCTCTCCCTTCCTCTCTGAAATCAGAGCACATGCAAGAATCAACCAACAATTAAATATATATATATATAATTGCTGGAGTTGGGAACCACTCCCAAAAGCTGGGGAACAGACTGAGAATAGCATGCTTGAAATTGAAATTATGGAGCTGGGACAGTTTGGGGTCATGCCAAGATCTAGTGGTGTGACCAGAGAAAGCTGGATGGCTGAGATGGGTAGAAGACAAGTTCCTGGTACCCAAGGTCCCTCAAGTATAATGCAACCCACATTCTCTCCTGGTTTCCTTCATACTTGCACACAAACACTGGCAAATTTGCAACAATATTCCCCCAAAGCATTTCAATATTGTATCCTTTGTTCATACTTGGTATGGGATCCTGCCCTCTCCAATTTTCAAAGTCCTATCTGTTCTTTAAGACCCAACCAACATCATCTCCCAGATAGAAAACAAACCAACAAAAATATGTCTTCAAGCTGGGATGTATGGTTTTGTCGAGCTCAAAATTCTCATTTTAACAAATGACGGAGATGAGGTCTAGAAAAGTTAAGTAATTTGCCCAATGTCAAAAAAACTGCTAAGTGGCAGAATCAGGTCCAATTCAAAAATCTCTGAATCCAGAGTTGTCTCTTCTCCATCCTAAAGCCTCATCCCTGAGGCCTTCTGGCTCCCTTCCTCTTGCCGTGCCCTATACACTGCATTTGTACCTATGGCATGTCACAGAGCACTCATCGCTTGACCCATTGATTATCACAGGATGTCCCCCAAAATGTGTACAAACTTTAACAGCTGATAGCTCAATTTTGAAAATGAAATGTATTTTAATAAGCACTGTCTTTATAATTATTCAAAGTGTGTGTATACATTTTGGGGGTACACCCTATATCATCATCAAACCCTATAAGCACATTTACAAAGATAGATGCATAATGACTAGCCTTTCTTTCCACAAAAACCTACCTTTTTTCTCTTCACCCATACAAAATTTTGGCACAAGTCTCTCTACAAAAGCCTCATTGGAGTGCTGTCATGGATCAAGCTCATAATAATATGTATCAAGCTCACAATAGCAAGAGCTTACTGTGCATTTACCTGGTACAATGCTAAACATATGAGAGGCATCTTCTCTTTCTGGTCTCAGAGTCTCCGTATGAGATAGATGCCATTACCCTCACCTGCTAGTAATATCAGTGCCTATCGAACAGGGATTGTGGGGAATAATAATGAAAATAATAATGACGATGAGGATAATAACTAATATTTATTCAGTGATTACTATTTTCCAGGCATTGTTTTGAGCACTACTTTATCCTTCCAAACAGTTCTAGGATATAGTGATGTTATCTCCGTTTTATAAATAAGGAAACTGAAGCACCAAGATGTGTAGTAAATTTCCCAAGATCAACCAGCAAGTAGGACCCCTCTAAAGAGCCTAGCATGGCTTCCGGAACATTGTATGTGTTCAATAAAGTTGCCAAAACTCTTTTCACTGAAAGTTCATAGTGCTGTGCTGAGCATACAATTTCTGCCTCCAAAGTCAAGTATTTAGGTAGACTCACACTGACAAAATATTTAGTGGACTGTTCAGTCTTTAAAAGTTTTAATAACTATATATAAATTCCAGAAACAAATTATTTGTCTTGCCCAGCAACATAGTCCCGATACGCCAAAGTTGCGTGTTTGATCCCCAGTCAGAGTACATACAAGAATCAACCAACAGATGCATAAGTGGAATAGCAAATCTCTCTCTCTCTCTCTCTCAAATCAATTTTTAAAAATATTCTTAAACAATTTTGCTTGTGGTAGCAATTTCTCTCCACTAGACCTGCACCCATTGGCAAGCTTGCCCAAGTTGAAAGACTGGCTTTGTCAGCCTTTAACACAAAACCTAAATGATTGTGGCTTAAGCAAAACAGGAATTTATTTCATCTCTTAAAAACAGAGATCAAAAACAGGAATTCCAGGAATGGTGAGGCAACTCAAAGATGTTAAGGCCAAGATCTCTGTGATTTCCTTGGCTTCTCCCTCATTGTTGATTATAAAATGGCTGCTGTAGCTCCAGTCATCACATCTGCCTTCCAAGCCAGAAAAAAAAAGGGGGGGGGGTGTGTGTGATAAGGACAAAGGCATGAACTGAGTCTGAAGCCCCTTTAAGGAACACACCACCGCCACCACCATCTATGGCAGGCCATCACCACCACCATGACATGTATCTGCCTACTGCTAGCACATCATTAAACACTGTCTTATGGCCTGTCCTATTTGCAAGAGTGGATGGAAAATGCCATGGTTTTTGTTTTGAACCTTAGAAAATTGCCGATGCAACAGGATGGAATTCCTGCTAATGATAAGAAGGGGAGGATGGATGCAGCGATGTGCTCCAAATGGCTCGCTCTGGTTTGTAAGAGCTGTTGGTTAAATTTTTAGGTTTTTTACAAGGTGGTTGTTAAACATATCAATAGTCTGAAATTGGTCACAGTGGGAGTGTTTACACCACAAAATATTGGCAAACACCACAAGTTAAGGCCTTTTCTTTTCTCTTTTCTTTTTAGCCAGTTAAGCACCAGCACACCACTGAGTACTGGGTAGGTAACTAGGAGTCCCTGCCACAGGAGGCTTTTTGTTTTCCTTGTTATGTTTGTCATTTATCTTTGACTGCAATGCTTGAGGCTTAGGAACTGAGGTAAGTAATCTTTTGAAGTACTTGGCATATTAATAATCCCCCTCTCTTTATTCCATAAAGATGTTGGGTCTTAGTATGTATATTAGGTTTTTAGTATTTCCCCAGAGAATATACAAGTAGTTTTTTTTTCTTTATTTTATTTTTCCCATCACCATTTATACACCCGATACCCTCTTCTACCTCCACCGTCCCGCTGACCCCGCCCTGCAATCACCATGAGTCATCCATGCCCATGAGTTCCTTCTCTTTACAAGTTGTTTTTTGGGGGGGCATTCAATTAGGAATGTCACAAAACTGCTGTAACATTTTGTTCAGGAACTCGAAAAAGTTCCACGTAAAAATATTCTGTTCTGGTAAGAGTCCGCCGTGCAGAAGCAGCCTCCGCTTTCTGTCTGAGGCTGTAGTAGTAACTGAAATACTAAGCTGCTGCTAAGACAGGCCAGCTCTTCTAAGTTAAGGTAGAACTTTCCTGAGGCACGAAAAGTCCTTTCCAGTAATTTCTTCTTCCAAAATTTATTCCTGGAAAATGAGGCAAGTAGAACATTTCCCCCTCCTGGTTATAAAGGAGGAATCAATGGGTTTTCACTCCTAAGGAGGAAATGCCTTAGGTAAGTATTTTTAGGTTTCATTTTGAACACAAACAGGTACTTAAAAACACAGCACTGATAGGGACAAAGAATGGCTTTCCTTTGGTTTGAAGGGAGGCAGTAAGAAGGCAGGCAAAGGCGACATCTGTAATAGTGTACATTCAACAAACACTGCTGACTTCTTCTACTCCCCACCCCTAAAAAGAGGAATGACTTTCGGAGCTGAGCCAGACACCAAGAAGCAAATCTCACGGGCTTGTGAACACGGCCCCACCTGAGAAGTTTTGCCTCCAGAACAGAACGTAGGGCGCTTAGAAATGAGCACCAGAAACAAAGTCTCATATAAATTAGAGTTGGATTTTCCTTTTTCTTTTGTGATTAACAGACAAGACTGACAAAAAGAAGCTTTGAAATTTTGCATTAAATTTTCCTTTCATTTCTTTTGATGGTATCTTGCATGACAGGAATTTTTTTGTCACCTTTGAAGCCCACTGTGTAAATAAAAATAATAAATCTATTTTTTGGTCCAAAATATTTTTTAAGAACCTTTCTTTGTACAACATACATTAGCCTATGTTACCCAACTGTAGCAGCTGCAATGAGCAATCTTATTTGAAAAACAACAATGATCAAATAGCGATCAATCTATAAGGCTTGGGTATGCCACAGAAGCAACCGCATTTGAGCACTGCCTCTGTTCAGGATATTTTTGGAGGGTGGTCCATAACTAACACCTGCTTCCTCTCCTGCATATGGAGAGAAAGAACCAAACCCAGACATCAGAGAGCTGGAACTCAAAATAGGATCTTTATGACATATAAAGTGGGTTGGAATACTTAGCCTTTAGAACGGTGGCCACATTGGCTTGCCAATATTTTACCTCCAAAGTAGACATTCTCAGGCACTAGCACAGTGGGACAGCCAGCGGCTGCAATTTCCTTGTAGTTGGGTCGTTCCCTCTCAGAGAATGCCCTTCTTCTGGTTTCCCGAAGGATTCTTCCGCTCCGCATCGGCATACACCCCGAGTTAGCTCATCTTTCAGAAGAAAGGCTAATGTTGCACTTTTCCACTTGAGGCAAGGGGATCAGGTTTTTTTCCAGTTAACCCAGGGATACTCCATTTTGCCTGAATAAGGCTCCCTAACGTTGGCATTTTGTTCTTAAGGAGCTTAAACTCAAATTTTGCCCATTTCAAAGTTGCTGTAGTTGTATTAACCCACAAAGCCACGCTTTGTGTAAAACCAAAGGAGAGAAAATAATAGGTAAAAAAAATAAAAATTAAAAAAAAAATGGGGAGATTACTACAGAAGGTCCTGGCAAAAGTCAAAGAATAATATTAATCCTGTCAGCAAATGCATACTGAGTGCCTACTGTATGCTGGGCACAGTTGAAGGCACAGGGGGCAGGGTACTACTTTCACTTTCCATTGGGATATATTTTAATTGGGGAGACAAACAATGAACAAAGGAACACACAACAAGTTAAGGTGTGACGGTTTAAGCTATGAGGGCAATAGACCGGCTCTGTGGTAGACCATGATTTTAGGGAACGGGCAGGGTTCTGTTTCAGATAGGGTAGCCAGAGTGGGCCTCCCTGAGGGAGGAACTTAGAGCTGAGGTGTGGACAATGAGATGGAGGCTGGAGAAGATCATCATTTTAGATCTTCACAAGGACTTGGAGTTTTTCTAACTGCAATAGGATGTCATTGAATGATTTAAAGCAGGGGAAAGACAGGATTTGAGCCACGTTGTCCTGGCTTCTCTGTAGAAAAGTGGGAGCTACAGAAGGTTCAAGAGTGGAAGCAGGTAGGCCAGTTAAAAGGCCACTACACAGTAGGCAAAGAGAAGCTTGTGGCTGGGACTGGAGGTTAGTGACAGTGACAGACCAAGGAGAATAGAAAGCTGTGGTGAAATAAATCTTCATTTATTATCAGCTCCAAGAGGACAAGAACCAAGCCAGTGAAAGCTGCCTCTTAGTGGTAACTTGACAGTCTGTACATTTCAGGAAATGAATTTTTTTAAAGATGCTTGTCACATGTTTATATTTTCCAACCATATTTTCTTTTTCTTTTTTTTTTCTTTTTTTTTTCTTGCTTAAAGTATTACAAAGGGTATTACATATGTATCCATTTTATCCCCCCGCCCTAGACAGTCCCCTAGCCTCCCCTATCACCCAGTGTCTTATGTCCATTGGTTATGCTTATATGCATGCATACAAGTCCTTTAGTTGATCTCTTACCCCCCTACCTCCTGCCCCCCAATCCTCCCCGGCCTTCCCGCTGCAGTTTGACAATCTGTTTGAGGCAGCTCTGCCTCTGTATCTATTATTGTTCAAAAGTTTATAATGGTCTCTATTGTCCATGAATGAGTGAGATCATGTGGTATTTTTCCTTTATTGACTGGCTTATTTCACTTAGCATAATGCTCTCCAGTTCCATCCATGACGTTGCAAATGGTAAGAGTTCCTTCCTTTTTACAGCAGCATAGTATTCCATCGTGTAGATGTACCACAGTTTTCTAATCCATTCATCTACTGATGGGCACTTAGGCTGTTTCCAGATCTTAGCTATGGTGAATTGTGCTGCTATGAACATAGGGGTGCATATATCCTTTCTGATTGGTGTTTCCGGTTTCTTGGGATATATTCCTAGAAGTGGGATCACAGGGTCAAATGGGAGTTCCATTTTCAGTTTTTTAAGGAAACTCCATACTGTCTTCCATAGTGGCTGCACCAGTCTGCATTCCCACCAGCAGTGCACAAGTGTTCCTTTTTCTCCACATCCTCTCCAGCACTTGTCTTTTGTTGATTTGTTGATGATAGCCAGTCTGACAGGTGTGAGATGGTACCTCATTGCTGTTTTGATTTGCATCTCTCGGATGATTAGTGACTTTGAGCATCCAACCATATTTTCAAAAACCTCAAGAGTCTTCTCTTCAAAAATGAAGAATTACAGAATTTCTCTGCCAGCAACACCTTCTTTTCCTCCCATTTAAACCTTTTCTCTCTATAGCTCCTTCCCCCAAGCAATAAACATGCTCTAATAGCTTTCATCCTAAAAACACATCTACACATTCATCAACATATAAAACAGAGCCACAAAAATGAAACTCTTCTTGCTCCCAAATTTCTCTAGTTATAGTTCTGTGTTTCTTCTCACCCATGCTTCCTGAAAGACTAGTTTATACCTCCTGCTGTCTCCATTTTTTTCTGTCACATTCACCCCATAACCAACTATAATCTGATTCCTGTTTATATCATAACAGTG
Organism: Myotis daubentonii; assembly: GCF_963259705.1. Lineage (NCBI taxonomy): Eukaryota > Metazoa > Chordata > Mammalia > Chiroptera > Vespertilionidae > Myotis > Myotis daubentonii. The sequence continues at coordinate 59,413,924 of NC_081844.1, forward strand.
AAAGGATTCTGGCTTCGCTAGCATCACTGTATACTGCTGGATAAGTTGGGTATATACAACTGAGCCCTGGTTAGGATTTCATTGACCTTCATGTTGCCAAATCCACTGATTTCTGTCTTCTATTGACTAGTTTAGGTTCACTGGACACTACCAGTCATTCTCTCATTTTCAAAAACTTCAGCTTTGTAAAAGACTGGAAACAACCTAAATATACTTTTCTAGAGGACTGGTTGAATTACCGTAATGGGGTACTTTGGAGCTGTAATAAGGAATCAGGACTGTTTTCTATATGCTGCAGGGAGTAATCTCTAGGATATTTTGTTAAATAAAAAGAGTAAGGTGGAGGATTAGGTATGTTATCTATTTTAAGAAAATGAATATATATGAATATCTACCTATATATATATATATATTTGTTTATAACAAAATAATATTGAGAGGATAAATCAAAACTTTAAAAAAAGTTACACATAGGTGAAGAGAGAGAATAAGGTGGAGAAAACAGGGATGAAGCTAGAGTTCTCATACTAGACCATGTTTATGGATTTGACTTTGGAACCATGGAAATGTTTTACCTAATTATAAAGCAAAAGTAATTTTTTAAAAATCAATAAAAATTAAAATAAAAAGGAAACAGGTGAACCTAACTATAAATCAAGACTGACAAACACACAGAGAGGAATTATTTCAAATGACTCTAAATTTACAGTAATCTGACTGTAAATTCCTACTGGGATATAATTTAAGGACAGAAAACTAAATACATCTTTAACTATTTTCAGTATTTAATATAATTGGTAATGTTTGCCATTTTTACTCTGAAATTATCATTAAAACATATAATAAAAGTAATTATTTTAACTTTGCTGCCAACCATGATTTTCACCAAAAGAAAAAAGCAATGAAATTAGTAATTTAACTAAAGATGCTTTAGTCTTCATTTTGAAATGGGAATATCAGTGTGAACTCATGAAGTATTTTATCTAAAAATACATATTCTCTGGCTCTTTTGAGGGGAAAGTCCTAGAAACAATTACTAATGAACACCTTCAACATCCAGATTGTGGTCTGTAAATACCATTTCCCGTGAAAAGAAACCAGTCCTTTTGGAGAAATAACAGCAGCCTGGTCTGGAGCAACCAATGCATAGGATTACTGTGGACCAACTTGTCATTTTGTTGATGAGAAAAATCAATGCACATGTTACTGGAATAATTTCAGAAAACTCAGGAACCAACTTACTGATGACAAGTGTGCCATGATAATGAAAGAGATTAACATAAGGAGGAACTAGGAGAGGGGTATATAGGAACTCTGTACTATCTCCGCAGGTTTTCTGTAGTCTCTGCTCACTTAGTTGCCGGGGTCCAGCCCCAGCAGGTCCAGGGGTCCCCAAAGGTGTGGACGGAGTCGGCGAAGAAGGAAGGACAGGGAAACAGCGTTCAGTTGATCAGCAGCCTAGCCAGGATCTCTAGCCCGGATCTCCAGCCAAGTTCTGGTCTCGATCTCCAGAGAGGTTCTGCTTAGGATCTCCAGAGAGGTTCTGGTGTCCATGTTCTCTTGCTAGGTTCTCCAGCCAGGTTCAGTCCAGGCTCTCCAGTCAGGTTCAGTGTCCAGGTTCCAGTCAGGTTCTCCTGCCAATCTCTGTAGTCAGGTTCAGTCCAGGATCCCTTGCCATGTTCTCCCGCTAGGCTCTGTCTCTAGGCTCCGAGGCCAGTCCCTCTCCAGGATCCTCCGGCATGCTCTCTCCAGCAAAGTTCTTCTGTCTCTAGGCTCCGTGTAGGTTCTGTCTTCTTGATTCTGTTCTAAGTTCTGAGTGTTTCTGTCTTGTTACAACTGTATTTATACCAGTTGATTCAATCCTATCAATCTCTATTACAAAGGTTAGGGCGTTTCTTATCTCCATTCCAGGGAGAAAAGATTATGTAGTTTAAGCATGATTGTTCGTAGTTAAAGGGATTAATTACCCGCCTGGCACTTAGTTGAGGGGTTTTATTCCCTCCCTAACTTCAGGGGAAAATCCCTACCTGGGGAAAACAACCTTTCTCAGAGACCTTGGTTAAAACACATAGTGCCAAGAAGGTGAGCAAACATATTAAGAACAGTATGCCATATATGCCAGGTCCCTTGAAACAGCAAGCATGGACCGGCTCCCGGCACTTAGTCTAGAGACCTCAAGCCTTCCTGACAGGGTGGCCCCTAAAATTATAGAGAGAAGAGCAGAAGACTCCTTTCCCCAAATTCTCTGTGACAGTAAGTCCTTACTTAAGGTCTTCGATAGGTTCTTGGAAACTGACTTTAAGCTACACATAACAAAACCAGTTTTACCTTAGGCTAATTGATATGAAGAATTAAGTTTCCACAGCATACTTCTGTTCACAAAAACATCACCAAACTTCTAATATTAAACATTGAAATAAGTGTGAGCTATACCTACATTTAGGAAAGATGCATAGAAACAAGTGAGAGAATTCTTTTGCAGGCTACTTCTTCCAGGTCAGGGTCTAGGTGGCTGGAGCCTCTCTCGGCAGCTCAGGGAGCAAGGCAGGCAGCCTTCAATCTGGACAGGATGCCCTTCCATCCCAAGGTGCACCCACACCCACATTCACTCAGGCTGGAATGATGTAGACACACCAGTTCCCCTGAGCTGCACATTTCTGGGATGTGGGAGGAAACCAGAGTCCCCAGAGAAAACCCACGCAAATGGGGGAGAAAGTGCACACCCTCACAGACAAAATTATGTTCTTTGAAGACCTGCTTACTTCCTGGACATGCATTATACAAAGTCAACTAACCCACAAGGGAGGAAAAGGTACAATCTGAAATAGGTCTTAAGACGATGGCTCCCTTGGAAAGAGACTTGACTTGGGATGGTGAACACTCAACACAATACACAGATGATGTAGCATAGAATTGTACACCTGAAACCTATGTCATTTTATTAACCAACGTCACCCCAAGAAATTCAATAAAAAGGGGGAACAATGTTATCTCCTATGCCTGTCACTGTTAACGTGCTGGAATATCCAGCACCAGGCCCAGAAAATTGAGACTTCCTTCCCTTTCTTAGAAGCTCTCGGTTTCCTCTAGGTAGGGATCCCTATCAGTCAGCAAATGTTCTTTGGCTCAATGTAGCTTAAAGGGTCCTATAGTGAAGCTCTTCATCACACAAGCTTTCTCCCCAGTGCATTTGAATTAATGTGTTCCTTCCTCTCTGCAGCCTCTCCCAGGAAACGTCTCCCTCCCTAATTGTGTTTTCAATAGACAGAAATGAACCTTCATCAATCTTCACTCCTACATTGTAGTGTTTGGATACCGTCATGTCCCTTAGCACACTAGATTCATTTGTTTATTCAATAAATATTTACTGAGCACCCACCATGTCCCCTTACACATCAGGAAGCAATGCGCAACTCTTGCTTTCATGGACTGGCCAACCTCGTCACTCCAGCAAATGTCCTGCGAGGTGACTTCAGACAGCGGCATGCTGGAACGTAAGGAACAAGAAGTGTCAAGGATCAGATTAGCGCACACGGATTTCCTGTTCTCAAAGCTCTGATTATATTACATGCAAAGACAGTCCATTTTTCTCATAGATAGGCTGTGTGCTTTGCTTCTCATAGTCCCAGAAACACTGGGCTGTCTGCAGGTGTTGTGAGAAAACATTTAAGAAATTTTAAGAAATGCCATAAGGGAAATGACTCACTTTGTAGAAATTCAGGTCAATAGTGTATTTGGAATCATCCACTTTACCAGCTTGGAGAACAAACACAATCGCCTCACTTTTACTTACACAGCTTACTTCCCAAGGCCTCCCCTAGACCCCCTACTTGGGCAGGAACACTGGGGACTTATTCCATTAAGGAGCTGGTCCTGCTGCAAAAAGCCAGAGAGAGGAGAGAAAGCCAGGAAGTGTGGCCAGCTCACGAACGCTGTGGCTGGGATCTCTGCCACAGGAGGTTACAGGTGGGTCCTACACATTCTGATGTCAGGACATTTGTTTGTGGCTGCCACGATACTTCTACTGGTTCAGCTCTTTTCTTCCCATCAGCCCAGCAGTGCCCCAACCCCCCTCCTCACCCCCCCCCTCCCCCCAACTCTGAGGCCACATCTCTTTTAGATCACACTCCGGAGCTCAGCCATTTGTCCGAATGCTTAGAACAGCGCCCGTTGGGCTGTAGCTAAGGAAGAACCCAGCCCCAGCCTCCCATCACACTGGAGGAGTCTCCCCCTTGAAGCCCGGTTCCATCCACCTGGCATCTTCCCTGCCTTCGGACCACATCCACTTCCCAACGAGGGATTTTCCTGTTGCACAGAAAGGGATAAGGCAGATGTTGCTAAGCAACAAACACACACCGGCCTATTTTGTGCACCGTCACCTATATCCACACGCAAACTTTCACAGGCAAGGACTGCCTGGTTGCCTTGAAATGTTCATAACTTGGAGGGTGTTTTAAATGCTTCTCTACAAACAAGAAACATCCTCCAAGGAACTGTTCCTGGCTGAACAGTGGCAGCGGCGCCCCGTTCCGGCACAAACTTTTCATGAAGAAAGGTCAGCTCCCAAGACTATGCTTTTGAGCGAGGCCAAGTGATAATCATTATTCAGGACTTGAATGCTCTTGGGCTGGGGTGAGGAAGGGAGGGTTCATTAGATCGTTTGTGTCTCCCCTCCTAACAGCTTGTCGTTTTACCGAGCATTAGTGTTTTAATAACTGAGGAAAGTGTTAGAGGGGAAATGTTAGTGTGTTATTTGTGTTGCTTTCTAGGGAGTGTGGTGTTGAGCAAACACAAGCCAATGCTGCTGGTAACATCAAACACTTTGAGGCTCAGCTCTCCTATGCAGGCACTCAAAGCCTTCTGCAGCCTAGGCCTTACCCCACCCTGTTCATCTTAAGTTACCACTATTTCCCTAACCACATTCTGAGCGTCGGATATATTAGTTTACCTTTTTATAGGTAAGCTTTGATTTGGAATCATTTTAGATTTACAGAAAACCCGGGAAGGGTAGTACAGAGTTCCTATAGACCCCTCACCTAGTTTCTCCTATGTTAACCTCTTTCATTATCATGGTACCTTGGTCAAAATTAAGAAGAAACAACATCAATACATTACTGTTAACTAAACACCAGTTTTAACTACTAATGTCCTTTGGCTGGTCCAGGAGACATATCAGACACCATGTTACATTTAAACCATATACATTCCTCCCCAAGATGTCTTTTCCTCTCCTAACTTACTTAAGTCCTACCTATTCTTCAAGTCCATTCAAATCTTATCTCTGCAATGTCTTTCCTAATTGTTTCTGTCCTCAGTGACTTCCCTAAGCTTCAAATTCCAGAACCACTTTGGTCCAGATCATGTTTTTGGAATGTGGCATACGCTGACCTGCATTGTCATGTATCTTTTTATATTTTGCTTGCCATCTAGCATTTAAGGAAAGGATAATACTCATTTTCTGGCACATGTGCAAGCACTGTATTCTCAGTAAGTGTTTAGTGGTAACGAATTTATATATTCATGATATGTTATTGTACCATTAGCATACACAATACAGAGTAGGCTATAAATATTAATTGACTTCTTAGAGGTCCATGGTTCCTGCATTTATATTTTAAAATATAAAAGATATAAATGTAATCTAATGAGTAGTAATACACACTACACTAATATTTATGGAGTGCAGACCATACGCCAGGCACACTACTAAATGTTTATAATTCTCATGAAAAAATGTGTGGAAATACTATGCTTACCCCATTTAAGGTTAAGTAATTTGTCTAGGACGACCCAACACAAATGAGATGGAGCCAGGCCTCAGAGCCAGCACTATGGCTCCAGAGCACACACTCCTAACCACTTTTCTTTCTTTCTTTTTAAAAATATACTTTTATTGATTTCAGAGAGGAAGGGAGAGGGAGAGAAAGAGAGAAACATCAATTAAGCCCATGCCCTGACCCAGAGTTCATTGGGATACACTCAACCACTGAGCCACACCAGCCAGGCCCTAACCGCTTTTCCATAACATTTTGTCCCAACAATGATTTCAGATGAGTTCTTTACGCTAATGCCTCCTTTGCATCAGCACCCAGGGTTTCCTGAATGTCTAAATCCTGGCGTCCCCAGTAGCCTACTGACAACTGTTGTTGAAAGTTTCAAATTACTTTTTTTCTTATCAGTTCCGGTGGCCTTATAGTCAGTCCCACGAGGCTGCTTCTCTGTGCAGCTGGAATTTGGAAACTATTTTGCATTATGTCCCATCTCTCCTCACCAATGGCAGGGACTTTGTATCCTCACACCCAGGACCAAACTTTGAACACCACAGAATACAACTGTTTTTCCTCTTTGTGACAATATTCTGAAATCCTTAAACTTTGTAAATTATAAAAGAAGTTAATACACATTAAGACATTCTAAAGTATGAATATATAGCATAGTAAGTGAGAGACACCTTCTTTCCTTCTTCATTCTCAGGTATAGATTGTTCAAAATTGTGGCCTTGGCACAGATTGTTAAAAATGATGAATATTTTTAACTATAAAAATGACAGCCTTATGGCTAAAAATCAAAAACTTTCCAATAATACAGAGGAATATACAAAAATAAAATCTCCCTAAGTTCTACTTTTCAGAGGAAATTGCTCTTAAAAGTTTACTGTTGTAAAAGGTTTCCGCACATATAAGCTGTGTGTGTGTGTGTGTGTGTGTGTGTGTGTGTGTGTGTGTGTGTTTTGGGGTTTTGCGGGGAAGGGCAGGAATAGAATCCTGGCGTACGCTGTGACCCAACCTCCCCCGTCCAGGTGTCCCTCACTTCTGCTGTCCTTGACAGTTACCCATTCTTTTTTTCCTCACATTCTAGCCACTCTCATTTTCTAGACACTAATCAATCCTTCCTTCTTTCCCAGGCTTTTTCCTCCTGACTCCTAACAGCGAGTGTATCTGGGATGTCTGTTCTTCCTCTGAATGTCTTCATCCTGGGAGAGTTGATCCATTCTCCGGGCAGGTTAGCACCTTCTCTTACTCTGTTCTCTTGCTGCCAAACTTCTCTTTAGACTTTCTCAGCCCACACTCACTCCTCAGCCCCTTGTGATCTGACTCACAGTCACCACTCCGGTAAAATTGCACGGAAGGTTCCTGATTCATCTCTAAATCACTGAAACTCTCTCAGCCTCCAACCACAGGCGTTCTGGGTGCCATCATTCCTTCAGGTGCATCCCTCCTGGCTTTGGAGACACTGCAAACTCTGAGTTCTCCCTCATCTTTAGGACTGGCGCCTCCTTCCCCTATTGCGCCTTCCCAATCTCTATCTCTCCCAGAATCTCCCACAATCTCAAACATCACTCAACTCCACGTGCCCAGCAAGAACGGGCCTCTCTCCAACTCCAAGCTCACATTTCCAACTATCTGCTGGTCAAATTCACTATTTCATCTCAAGGTGAACATGTCAAAGCTTCAAGTCACAGCACGCCCTTGTCCTGGCGTCCTAACTTCTGTTAATGGCATAACCACTCTCTTGGTCAAGTAGGGAACACACCGGTCATTTTTCTCTCCAGAGCCCGGGAGTCCCACCAATTGCCTGTCTCATGACTTCTGCTATAGCTTTTGCTTGCTTCCCCTATCTGGCCCCACCATCTCACTGCTCTGACTGCACTCTTACAGCCCTCACTCTTCTATCTTCACACCCCCTTCATTGTCTATCGACCCACAAATTGCCAGATAACTCTTCCCAAAGCCTGCCTCTAATCTCGCACCTCCCTGCTCAAAACTCTTCAGTGACTAGGCGCTGCCTGTGAGTGACACATTCTTCAACATAGTTTCAGAAATCCTCTATAACAGCGACTCTCAGACCTTTTCCTTTTCCCTCTTAAAAATTATTCACCCCAAAGACCTTTCATTTATATGAACTCTATCTATCACTATTTACTATATTAGAGGTTATGACAGAATACATTTTTAAGAATTTATTCATATATTTAAAATAACAAACCCATTAGATGTTAGTGTAAACAACGCATTTTATGAAAAAAAATCCACCTATTTTCTTTTTAAAAAATATATATTTTATTGATTTTTTACAGAGAGGAAGGGAGAGGGATAGAGAGTTAGAAACATCGATGAGAGAGAAACATCGATCAGCTGCCTCCTGCATACCCCTACTGGGGATGTGCCCGCAACCAAGGTACATGTCCTTGACCGGAATTGAACCCGGGACCCTTCAGTCCGCAGGTTGACGCTCTATCCACTGAGCCAAACCGGTCAGGGCCCCACCTATTTTCTAAAACTAAAAATTATAAGGAGAATGGCATTGTTTCATTTTTTTAAATCTCTCGAGTCTGGCTTAAATGGAAGACAGCTGTATTCGCCTATCTGTTCTGCATTCAATCTGTTGTGATTTCACAGGTCTTGTAACCTCTTGAAAATTCCATCATGTACTTAGAGAAAAGGAGTGTGAAAGGGCAAATGACGTATCTTTATGAATGAGGAAAAGAGCTGGGCCCTCACAGACTCTTTGAAAGGACCCCAGGTCCCCAGACCAGACATTGAGACCACTGCTCTCTCAGTTCCTCAACCAAACCTCATACACCAGTTAAACCAGACTGTTCTTAATCCCCCTCAACATTCTTATGTTTTCACGGCTCTTCTCTGAGCTAAGTATTTTGGTAAATAATTTTGTTTGTTGGGAGTACCCTAGGGTATAGGGATGTATGGGGAAGAAAAAAGATTTTTTTCCCTCCTCTGATTTGTTGGAAAGCTCTCTAGACTAGAAATCAAGGAACTCTAATGCTAGTGACAATTTGTAACTCGCATTTTATGTCCTCCTTGACAAGTCGGTTAACTTGGTTAACTTTTTGGTTCTTAGTTCTTGTATTTATAAACAAAGGAAATAGATAAGATGACCTCTGTGAGTTGTTCCAGTTCTAAAATCATCAGTGATTGGGAATTAAATCACCTGGAGTCTATTCTGAATAAGTAGGAAACATGTACCACTTCCAATCTTCTCTCTCTCTCTCTCTCTCTCTCTCTCCCTCCCTCAGTTAAATACAAATTGCTGTCTTTTCATGAGTGCATTACAGTCAGGTCCTCTGTATTTGCAATTTCTAATGATTGTCTTAAGGGCTTCAAAAAAGAACCCACTGGAACTTTTGTTGATTTTTTAAAAATTGAGGTATAATTGACACGTAACATTATATATGTTTCAGATGTACAACATGATTCACTATGTGTATACATTGCAAAATGATCACCACAAGTCTCTGTTCTCCACTCCCTCCCCCCCCTTCCTCTCTGTTTCATTTTGGATAGTTTTTCTTAATGTCTTCAAAATTACTAATTTTTTCTTAAAACTGTATCTAATCTCTGTTAATCCCATCCAGGGTATTGTTCATCTCAAATATTATATATATATTTTTTATCTCTAGCAGTTTTACCTGGGTCTTTTTTTTTCTCTTTCAAGACTCTTAACATGCTCATGTTTTCCTCTACTTTCTAAGACTTCTGGAGTATGATAGCTGTTTCAGCATCCTTACCCACTAATTCTGTAATTTATTTCACTGGGTCTGTTTTTATTGATTGATTTTTCTCCTCATTGTAGATCAGATTTTCCTTCTTCTTTGGCAAATTTTCCTTCTTCTTTGCATGCCTGGAAGTTTTGATTGGACGCCAGACATTATGAATTTTCACATTGTGCACACTGGCTATCTACTTCTTTAAGGATTCTTGAACTTTGTTCTGGGATGCAGTGAAGCTACTTGGAAACAGTTGGATCTTCTCAAAGCTTGCTTTCAGGCTTGTTTAGGTGGGACCAGAGCAGCCTTTCGCCCCGGGTTAATTGGGCCCCATTCTGAAGCAATACCTTTCTGAGTGAGCTCTCTGTTGCCCTGTGCAGTACGAGGTTTTTCCATTCTGGCTGCATGAGCCCTGAGAGATCTCCGGAGGTTATTCCAACCGCTCCTTTCTGATGCTCCTTTCCCTGGCTCTCAGCACAGGCCTGAGCTGATCGAGCTGCAGCCTCAGCTGAAGATTCAAGGGGAAACCTCTGCCTATCTCCGGAGCTCCGTTTACAGAGGTCTCTCCTCTACATGCAGCGATGTTTCTGGTCCTCTACCCTGCAATTTCAGCTGCCTCGGCCTCCCTGACTTCCTAACTCTGTCTCCTTAACTGTGGGAGCCACCAGACTCTGTTTGGGTTCCTCCTCCCGGCACTGCAGCCTGGAAACTTTCTTAAAGCACTAAATTGGGGTAATTCCAGGGCTCACTTCATTAGTTTCCATTCTCTCAGGGATTGCTGACCTGTGCTGCCTGATGTCCAATGTCTGAAAACTGTTGCTTTGTATCTATGTTCACTTTTAGTGAGTTTTGAAGTTTTGTCTTTCACATTAAAGCCCTCAATCACTCTGGAATAGATTTTTTTTTATATATAAGAAAAGTAACACTGAGTTGTGTCCCCCTCCAGATTCATATATGAAGGCGCTGACCTGTATTTGTAGTTGGGGCCTTTAAAGAGGTATTAAGGTTAAATGAGGACATAAGGGTGGGGCCACAATCCCATAGGACTGATGTCCTTAGAAGATGAAGAGATATAAGCAGAGCATGCACACACAAAGAAACCGCCATGTGAGGACACAGCGGGGAAGCACCATTTGCAAGCTAAGAAGGAGGTCTCATCAGAGGCCAACCCTGCTGACACCTTGATCTTGGACTTCAGCCTCCAGAGCTGTGGGAAAATTAATTCTGTTGCTTAAGCCACCCACTCTGTGGTACTTTTTATGACCGCCCTAACAGACAAATACAGTAGGGATCTAACTTTGTTTATAAGCATTTTTAATACTCCAAATGCCTGTACAAATTGCAGTTAAAATGACATAATTGGCTGTATCAAGTTTTTGAATAAACATTTTTCAAAAAGGAAAATGAATTTGAATTTCTCTTCCAAATATTTGAAAATATAGATTATCCTTAAAGTGAAAGACTTGAACAGGCTTTATGGGAGGCAGACCATCTGGATACGTTTGGTTTCTTTAAGGAAAAATCTAAGTTCACATATACATTAGTTTGCTAGGGTTACCATAACAAAATACAAGGTGGGGCAAAAGTGGGTTTACAGTTGTTCACATGGAAAATAATACAATAATTAATGAATAATAATACAAGAATAAACTTTTTCATGTACTCACAATTGTAAACCTATTTTCGCCCCACCCTGTCCTATAAACTAAGTAGCTTAAACAACAGAAATTTATTTTCTCACCATTCTGGAATCCAAGACCAATGGGTAGGCAGGGTTGATTTCTGAGAAGACCTCTCTCCTTGGTTTGTAGATGGATGTCTCCTCCCTGTGTCTTCGCATGACCCTCCCTCTGTGTGTGTCTCCTTTTATTATAAGGACACTAGTCAAATTGGACTAGGGCCTACCCTAACAGCCTCATTTTAACTTAATCACCCCCATAAAGGCCCTATCTGTAAATACAGCCAATTCTGGGGTATTGTGGGTTAGGAACTTCAATGTATGACTTTTAGGGGGCCCGTGACAGTCTACATATTTAAAATGGCCCATCTTTGGGGCACACTGGAAAGACATAACTTTGCAAAACAAACGAGAAGGAATGAGCCCTACACATATGCATGCATATTAATGTTTTAAGTTGGGCTTGCACTCCTTTGTCTTCCATTTCACAGGAGGTGTATTGTCCTGAGGTTGACCATGGCTGCTGGTCAGCGACAGGTTATAATTGTCCAAAACTTCACTTTGCTGAATTAAGTAACAGAAAGATGGTTTTCAGTTAGCAAAGAAGTTAAAATAGCTCTCAGGGTTTCCCAGCATAACTGTGTCACACAATAATTACCATCTGATTAGCATTTGTCACATCCGGTGTGGCAACCACAAGAATGGAATAATATCTGTTGTCTGGTTAATTTGTTGAATTTGCTGTTTCATTTTGTACATTTCCCCACATTTTTAAAATTAATTTTTCATAAACTATTTTGGGTAAATAAGTCACGTTGTGTTTTTTTATTTTGACACACTTCCATGTGCCCAAGGAGGCGGGGGGATCAAATTCAGCAGCTGGTTGGATGTAGTCCGTGAAATTTTTGTTGTTCAAAGTGCACTACATTGCATTGTGATCTCTGAAAGGCAAACTTTTTCACTTAAAATTACATAACCACAACTAATCTTTTTACTTTAAAGTAAAACTGGAGATTCTACCTGGCCTGCTCATCCATCAGTGCATCTTGATTGATTTATGTGTAATCCAGGTGAACTTGTTATTCCTACTTGACATTTCAGCAGCACTCCAAATAGTCCACCCACCTTCTGGAAATTCCCTCCTCTGGCTTCCCCTCTCTGGCTACACTTCCTCAAATTCCCTCCTTGGATTGCTTTCTTCTACATGATCTCTAAGTATTGTTCATCTGGGCCCAGTCTAAACCTTCCCCCACCACACCTGGGCTTTATAATCCTTCATAATCTTTCCTCAGCCTTTCTGTTCACTTGCATTTCTCATGCCAACCCAAAACACATCCTTCACGTTGCATGTTGAGTATCTCATTGCATCCTGCCTACACTGTGCTGGCTCCCACTGCTGAAACTTGGCTCACCATTGTTTTTCCTGGAATGTCAAAATGCCCCCTTTTGACTGTTCATACTACCCATCCTACAAACAATATTAGACCTCCCAGGACCTGCTCGAGGCTTTCCCCAAATGTTCCATGCACTCCAGTATCTCCCGTCTCCAAATTGCCCATACAGTTAGACTGAGCTTCTTTCTACACACTCAGTCTACATTTTTTTCTTGGTGTGCTGGTCTTAGCTCATTGAGGGCAGCGACCAGATATTACCTCACGGGTGTCCCTGTCCCCCACAGCTTTTTCACTTCCAAAAGAGGTTGTTATCAAGTGCTCTAATAATTGCTCTAGACCTTAAAGCAATGCTTCTCCAACTTTGCTGATCAGAAGACTTGAATGACAAAGCTTGTTCAATACGGCTTCCTGGAACTTTCTTCATATCCTCTGAGGCTTTCCAGGGGAGAAGCGTCGGCATCTCATGGTGTTCATGGCTGCTGTTGATCCTCAGGAACAGAAGATCCACCTAATCTCTGGTCTGTGCAAGTCCTGCTCTTGTGCCATTTATCCTCTCTCATTTTCATACTCCATTCCCTTTCCTCTCCTTCCCTCATAGGCAGCCATTTTAATGTTTGTAACACACAGATAGCTTCTTACTTTTCCCATGAAGCACTACAAGTTTTAGGTCCATCTGTGTTGTTATGTGTACATTTACGTCATTGTTTCTCACCTAGGCACAGTATTCCTCAGGGTGAATTCACTACCTGGCAGTAGATCCTCAGGTTACCTCCAATTTCCCCACTCCTACAAACACTGCTCCAACAAACAACCTAATTCTCTTTTAAGAGCCTAAATTATCCTTCTCATTTGATGAGATTATTATTTACTTAGTGAAGGGAGATTCAAATAAACAAGTATAATCATGTGTTGCACAACGACATTTCAGTCAACGACACACTGAGTTTATAACAGTGGTCCCATAGGATTATAACAAAGCTGAACAGTTCCTATCACCTAGTGACATCATAACCATCCTAACGTCGCAGCACAACGCATCACTCACGTGATGCTGGTGTAAACAAACCTACTGGGCCGGTCATATAAAAGTGCAGCGTGTACAGTACATAACACTTGGTAATGATAATAAACGGCTATGCTACAGGTTTATGTATCTATTATACTATACTTTTTTATTGTTATTTTAGAGCGTGCTCTTTCTACTTATGAAACAAGTTTCCTGTACAACAGTACACTGTTACACCAAGCAGCCTCATCCATCTCATGTTTACTGTAACTCTTATTTGCATCATTTTCTCCTGTACTTGATTTAATCTCATGTTGTTTTATAAATTTAGTGTAGCCTAAGTGTGGTGTTTATAAAGTCTACCGTAGTGTACAGTAATGTCCTAGGCCTTCACATTCAGGCACCACTCACTCACCCAGAGAAACTTCCAGTACTCCATTCATGGTAAATGTCCTACGTAGCTATACCATAATTATCTTTTATACTGCATTTTTACTCTACCTTTTCTATATTTAGATATGTCTAGATACATACTTACCACCTATAATAATAAAAGTATAATATGCTAATTAGACCAGACGTCCTTCCAGACAACCTTCCGGACGACGGGGCTGCGAGGGAAGCTTGGGTCCCAGATGCCAGAGGGAAGCTGGTGCCAGCAGCCGGGGGAAAGAAGGCCTACTCTTGCATGAATTTTGTGGACTGGGCCTCTAGTTGTGTTATAATTGCCTACAGTATTCAGTACAATCACATGCTGTACAGGCTTGTAGTCTAGAAGCAATAGGCTAGACCAGTGGTTGGCAAACTGCGTCTCAGCAAACTGCAGCTTGCGAGCCACATGCGGCTCTTTGGCCCCTTGAGTGTGGCTCTTCCACAAAATACCAACTTCTGCACATGGGCCACGAAGTTTCAATCGCACTGTATGTGTGCGCCCGCACGTGGAATTTTGTGGAAGAGCCACACTCAAGGGACCAAAGAGCCGCATGTGGCTCGCGAGCTGCAGTTTGCTGACCATGGGGCTAAGACAATAACAGCCTAGGTGTGTAGTAGGCTATGCCATACAGGTTGTATAACTGCATTCCATGATGTTCACACAATGATGAAATTGCCTAATGTCACATTTTTCAGAACATACCCCTGTCATTCACGGCACATGACTGTGCACACACAAAAAGGGTCAAATCTCATGCTTTCCACATAGCTATTGGATCCTAGTTTTAAAAGAGGGCTAGAAAGCCAATTATTTTCTAACCAAACATGATGACACTACAAAACAAAGTTTATTTTCAAGATAGAAATTTAGTAAAATTGGTAGTCGCAACAAATCCTAGGTAATTTATAACAAGGTTTGTAAAAAAGGCTGGAGATTCTTAGCACTAAGCTTCCATTTACTTGAAGTCAGTTATGAGAACACCCTGGTTACACCCTGACTCAAAAGAAAGTTTTGCCGATCATAGCGAACTCCCCAGAGGCACTCCTCAGGACAGGTCCAGGCTGAATGTCAAGGGGGCCCCGTTTGGAGTCAGCAAAAGCACTTCAGCAGAAGCCAGTGGCCACACACGGCAGTGCAGGTATTTTTAAAAGCTGAGCACCGCAGAGGCTCCCCCATCCGCTCTGGCTGGCCTCGATTTGTTGCCTGGGGCTACATTGCTGAGCCTTTGATGTATTGCCAGAGGGGTCACTGGAGAATTGTGTGTTTGCTCTAAGGTACTCTAACCCTCTTGTCTTTGCCCATAAGTCATAGCACTGAAATGCACAAATTGGCGAAAACCCCTCCAACTGCCCTGGGCTTCTTATGACAAATCCTTTAGATCTTCTGCCATCGTATCTAACAAGATGTGGAAAACACAGAGATACCTTTTTCTCTTGAAATAATAAGCACAGCACGGGGACTGGGGAATCTGAAGGAAGTCCAAGAGGTTAACAAAAGTCAGAGCAACAACCTGAGGCAGCACAGTTCCAACGCTAAGACAACCCTATGTACCTGGCTCAAAGAATTAGAACGGCTTTTTCTAACTGGCCAAACAGGGACACATTTTTTGTAAGCCCCACTCAAAGGGATTTGGTTGGGATTTCCGTCTCCTCTGTTAAAAGACACTCTATATTCTGGCAGCAGCCCAGTGAGGAGGGACACTGTGCCATTCATATGTTAACCCTCACTGACAGGTGCCATGAATGATATGGTGATAAACCATAAAATACAAGTTTGTTGAACTGAATGTTTGTCAAACTGGGATTTGTGGCTTTAACACCCTGGTGTCTACCTCCAAGGGTATACTCAGTATAAAACTGATAAATCCAACTTACCTGCCTCCCCAGCTAGATGGGTAGCTGGCTTTTTGAGAGTATGGATCGTGTGTCCACTTTCTTGATGATCCCCAAAGACACATGGATGATGTTATGCCCAAAGTAGGTAATCGATAAACATTGGTGAATGGCTCGTACAGATGAAATAGGAGGGCTGTTTTAAAACCCTTGTCGTAGGCCTCTGCCATTTGAGAACAACTAGAGCTGATTTGTGGAGACTCTCTGCTTTAATGCAACTTTGGAATCCCTAAAGGCAAATTTTAATTTATACAGGTGTTCAAAAGAAACTACCCTGAAGGCATACAGGTGTTTCTCAGCACAGGTGAGTCAAGCCTGGTAATGGGAACAAAATAGTTTCTGGGTTTCTTAAAGAGATAGTATTTATAGGCAAAGAGGTAGAATCCTTCTCTCTCCTTATTTCTTGGAGCTCAGCTAAAACATAGACTTATCATGTTTCCAGGCAAATTAAATGGTATAATTGGATTCCAATTCCATCTAACCTTCCCCAGAAAGACTGAAACCCAGCATTTACAAATAGGAACTGAATAACATGCTAATTTTTTTAAAAAAATATGTTCTTATTGATTTTTGAGAGAGAAGAAGGGAGAGGGGTAGAGAGATGGAAACATTGATGAGAAAGAAACATCATTAATTGGCTGCCTCCTGCATACCCTTTACTGGGATCAAGCCTGGAACCTGGGCATGTGCTCTGATCAGGAATCAAACCAGTGACCTCTTGGTTCATGGGTCGATGCTCAACAACTGAGCCACACAGGCTGGCTGGGCGAAGACTCTGAGCATCATAAGGAAAACCAGTGTCTTTTTCTTTTCTGGATTGCCCACAAACCTAGCATGCATCAGCTGGAGTATCGTGTAGTAATTAAACACAACAGATTGTTTGGTCAGTGGCTGTTAAACTTGAACAAGTTACTTAATCTTTCTGACGCCCAATTTCATTGTCTGCAAAATGGAGATGATAGTTTTTAACTAGAATGGGTTGTTTTCAGGCCAAAATGAAAGGCCTTCTTAAAGCAACTGTCCTATAATATGTTTTGAGTTCTAGATGTTTGGGGGTAACTCATCTCTATTAATCATCATGACAACCAACCTTGTAAATTAGGCGTTATCATCCCCAGTTTGCAAATTAAGAAACTGAAACTCAAAAGTTAAATAATTTCTCAGGATAATAGAATCAGTAGCAAAGCAAATTAATCTGTCTCAAAAGGCCAATATCTTTTCGTTAAGCCATATTATTTGTCTAGCATAGTTAATAAATATTTGCTAATTGATTGGTATAAAAATATATGACTTTAAAAATACTATAACATAAATATCCAAAGTGTGTGTGTGTGGCGGAGGGGGGGTGAGGGGGTTCTCTATAGAAGACAGTTATGTTGTCAATGCTCAAATTTTTTAAATAGAAATTTCTTTTGAATTTGTAGCTCATTCTTTTTTGTGTGTCTATAATTCATTTTTTAATGTGCTCAATGATGGCAAAATTTTAAGATGAATATGATTAAGACAAATACATTATATACATGAGTGTGAGTGACTAATCTAAGTAATTAATTATATTTGGGGTAAAAGTGAGATGGTAATATTGATCCTGGTTTGTTTGTTTTGTAATTTTCAAAGATAATTTCAAAAGATAAGTGCCCAAAATTCACCAAACAATGGTGGCATCAATTGAAATAAGTGCGTAGTCTTTTGTGGTGCCTACTTTAAGGTGGCAAACACTAATTTTAATAAGATCTGATGCTTACTTGAAACATATCAGACTCATTATACCACAGTCATAGCTCATTTAACCTTGATTTTCTCTGTATCAAGCTGTGATTCGAGGGTGGCAAAACATTTAAGCTTCTTCTCAAGTAGGGTTGCCTGTATAAATATTATAGTTGAGTGTATTGTTGAGGATTAGCTGGTTAGTTGTCTCTGAATACTAATTTGAAATAGAATTTTGTTATGTAGGTACTCTATATACTTGTTTGACTATTATAGATTTTTCACTAATGCAACTCTCTAGCATTGAAACAGAAGAGATAACTATTATATACTTATTCTAACTAATTTAAATATAGCTGAGTTCATAAATAAAGTTAATTATTAGAGCAATTCCCAGATCTATTGCTACTAGATAAGAAAGAGGCTGAGTGTCAAGAAGCCTGGTTTTAGTTCCAGCTGGAGCTGCTGTGTGACTTTAGACAAGTGGTATTTCCCTCTGATCTATCTTTCTCCAATTTTAAAAAGTGATATATCACATTTCTTGTTGATAGCAGCACCTCAGTGCTTTTTAAAACAGCTTTTTTTTTTTATTTTAAACTTAATTTTCAATGAGCTATGAAATAGCAACTAAATATTTTTATGGCAAGGGCTCTGCGTTACCCAGTATTTGAAGTAAGTGTTTGTGTGTGTGTGTGTGTGGGGGGGTGTTATTCTGACATTAATCAAGTGAGTGTTGTCTAAAAGGATATAATTAGGCCCTGACCAGTGTGGCTCAGTGGCGCGTCAGCCTGTGGACTGAAGAGTCCCAGGCTCGATTCCGGTCAAGGGCATGTACCTTGGTTGCGGGCCCATCCCCAGTAGCGGGTATGCAGGAGGCAGCTGATGGATGTTTCTTTCTCATGGATGTTTCTAACTCTCTATCCCTCTCCCTTCCTCTCTGTAAAAAAAATCAATAATATATATATATATATATATATTGTTTTTAAAATATATTTTATTGATTTTTTACAGAGAGGACGGGAGAGAGACAGAGAGTCAGAAACATCAATGAGGAAGAAACATCGATCAGCTGCCTCCTGCACACCCCCCACTGGGGATGTGCCCGCAACCCAGGCACATGCCCCTGACCGGAATCGAACCTGGGACCCTTCAGTCCTCAGGCCGACGCTCCATCCACTGAGCCAAACCGGTTTTGGCTATTTTTAAAAAATAAAAGAATATCATTGGAAGATTTGCATAGATAGCTCCAACATTTGCCAAGATATTTATTCCACCGGGAGAAAGAAGCTATATACCTTAAGTAAAACATACAACTTATAAAAAATGAAGTTTCCTATGTAGAACTGAGTCATACACATAACAGACAATTTGTAATAAATTGAATACAAAAATCATTCTGTTCATTTACACCTATGACCTAGAATACCTACTGGAACCAAACTTTCAAAAGTGAAAGACCAATTGACCAAGTTCCCATCATACAGCACATTAATGTTAATCATTTAAGATTCACATAGCTACATAGCTTCATTGCTTATACCCAACGCACACAAATAAAACATGGTCTAGTTCCTGATCAACATTGCTATTCAAATTTTTTCCTTAAACTATTTTCAAAATGCCTCATGTAAATAAGATTCATTCCATTTTTGCCAGTTGATTAATCTGGAAGCAAACAAAATGACCCTCAATTAACGATGCCTATGTTTGACGTCTTCGGAAGGTAGCCAGACCACACACACACACACACACACACACACACACACACACACGGAAAAATAATTAACTGAACATCTGTTATTTTCTTTCAAATTTGGGCTTGGTTAACAGGACACAAAGTACACAGCAACAACCAGCTGCTAACAAGCAAAGTTCAGCAAATATTTTAAGTCTGTGCCAAAATGTGTACTTCCTCTTCCTTGGTAACATTTAATGGTGAAATATATACATCACAAAATGTATAAGAAAGACTCTTCGTTGTGGAATATAATCTTAATTAAGATATGCTAAATTTGTACGCTACTGTGAAAATAGGTGCTACTAGAATCGCGCTTTATCTTTAAAGATAAGAATTCACCTCTGGGAATTCAGTCTGATGCTAGCAACTGAGACTTTTTAGATTTTGCATCTAGACTTTAACAGGCTACTGCAGATGGCCCCTGATGCACACATTTTAACTATCTAAACTTTAACGTCTGAGGTTGTACTTTATCACTTTTATTGCCTTTCAATTTTTGGGCTGCTCAGCTGAAAATGTATTAACAGGTTTGTATATTCTGAGAGATATTGGCAAATGAACCAAGGTACTTCTTGACATTTTTTGAGCATAAACAGCAGTCTATTCACTTATTTATACCAATATTTGCAGCACTTACCATGTACCCAGCATAATCTCTGTGGATACATTATGCACAAGGCACACTCCTTTCCCCAAAGAAATCACCATACAGCAAACAATAAGCAAGTACTTTCATCTCAAATAAACAAGTAATAGAACTTCATGCAAAAGGGGAAGATTTTTCAGCTCCTTTCTCATTTATCAATTTGGGGATATGCCTAGAGGTGTTAAGCATTTGCTAGATACTAACCAGAGTCAGGAAACTCAATCTGTGAGACTTCAGTAGGGAAACTATGCTAGGCATTTGCAAATGAAAATGTGAACACCTAGGAGCGAACACTAAAACTTCTTCCAATAGTAGAGGCATATTTCTGAGCCATGCATGAATTAAAGTATAGGAAATGCTATCAACCTTATGGGAATGTAGTAACCGTCATGGTGTATAAAATGAGAAAAAAGGAGTGATATTAAAATGTTTTACAGTATTTAAAACAAAAATTTAGTGCCCTCAAGACATCATCAATTTCTGTGTTCTAATCACATAATCATAGCTTTTGCCCAATTACATGCAACATCAGTTTTCACCAAATTGGAATAAACTCAATGATAAGTTTTAATATTTCCCTAATTGGTTAATTATTGCCCAAACCCCAGTGACATAAGGCAAATAGCTCTCATCAACAGTTGTCCCAACAAAGTTAAAGACCTCAGCTTGTAAGCACAGTAGAATAACAAGGATCAGATTTACTTTCCCACCTTAAACAAATACAAAACTAGATAAAATATAATTATAAAATATAATTACATAGATGACAGAGTTTGTAGAAAAGGACATTAAATCATCTATGACAATACTACATATATTGAAAAAGGTAGACAAGAGCATAAATGTGATGAGGAGAGAAATGGAAGAGAAAAAAAGACCCAAATATAATTTTTAGAGATGAAATATATAATAGCTGAGGCAACAACAAAAAAACACCCCAAAAAAATCCATGTCGTATGAAATTAATAGCAGATTAAATACTGCAGAAGAAACAAATGGTAAACTTGAAGACCTAGCAATAGAAACTACTGAAATAAAACAGAGGGGGGAAAAGACTGAAAAAAAATGAGTATCAGTAAGTGGCATCAGTAAGCTGTAGAACAAGGTCAAGCAGTCTACTGTATTTGTAATTGGCTTTCCCAGAAAAAGTTGGTCAAGGAAGGGAGCAGAAAAGTTATTTGGAAAAAAAAAATGGTCACAATTTTCTAAATTTAATGATCCAAGGAGCTCAACAAACCCTAGCAGAAAACATGAAGGAAACCACATGAAGGTATCCACCCAATTCTATATTTTTAGAAATGGTGTTTAAAAGGTTCTAAGAGTCATGAGGACGGAGACCAGTGTCTTCTTCTGCGATGCCCATAATACATAGCATGTATCAGTTGGGATGTGGAGTAATGATTAATCACAACAGGTTTAGGTGTGTGTGTTTTATAAATAGAGTGTGATGGATGGCTGTGGAACCTTGAAAGTTACTTGATCTCTCTGGCACCCAGTTTCACTGTCTACAAAATAAGGATAATAGTACTATATTCATTTCTTAGGGCTGCCATACACGTTACCACTAACTAGGTGGCTTTAAAAAACACACAGAAATTTATCATCTCATAGTTCTGGAGGCCAGACATCCAAACCACAGGTGCCCACAGGGCTGTGCTCCCTCTGAGTCTGCAGGGAAGAATCCTTCCTCGCCTCTTCCAGCTTCTAGTGGCCCTGGGTGTTCCTTAGCTTTTCCATTGCTAATGAAGTGCTCATACAGGCCTACTGAGTTGGTCTTTTGGGGCCAACATGAATACATGTAGCGTTATGCTCTGTACGACAATAAATGGTGCCCAGGGACCACAAAATCTGTAGTGTAGCCGTGTGAGGTTTAAGTGAAAGAAATTTTCATTATAGAGCAAATCTATATGCTAAGACTTAGCAGCTAAGCCTAAATGGTTTGTCTCATTATTAGATCAAAATTGCCACAAAACTCCTTTATGCTTAGGAAAACGTTAGGGACTCATGGACCTCACTGACCACCCGCTCGGTCACAGGCTGTACTAAAGAATCTGACTACATTTCTTGGTGTTTGACTGCTGACAGCATTTAAGCCTTAGTCCTCCTCCCTTCGCCCCACATCTGAGCAAGATGATAAGAAAGCTAGTGCTCCCTACTTTGGTCCCAGTGGAAGATTCAAACCACAAAAGGTCCTATTCTCAGCCTGCCCCACTAGCCTTCTGTTCTCTCACATTTTGGACCAGCTTGGGAGGCCTGCCATGCTCTCCCCCAAAAACCTCATTACAGCAAGCCTTTTCATCCCTTCTTGGTATGTGTGTAGCACCGTCAGTCTCAGAGCGTGTATTCAATTTTGCCTGGGAGTCCATACCAGCCCAGTGGGATGGCCACCACACAGACACCCAGCCAAGCATTTCACATTTTACAGCTGGGGAAACTGGGAAACAGGATAAGTATCCACAGGTCACACCGTGAGCACGCTGTCAACAAAGACAGCCTTCTGCTGACCAAACCCTAACAGTGGTGGTCAGCATGATGATGCTGTATGTCTTTGGAATTGAAAATATATTGTAAAGTGGTCTCTAAAGGCTGTTTCAAAATATCATAGAACAGCCTTGCCTTCGTTATCTGGTAATCCAGGCTACTGTTTGGTTGGACTCATACATTAAACAATGAGGGCTATGATTCAGCTCTAGAAAGCTAAGGCCGGTCAATTTGGCACTAGAAAGAATTGTTTCAGGAATGTCTCCTTTGACCGTCTCCTGGTATTAGGCGGCCCCAGCCAATGGCACACTTTATCTAGATAAAGAAACAGAGGACTCTATTTCACATGTCTTTCCAAAAGAGGTGGATGAGCCACAAATTAAAGAATGTGTCACATAGTTACAAGGTCGATTCGCTGTTATGGAAGTATCAAGTGGGGAAAGGATCCTCATGAAGCCTTCCTGGAATTTTGGCAGTAGAAGGAGGTAGATTATGCGGGATCCTCTGCAAGTAGAACAAAACAGTTAAAAATGCATAAAAAGCAGAGAATAGTCATGCTTACATTACCCAGGGGGGCCATCAGGAGTTCCTTTGGAAGTAACCTCTCCTTTTCCTTGATCTTTTGCAGTAATATGATAACATTTAAAACCAAGGTATGCAGTAGTAGATAACATGTCTATAAAGATGTGATAAAGGACAGTTAAAGGTACTTTAAAATGAAAAATGAAAAAAAAGGGGGCCAAGCAAGAAAGAGATAAGACGATCAAACAACCATGTCGGACATTTTTGAGATCTTACTGTTTTTCAGGTATGCAAAATACTTCACATTCATCATCTCATTTAACCCTTATAATAGTCCTGAGAAGGAGATATTATTTCCATTTTAAGGTCAGCAAACTCAGACTCAGAGAGATGCAGTGTCTTATCCAAGGTCACACTCCTACTAATTGGTGAAGTCCAAATTGGACCCTCACTCCAAAGACCACACCTTGCAATACACCCTCTGAAGTGCTGCCTACTGATTACTTCCAAAAAATGGTGTAGAAATCAGAATGCTATCACTTGAAGATCCATTTTCATTTCCTCCCAGTCATTTACATTTGAGATAAATGGTTCCCTCAGTTGCTCATCAATATACCATAATTCTTAAGGAGACCATATTTCTAAATATTTCTAAAACTGCGTTTTTACAAACTTTGTTCATATGCCTTTATGATTTTTTTCTTACCTGCTAATGTTTTCCTTGAAATTTGCTGTTTCTTTTTATTTCAGCTTCTTCCTAAGTTGTAATGTTCATGAAGTCATATGTTTGATATGCTTACATTTTTCTAATAGTTATTAAATAAATATATATAATCATTAAAACAAAATATGCATCCTATTCCAGAGTGCTTCATATTTCACATCTGGGAAACGTTGTTCTTTTTTAAATATATATATATATGTATATATATACATATATACATATATATATATATTTAAAAAATTAATATATATATTAATTTTTTTTATAGAGAGGAAGGGGGAGGGATAGAGAGTCAGAAACATCCATGAGAGAGAAACATCAATCAGCTGCCTCCTGTGCACCCCCTACCGGGGATGTGCCCGCAACCAAGGTACATGCCCTTGACCGGAATCGAACCCGGGACCCTTCAGTCTGCAGGCCGACGCTCTATCCACTGAGCCAAACCAGTTAGGGTGGAAATGTTGTTCTTGACTTGTAAGCAGAGAGAACTGAAATGCACCTCCTCAAACCACCCCTATGGCAGAGCTGCCCTTCTCATAAAGAACACCATTCCTGCACCATTAAGGTGGATTTTTTTGTTTCAGCCTCACCCAACCAAATGGTGAGATGTCTTCCTGGTTTCCAAATTCTAAAACCGTCTACCCTCACTTGGTAGAACTTACCATCAAATGACCTAGAGAGTACTGTGCCAGGATCCTGACACTTCTACCCGCCCTGGTTCAGGCTCTTCACACTTGGCCTTTGACTTGCCAGTCTCCTGCCTCTCCCCCAACTCAAGCAGGATCCCCTACTCATCTTCAACATCTCCTTTTACATTGGGCCATTTCTCAAGGTACAGTACAATTTGCTCATCTTATTCATGCCAAGTGTGGAATTAATAAGTTACTGTGACACCTCTCCCAAGTAAAATACTTGCACATCAATTGGGCTTTCTGGAGGCCATGGTTTGACTTTGAAAGTGGCACTCCAGGTATTTTGACAGCCTGAGGTAAGACAGTGCTTCAGGGCCCTTCCGATCACCACATCAGGTATGTGGCCACTAATTCTCTCTGTGTGGTCTGATCCTGTCTCCACCAGGAATCCTGAGACCCTTGATAACATGGCTAAGCATGGAATTTCACCCATGATATCCCTCAGGGATTGGTTTGGATCTCCTTTTATTACAACGTCCCCCACCCCACCCCCGCCACCACCCCATTTTAAAAAATATGCAGTACTCTCTCCTGTCCACATTTCCAGAAGACCTCACACTATTTGTGAAAAATTCATCATTCTTTTCTTTATCTTAAAATATACTTTATTATTAAGACATTTTCCTAGTATTACATAATTGTCAATATGTAAAAATACATGTGTAAATAATAACTATGCATCACTTCACAAAATAAACTTTGCCTAACTTTGTTTTGGTGATCGAAGCATAAAACTTTCACTCCTGGGGATCTTAGAGACCCAAGTTTTATGCTTGAAGATTGGAAGGAAAATAAAAGGATTCCCTCTATTAATCTGAAAGACAGCAACTGGGACCTGCTCTAGAACAGTCATGTGAAGTTCAAGACCATCTTACATTTATTCTAAGAAACAACAGTAAAATGATGTTGAATAAGATAGGAGACACTGAAGGCAGTCGGGGGAACATGATACATTGCTATCTGTGCTCTTGATCTTGAAATTTGCCTTTATTTATGTATCTGAGGCTCAGCAGCTGCCTCCACACCTAACCGAGGAACTGTTGGTATGTTCACTCCCTCTTCTTTCTTCTTGGAGGGCGCATCTCCCAGGCCACATGTTTTCTTGTTTTGTTTTGCGTTGCTGCTAAAAGAACATCCACAAGGGGTGAGAGAGGGCTGACCAAAAAGAGTTGGAATTGGCCCAAAACATTTGACTATTTCTTGGCACCTGAGAAAGGAAGAAACTTTTTATTATTAAGAAGAATGTCCTCACTGTTTGCTAAACATACGCTGTCTTGAGCAGCTGTGTGTCGTGGGAGCCCCTTTTGTTGCTGAGGAAACTCGCTAAATGTGGCCTGTCACCTTGTCATCAAAGAATTCAAATATTCCATTTGATTATCCTTCCCAGCTAAAAATGGACATGT
Organism: Myotis daubentonii; assembly: GCF_963259705.1. NCBI lineage: Eukaryota > Metazoa > Chordata > Mammalia > Chiroptera > Vespertilionidae > Myotis > Myotis daubentonii. Next base: position 59,439,745 of record NC_081844.1, read on the forward strand.
TGGGGATTGTAGAACTTGCTTAGGCAATGCTTTCCGACATATAAAAGTGCCCCATTCCTCACAACTATAGAACTGATTCTCTTCCTTCAAATACCAACATGGGCAAAATATATGTCTTTATACCCAGAATCCTCTGTGTGAAAATTCTACCTTTGTGACTTAAAGTTGAGGCAATGGCATCGTTAAAAGCAAATGGGAAGATACAAGTCTGCAGTATCATTCTTCATGGATATAATTGGAAATAATGCATGTATATTTTTTTCCAAGGTCAGTCTCCTCCAAGGGCATTCTAAAGTTTGAGTAAATACAGCTTTTCATCATACTGGGGTTAATCAGAAATAATTAAACCCAAATTCTTGTATTTCTAGGAAGAGCAAAAAGGCAGCCAATTTCTTCCTCCTGATTTATACCATGAAGTGTGAGGTAATGACTAGTCCCCATCAACATGTGCTGTTTGCATCAGAAGTCTTTCCAAGTGTTATCTTGGCAGCAAGCGAATGCTCTTCCATTATCTTCCTCATCTAAATGTGAAGATATTGGTTTTTTTGAGCTCCTATTCTATGCCTGGCACTGTGTTGGGCACTGGGGATAAAAGAGTAAAGAAGATACAGTTCATATTCTTAAAAAGGGTTCTATCCCCCCAAACAGAGAAGTCAAGTGTCTAACAAGTCAGATCTTTGAATGAAAAGTTCCCAAATGTAACCCGCAGGGACAGCTGGAGTGAATGGTAGTGCCGGAACAGCATGTAGAAATGAGATACATACAGCCCTGCTTCCTATTAGGAAGGCCCAATAACCTCTGGCTACCTTTTAGACAGCCACGTTGGGTAAACCATACCTACACCATAGTGGTTCTTCTGTTTTTGCTGTAATCATTGCCTAAAGGTAAATGAAGCAGGAAGCATCCATTATGTAGGCTATCACCTATGCCTAAACGAAGTGAACATTGCTGTTGTAAGAAATATTGGACTATGCATCTATTTTTTACCTATTGTCTGTCAACTTCATACCTGAAATACCTGGAGGGCAGGGTAACTGATAGCTGCTTCTTTGATCTCACCATAGTTCCTCAGGGAGAGTCACAGTAGGGCTGGGACTGGAGGTAGCTTTCCTTTAGTTGGGTCGCTAGGGATAATCTGCATCTTGCCCTAGAACAGTGTTTCTCAAAGGATGAGTCAAATAGGGTGGATTTCTGTTAAAAAAAAATATATTCTTAGACATACTCAAGTTTGCTGACCCTGAATTGCTAGGAACGGTGTGTGGGGGTGGGGGGGGGGGGAGGGGGCGGGGGCGGGCAGGAGCTGAAATCAACAAGTTTAACGTTTTTCAAGGGCATTTTTGGCATACTGAAGTCTGGGGGAAAGCCCACTAAGAAGTATCCTGAAGAAACTGACTTGGGTTCAAGGAATTCAATGAAAGACTATACGCCTGAGGGTTTCAAACAGTGGAGTCCAGCCTAATGGTCTGCTAGTGGACTGCATAGTCCAATGCATTTAATATTTATAGAATTAAGCTGCTTTGAAGGTTCCCAAAGTGCCATAATATAGGAAGAGCCAGTGGGTGACACAGATGAAATCCTCCAGTTAGTCACACCACTTAAAATTCTTCAATAATCAAATATTCATGTGATTAAATAAGCTTAACTGTTTTAATTTGTAATTTCCTCTGGTAGATTCCAGGAGGAGGTATCGGTCAACTACATTTTTGGTGTGAATTAATCTTATTAACTTTATCTTCTTTAAATAATATAATGGGATTAAAAAAGGGAGGATTGTTAGCCCATTTAGTATGTCTCTCATAGCTCAATTAAAAATGTATATTCCTGAGACTGTCCATGATGGCCAGTACTGTGTGTCACGTTGGCAAAGTCACAGTACCCAGTTACTCGGTAATAAGCAATCTAGGTGCTGGTGTGAGGATGTTTTGCAGATGTGGCTAAATGAGTTGACTTTAAGGAGATTATCTTTGATAATCAGGGTGGGCCTTATCCAATCAGTTGAAAGACCTAAAGAGCAAAACTGAGATTTTCCTGGGAAAATAGAGCTTCTGCTGCAAGACTGCAGCATCAACTCATTCCTGCAGGCCTGCCCTGCAAATTTCAGACTTGCCAATTTCTTGAAATAAATCTTTCTCTGTAGATAGATAGATATTTAACATATATATATGTAAAATATCTGTATATGTGTGTGTGTGTGTGTGTGTGTGTGTGTATCTGTTTCTGATATCTGCTTCTGCTTCTGTTTCTCTGGAGAACCCTGACTGTTACACAATCTTACAAACTTCTCTCTTCCGGTCTTAACAGCAGGGAAGTGGAAGAAGTGGGGGGTGGGAGGAGCGTGAGGCTCATGAGGGAGAATGGCACATCCATGGATATACGCTCCTGCCTTAGAGGGAGAAGGCAGGGATGCAAGATAAGTGAGCTTCCTGCTCCAGTAAAGCAACAAGGGTTCTTAGGTTGGAGGGTAAACAGACTCCTTTTACTTCCAACAGGCTCTAGAGACGCCATCTGATCCACTTCAGTGCTGTTCCCATACTCTGCCCAGGCTTCTAAAGCCACCGTCCCTGCATCCTCTGCCCACAGAACCATGTGAGGTAGGAAGGGGTGAGCAGTCCACTAGCGGACCATTAGGCTGGACTCCACTGTTTGAGACCCTCAGGTGTACAGTCTTTCTGCTTTATTCTCCATCTAACTCCACTCCCCTATTTGTTTCTAACACTAATTTTTTTTTAAACAAAGCTGAAGTTTTCCTGGTTGAAGGCCCAGAAAGGTCTATAAAGTTTCTTCCCTTTGAAAATCTTCCTTACAGCAGGTGAACTAACCCTCAGAGCTCCATTTCGCTGGGCCATGAATAATATAACCTTAGAGTCCAGAAATAACTTGTCATTTGTGGCTTCCTATGCTTGCTCCCTACAACACACCCTATTAAAGACTCACCTTATTGAAATGGAGTTGGATCAAAGCTGTTGCCTTTGTTTGCTACACCTGTTAGGTGCCCGAAAGTGCTGACACTATAGAAATATTAGAAAGAAAGAAATGCCACAGGTCAGCAGTTATTTGCCCAGCCAAGGTAATTCATCTTATCAAAAACCAAGCATGTCCTTTCCACAATCCCTACTGCCTTCCTCAGTAGATGAGGTCATTAAGTGATTTGGCATTTAAAGGTTAAGCAGTTGCAAGAGTTGGCAACAATTAAAGGAAATAAAAGCTGATTCTCAAAAATCATCCTAGCAAGCAGTGGTTTCCTACCGTAAAGAATCTCTCATTGTATCACATCATAGCCTTTAGATTTCATGTTGAGATATGTTTGGGGCATTGCTCTTTCTACTTAAGAATTGAATGTAAGGTTTCACATAAGGAAACTACAAAAGGGCTTGGCACTGACTTGTGGAGTTTACCCAGGACACAGCATTTATTGCGTCCCACAGCAATTTATTTGTTTAACAAGCACAATAGCTAGTAAGTGGCAGAAATAGGATTTGAGCCCCTCTCTGCTTGAATTCAAAGCCCATACACATTCTTTCACTCACCCATTTAACAGAGCCTTATTGATCACTTACTAAGTACCAACACGGTGTTGTATGTCACATAATCTTGGGGGGAAAATATTAAGAAGGAATAGTGGTGATATTTGTCCAAACCTACCTCCCACCAACTGAAAGTGATGGAGAGGGACTAAGTCAGCTCCTGAGGTTACAACAAATTAAGAAGAATTTATGACTACACCTACTTAAAAATAAGAAATATCATTCAGAAAGTTTATCCATTTCTCTGTTTTTACAATTTCACAATCCAGTCCACTTCTACTCTTTGATGTCCTAAGATGAAATTATTTGGAAAAATCCCCACTTTGGAGTGAAACAGGTATCCTCATTGTATACTATTTAACCATTCATGTACACTGAACAAGACATTTAATTTCTAGTAATCTATCTTTTTAAAATATATTTTATTGATTTCAGAGTGGAAGGAAAAGGGAGAGAGAAATAGAAACATCAATAATGAGAGAGAATCATTGATTGCTGCCTCCTTCATGCCTCATACTGGGATCAAGCCTCAACCGGGGCATGTGTCCTAACCAGAAATCTAACCATGACCTCCTGGTTCATAGGTCAATGCTCAACCACTGAGCCACGCCAGCCAGGCTCTTATCTCTCTTTTAAAAATAATCCAGAATATGGCAAATGTTCCATGCATGGAAATCTTTACCACTATGTTATTTATAATTAAAAATTGAGAAAGGTTGGGTAAATTATGGTATGGTTGGGCAAATAATGGTATTCTACAGTCATTTAAAAAGAATAATTTTATAGCTTACTAATCACATGAAAATTGTTGTGAAACAATATTAAGGGGAAAAGACAACTTAACTACTGTATAGGTATATTATGATTAAAATGCAATTTTTTTTGGAATATACTCCAAAAAGACCAAAATGCACCAAGATGATAAAAGTGGTTGTTTCAAAATGGTAGGATATTTGTTACAATGGTAACTTTCCCTTGTTTTTAAGCATTCTTTGTAGAGAAAATAAAATTTAAAAAAAAATTTTTTTAACACCCTGGTAATAGATAGGACACTCTATGCTAAGTGAATTGATGGCAAACTATTCCAGTTTATGGGGGGAAATATGGTGCTGGAGGCAAACTATAAACAGGGCAAAGTTTTGTATGGATGTGGTTATTACTCTCTAAGCTATTCCTTCACACGCATAACACTTTAATTTTAGTGCAATTTGTTTTCCTTGTAGTGTTTTTCTGTTTTATCTTAACACAACGACTAGAGAGACACCATTCCTTGCCAAAAGCAGTCTAGATCTGAAACCCTTCTGCTAATGGAATCTCTTATCTGCCTGAAACCAGAGCATTGGGCCAAATGGTTTCTTGGATTCTCTTTCAGCTCTACAGTCTAAGCTTCGGTGATTTCACTTATTGTCACTCTGCTGGCAGCCTGGTAGCCCTGCTTCGACTTCATACCATTTCAAGGAAATAGCTGACTAATCAAAACAGAGCTGGGAATACTGTGAGTGCCCTGGGGATATTAGTGAGAAGCTGGGCACTATTTATGTAGGGGCTGCTCCTGTCAGAAAGCTGGAAGAATGACAGGAGAACTTTTCCCTAATGAACCCCTAGCTTTCCACCTGGCCGGGCAGGATGCCAATCCTAAGAAATCACATTTTCAAGTAAACCAAACAATTGGATATGACAGGTTGAGAAACATTGGCCAGAAACGTAGATGTCACTTTGATATATCTTTACTTAAGAGTTGTTTTATTTTTTATGTCTCGGAGTTGATTAAACAATATTAAGCAAAACTTTAGAAACATTCCTGCTCCTTGATTTAAGAATTCATCTAAAGGAGACAATCAGATAAGGTGGGAAGAAATATATGTACTAGACAATTTGCCTAAAATAGCAGCATCAACAGCAAGAGCAACAAAAGCTCTAGTAGTCAGGGTTTCTCCATAGAAACAGAACCAGTAGGACAATAGGATATATAAAAATTAATATTATATACTGCTATATATAATATTATATACTGCTATATATATATGTGTGTGTATATATATATATATATATATATATATATATATATATATAGAGAGAGAGAGAGAGAGAGAGAGAGAGAGAGAGAGAGAGAGACCAGGAAAGCTGAAAGCTGGTGATATAATTCAGTCCAAAGGTCTGAGAACCAGAAGAGCCAATGGTATAAATCCCAGTCCAAGGGCAGAACAAGATATGTCCCAGCCCAAGCAGACAGACAGACAAAAAAAGGGACAAATTCCTCCTGCCTCTCCCTTTTGTTCTCTTCATGCCATCAACAGATTGAATGCCTCCCACCCACACTGGGGAGGGCAATCTACTAGTACATTCCCGAGTTATCAATTCAAATGCTAATCTCATCTGGAAACACTCAGAGACAACACCTAGAAATACTGTTTAACCTGGAAACCCCATAGCTCAATCAAGTTGACCCATAAAATTAACCTTAACAACAAATGGAAGCACTCTAAATGTCCAACAGTAGAGGATTAGTTAAATATGGTATATCCATACAATGGAATACTATATGGGCAGTCTAAGTGATATTGTATCTCTATTCTTAGTGGTGCTGATGAATTTTCCATAACATATTAAATGATAGAAAGATTATAAGAGAATTTGTGGTTTATAATCTAATCTTTTAAAATATGCACATTTGCTTGACTAGAAATCTGAAAGGATATGCACTAAAATGTTAACAGTGATTTATGCCTGGTTTTAGTTTAATATATATTTTGTTTTTGCCCATTTGTATTTCTAATGTTTCTACTTTTAAAAATTAGTCTTTTACAAGTGTTTAAAATTTAAGAAAATATAATTTTAAATCCTGTAGTATCTAGTGCGTACTACTTCTATAAGTGAACTGCTAGCACCTGCAGGGCACTGAAGGCCATGTAACGAAATGTTGACTTGATCGGAAGAGCCGATGGAAACCACACAAAGACTGAAATGTACAGAAAAAAAAAAAATGGGAGCGACACACAGCCAGTTGGCCTGGAGGTCAAATCCCCCTAGTATTAACTACAACAATCAAGGCTTAACTACAACAAGACTGCGCACAAAGAACACTAGGGGGTGCACCAAGAAAGCATAAAAAATGCGGAGACAAAGAAACAGGACAAAACTGTCAATGGAGGATATTGAGTTCAGAACCACACTTTTAAGGTTTCTCAAGAACTGTCTAGAAGCCACCGATAAAGTTATTGAGATCCTCAAGAAATCTAATGAGACCCTCGATGTTATGATAAAGAACCAACTAGAAATTAAGCATACACGGACTGAAATAACGAATATTATACAGACTCCCAACAGCAGACCAGAGGAGCGCAAGAATCAAGGCAAAGATTTGAAATGCGAAGAAGCAAAAAACACCCAACCAGAAAAGCAAAATGAAAAAAGAATCCGAAAATACGAAGATAGTGTAAGGAGCCTCTGGGACAGCTTCAAGTGTACCAACATCAGAGTTATAGGGGTGCCAGAAGATGAGAGAGAGCAAGATATTGAAAACCTATTTGAAGAAATAATGACAGAAAACTTCCCCTACCTGGTGAAAGAAATAGACTTACAGGTCCAGGAAGCGCAGAGAACCCCAAACAAAAGGAATCCAAAGAGGACCACACCAAGACACATCATAATTAAAATGCCAAGAGCAAAAGACAAAGAGAGAATCTTAAAAGCAGCAAGAGAAAGAAACTCAGTTACCTACAAGGGAGTACCCATACTACTGTCAGCTGATTTCTCAACAGAAACTTTGCAGGCCAGAAGGGAGTGGCAAGAAATATTCAAAGTGATGAATGCCAAGAACCTACAACCAAGATTACTTTATCCAGCAAAGCTATCATTCAGAATTGAAGGTCAGATAAAGAGCTTCACAGATAAGGAAAAGCTAAAGGAGTTCATCACCACCAAACCAGTATTATATGAAATGCTGAAAGGTATTCTTTAAGAAGAGGAAGAAGAAGAAAAAGGTAAAGATACTAATTATGAACAGCAAATATGCATCTATCAACAAGTGAATCTAAGAATCGAGTGAATAAATAATCTGATGAACAGAATGAACTGGTGATTATTATAGAATCAGGGACATAGAAAGGGAATGGACTCACTATTCTTGGTGGGGAAAGGGGTGTGGGAGATGCGGGAAGAGACTGGACAAAAATTGTGCACCTAGGGATGAGGACAGTGTGGGGGTAAGGGCAGAGGGTGGGGTGGGAACTGGGTGGAGGGGAGCAATGGGGGGAAAAAAAGAGGAACAAATGTAATAATCTGAACAATAAATATTTACTAAAAGAAAAAAAAATGGGAGCGAGAAAGAGAGGTTTCTAGGAGGTCAAGTGTGAGACAATGGTGGCTGGTAGTGAGGAGAAGAGGAAAAAATGAAAAATATGTAGGAGATCTGGAGGTCTAGGAAGAAAAAGTTACAGTCATACCTTTGGGCTTTGACTTAAATGATGTAGAAAAGTAAATGCCACAGATTCCGGTTAGTAGGCAGAACTCAAAAGATCAGTGAAGGCTTACAAGATAAGGTCTAGGGAGGTTTGATTACTGAGACATCCATGGGTCCTGGTAGGCAAGTTAATATTTCTACATTTGTCCCTTAACTAAGTCTACGGCTACATCTTGCCACGCTTTTAATTGCTGCACTTCAGTCACCTTGTCTTTTCACCTGCTCCGATTTGGGGGTTGAAAACCAGAAGTGCCACAGGAGCCAGGCAGGTAAATGAGTAAAGCAGGCCCAATGTGGGCTGTCATGAACTGGGAAAGCTTATGTCGAGTCCAAAGCGGGTAGCCTCTACCCACTTTCTTCCCACTTTCTTCTGCATTAGACCCCAAGTTCTGTGAAGGCAGAGGCCAGTGTGGTTTTTATTCATCAGAGTGCCTGAGTGCCTAAGCAGAGTGCCTACACCCAATAAACACTCAATAAATGCTTGGGGAGAAATCAATGGGTAGATGCTAGGATGTATAACTGAATCATGGCAGAACCCATGTTCCAAAGTATCACAGTGAGTGAGAAGTTTTAGTTATGCAATGCAAGGTAAAACAAACAAACAACAAAAACAGGGTGGGGCCCTAGCTGGTTTGGTTCAGTGGATGGAGTGTCAACCTGCAGACTGAAAGGTCCCAGGTTTGATTCCAATCAAGGGCACATGCCCAGGTTGTGGGTTCAATCCCCAGTAGGGGGCATGCAGGAGGCAGCCAATCAATGATTCTCTCTCAACATTGATGTTTCTATCTCTTTCTCCCTCTCCCTTCCTTTCTGAAATCTATCTCTCTCTATATATATATCTCCTATCTAATAAAAGAGAAACATGGTAATTAGCGTAAGAACGCTACCCTTCTCATTGGCTAATCAGGGTGATATGCAAATTAACTGCCAGCCAAGATGGTGGCCGGCAGCCAGGCAGCTTAAACTGAACATGAGGCTTGCTTGCTTCAGTGACGGAGGACTCCAACGTTCCCCGCCTGCCTTGCCGGCCTCTGAGCTTGCAGTTTGAAACATTGTAACAAATATAGAAGCTAAACAAAACCCCAGAAACCAGCTTTCAGCCAGCTGGGATCTCAGAGCTGGAGTTGATACAGAGTTTCGATTATAGAACCTAAACAAACCAGATACCTGCTTTCAGCAGCTGAGGCCTCAGAGCTAGAGCCAGAGCTAAAGTTGGCCCAGAATAAAAAAAGAAAAAGAAAAAAAGGAGCAGTTGGGAGCTTCAGTCCAGCCTGAAAACAGCCCTCAGCCCCTCACCCAGACTGGCCAGGCACCTCAGTGGGGACACCCACCCTGAAGGGTGTGTGACCAGCTGCAAACAGCCATCATCCCCTCATCCAGGCTGGCCAGGCACCCCAGTGGGGACCCCCACCCTGATCCAGGACACCCTTCAGGGCAAACCAGCCAGCCCCACCCATGCACCAGGCCTCTATTCTATATAGTAAAAGGATAATATGCCTCCCAGCACTGGAATCAGCGGAGTCACGAGGCCACCCGGCACCGGGATCAGCGTGACAGGGGGCAGCACCCAAACCCCCTGATTGCCCTGCGGCTCTGTGTATGACAGGGGGTGGGGCCACAACCTCCCTATCGGCCCTGCTCTGTTCGTGACAGGGAAAGGCGCCCCAACCCCCTGATCGGCCCTGCTCTGTGCCTGATAGGGGGAGCTCCCCAACCCCCTGATCACCCTGCGGCTCTGTGTGTGACCAGGTGCGGTGCCCCAACCCCCCCCACCCCACAGGCCCTGCTCTGTGTGTGACGGGGTAGAGCCATAACCTCCCCATCGGCCCTGCCCTGAGTGTGACAGTGGCAGCGCCCCAACCCCCTGATCCACCCTGCTGTGTGTGTGACAGGGGGCGGTGCCCCAACTCCCCTATGGGCCCTACTCTGTGAGTGACAAGGGGGAGCTCCTTAACCCCCTGATGGGCCCTGCTCTGTGCGTGACAGGGGGGAGCTCCCCAACCCCCTGATTGACCCTGCTCTGTGTGTGAGAGGGGGTGGCACCACAACCTCCCCATCAACCCTGCCTTGAGTGTGACAGGGGGCGGTGCCCCAACCCCCCAATCGGCCCTACCTTGAGCGTGACTGAGGGTGGCATCGCAACCTCCCAATCCGCCCTGCTCTGTGCATGACAGGGGGCGGCGCCCCAACTCCCCAATCAGCCCTGCTCTGAGCCCGACCAGGGGCTGCACCTAGGGATTGGGCCTGCCCTCTGCCACCCGGGAGCAGGCCAAAGCCAGCAGGTCATTATCTCCTGAGGGGTCCCAGACCGTGAGAGGGCACAGGCCGGGCTGAGGGACCCCCCCTCCCCCCTGAGTGCACAAATTTTTGTGCACCGGGCCTCTAGTATATATATAAAAGCCTAAGTGACCAGTCATCCAGTAGCTATGATACCCACTGACCACCAGGGGGCAGATGCTCAAAGCAGAAGTTTCCCCTCGGTGGTCAGTGCGCTCCCACAGTGGAAGCGCCACTCAACTGACCAACGGGTTCCAGGCGCCGGGCTCATGGCTGGCGAGTGCAGCTGCAGCCAAATGAGCCTCTCCTGTGGACACTCCCCCTGTGCACCCCTCCCCCATCCGGACCAGGACGGGACAGGGACCGGCATCAGGACTGACTGGGCGTGAGCCCACTGCCAGTTCTCGGTCATGGGTGCACTTGTATCGCCTTAGGATGGGTGCCTGGAGACCACAGCAGAGTGGCAGCAAGCCTACCAAGCAGTGGTGGCAGCAGGCACAGCGGGGCCTGGATGAGCGGAAGCAGCATGGCACCTGGCCTCGGCCCAGGCTCCTCCCTAGCCACCTGCCACTTCGCATCCCTTAGGGGATGTAGGACTACCAGTTTCGGCTGATCCCCGCAGGCCAGGCCTAGGGACCCCACCGGTGCACAAATCCGTGCACTGGGCCTCTAGTAAAAATATTTTTAAAAAAAACAACAGGGTAGGGCAAAAGTAAGGTTACAGTTGTTCATATGGAAAATTATATAATAATTAATAAATAATACAAATCACAACTGTAAACCTATTTTTCCCCCACTCTATACCTGTATACCTTCATAATTGTATGCAGGATGAATGAAAATGTTTTTTTTCCCAAATCTCAGTGTCTGACTACAACAAAGGCTATCTCTAGCTAAGGCAACAGTACAACGGGGGTTTCCGATCTATTGGCTGTCCTCCAAAGTGTGGGTTGTGACTGAGGAGTTGCTCTCCTTCTTATCCAGTGGTTCTTTTTTCTGTAGTGAACCAGCTAGTATGTATTCTAGGCTTTGCAGGCCATACAGTTTATCTGTCACAACTACTCAACTCTGTAGCACGAGAGCAGCCATCGACCATAAGCCTGTAGAGTTGGCTCTTTGTGAACTCTGCCCTGGGGTATCAGAGACCTTCCTTGGATCTCTGCTTCTGGCAAGCAAAAGGAAGAGATGATTATATGGAAGATTATTATAAACCATACCTAGAAGTGGTAATGTTTGCCTACATCTCACTGTCATAACTCAATTACCTGGCCCCACCAACTTCAGGGGAGGAGGGCTGGGAAATATGGTCTAGCTGTATGCCCAGAAGGAAAAGAAAACTAGGTTTAGTGAATTCATAGCGCCGGTCCTTCTATTCACCAAGGACCTGTTAACTTTGTCCCATACATAGAATGCACTCAACCTTCTCTCAAAGGAGCAGTTCAAAACCCCAACCAGTTCTGGCATCTGGCTGAAGGTCCAGGATCTCCTGTGATGTGAGCCTTTTCTCTACCAGGTCCAGATGTAATTCTCCGTGGTTGTAAAAAGACAGATTATTTGTCCCTGTCACTCTCCCCTCCCTAACAAACAATTATGAGATAGGGAGGGTACGCCTGCAATAGATACTCCTATTTGGAAAGGATAAGAAGACACAAAGCAGGGGCTGGTCCGTGCAGTTATAAAACCCCACTGTACAAACCTTCTGAAAGCTCTCTACCCTGTTTGAGTACGTCCTGACGCGGCTTTTTGGGGGGAGCTCCCTTGTCCATTGTTTTACCTGGCTTCTATCTCTACCCATTTTGTCCATCATCTCCTTTGGCTGCATCAGAAGTGGGCACTGGGGACCATGCTCTCCTTAGGGCCTTCCCAGTTTTGTAGGCTGCTTCCTGTTTGATTAACTTTTGGGCTCAAAAGTTGTCTTACATTTCAAAGATATTTTAAAGATGGTCATGGTATCTTTGACAACAAAATTTCTTTCAAAAATTAATAAGCTTCTAGCTAGTTCCTCATACCACTAACTTTATTTTTTGTCTCCTCACCATAAGCCATTCTCCCTCAATTTAAAGGCCTCTACCATCTAATAGAATGCACGGGAAGGCCACATTCCTGATATGATCTTTGTCACAGGGCTGAGTTTTGGTTTACCTGGGGGGTATCCCTGGCTTTAATACTGAAAGACATATCTCTTACTACTTGGGAATCTAAACGGTATCATCTATTCTAATATTTCAACAATTATAGATTTCTTGACATTTAATTCCCTTTCATTTCAGCTTGAAAACCGACAATTCTTTCCTAAACTCCTTTCCTTCCTATAAAACATTACCAAGGACACCTAATAGTAGTCAACACACACTAGCACTCAAATTCCCACCACTTCCCCCAGGGCTCGATTCAGTGAGCACATGGTCTTCTTTCAAGATACTACAGGTGACAATTTCTCAGTCTGTGATACTGCCACTTTATAGCAGAGTATCCATTATTCCAGCTACTTCTATTAGTTTTCTTACCATTCACCACCTTATTTTAGGTGTCTGCTATGGCAGCACCGCACTTCAAGGAACCAGTTTCTGAACCAACATTTAGGTGGTTCAAAATAAAAAAAAAATAGTTTTTGACCTGAAATTGTCCAACACAAGTATCCCTGGTTAGCTCTGGCCAGTATGCTCAGTGGTTAGCATGCTCAGTGGTTAGCACGTTGGACCTAGGGGGGGCCAAGTTTGATTCCTGGGCAAGGGCACATTGTACCTGGGTTGCAGGTTGAATCCTGAGCATCGGGGGGGAGCACATGTGGGGGCCACCAATCGATATGTCTCTCTCACATTGATTCCCTCCTCTCTCTCTCTCTCTCTCTCTCCTCCCTTTCACTCTCTCTAAAAATCAGTGAGAAAAATATCCTTAGGTGTGGATTAACAAAAACAAAAACAACAAAAAGAACCCCAGTGTCTCTGGTTGGATGGATCTCCCTCCCAGGTAGCTTTCTTGCACATGGCAGCTCCAATTGGAAGCCAGGCTTGCTTCCAATTTAGTGGCTTGGCCATCCTCCAGGGGCCTGCATCCAGCCACTAGACTAGACCCACGACGGACCCATGTTTCATTGGCCAGAACTCAGTTCTGTGGCTCCACCCAACAGCAAAGGAGAATGGGAAAGATAGCCTAGCTGGATGCCTAGGAGGAAAACAAAAATGATGTTGGTGAACAAACAGCACTCGCTCTAAACAATGGTTAATGTGGTACAATTTTCCTGATTGTAGGCAGTCACGGGGTCACCAGGCCTATAGGACAGCGATCTCTCTCTTTCCCTCTCTCGGTTTCTATGTTCTGGTCATGAAAGAAAAGAAAGAAGCCGAGTGTTGCAGCGACAAGCAGAAGTTGTTAAGACTCACAGTGAGGTAGAGAGAGCAAACGGGGAAAGCCTGTGAATTACAGGCCTCTCAGCTGACAGCTGAAACTGCAGACAGCTGTCAAAAGGCAAACCCTGTGTTCAATGGCTTCAATCTGTGAACACCGTCCAGGGATCTTAACACCATGAGCTGAAAAATAGTTGAAACTTTTTTCTCTGGATAAAGAAAGCTAGAGAACTAGATGTAGCTGTGATTTCATAGAGTTTAATATGAGAAGGATAGTTATCTATAGCTAGACATTTCTATATCTCTGAATCATAATTTTTATTGTATGTTTTTGCTTTTTCATTTTACATTTTAGGGCTAATTATGTTTACTCTTGGAAATTATAATTGATTAAATTATAAACTTTCTTATTCTTTTATTTGACAGCATTTATTAACTAATTCATCCATTTATTCAACAAATGTCTATTAAAGTCCAATTAAATGCTAGACACTGTCCTAGGTACTATTTTTTTTTTTTTCCTAGGTACTATTAAAAGACAAACGGGCCCCAGCCCTCATGGAACTTACAATCTACTGGATAAGGCACACATTAAATAAAAACTCTGGGACCAACAATTATTGGTTTTAGTATATGGTTACAAAGTGTGAAGGTTGTAAGAGTATCTGGTTATGAAGGAGAACACAGGAAGTTTTCAGATGTATCATACAAAAGACTGAACCTTCCTGAGGGGTTAAGGACACCTTCCTTGATAAAATCACATTTTATCCTATATAATAAAAGCCTAATATGCACAGTGTCTGGTCATCTGTTTAACCAATCAAAGCGTAATATGCTAATGATATGCTAAGGCCACTCAACCACTCGCTATGCCATGCACTGACCACCAGGGGGCAGACACTCTGACCGGTAGGTTAGCTTGCTGCTGGGGTCTGGCCAATCGGGACTAAGCAAGACAGGCCGGACATGCCCTGGAGCCCTCCCACTGTCCCTCCCCGGCTGGCCAACCTCCTGCATCCCTCCCTGGCCCGATCGTGCACCAGTGGGGTCCCTCAGCCTGGCCTGCACTTTCTCGCAATCCAGGACCCCCTGGGGGATGTCAGAGAGCTTGTTTGGCCCAATCCTGCAGGCCAGGACAAGAGACCCCACTGGTGCATGAATTCATGCACCAGGCCTCTAGTTTTTAAATAAAATATTATGTATTTAAGAGTTACAAAAGGATATGTAGTGAAAAATGTTTTCCTACCTGCCACCTTTGTCCCTGCCTCCTACACTCTCTGCCCGAAAGTAACTAGTTTTCCTAGTTCCTTGTGTGTACTGTTCCATTCCTTGCTTTATATTCCAGAGATTGTTCTATGACAGAGAGTCTTGTCACTCTTCTGTAAAAGCTGCATGATATCCCATTGTATGGATTACCACAACTTTTAATTAGCTTGGGTATTAGTTTCCTATTGGTACTGTAGCAAGTTTCCACACATGTAGTGGCTGAAAACAACAGATTTATTATAGTAGAGTTTTTCAGGTCAGAAGTCTGACATGGGCCTCACTATGCTAAAAAATCACAGTGTCATAAGGACTTTGCTCTTTTCTGGAGGCTCTAGAGCAGTGGTTCTCAACCTTCCTAATGCCTTGACCCTTTAATACAGTTCCTCATGTTGTAGTGACCCCCAACCATAAAATTATTTTTGTTGCTACTTCATAACTGTAATTTTGCTACTGTTATGAATCGTAATGTAAATATCTGATATGCAGGGTGTATTTTCATTGTTCGCGACCCACAGGTTGAGAACCGCTGCTCTAGAGGGAAATCAGTTTTCTTACCTCTTTCACTTCCTAGGAGCTGCCTGTATCCTTTGGCTCACACCCGCTTCCATCTGCAAAGCCAACGACAGAGTCTTTCTCATGCTCTCATTCTAACACTGACTCTCCGATAGCCCCTTTCCACTTTTAAGGACCCTTGTATGACATGGGGCCACCTGGATAAGCCAGGATACTCTCTCCATCTCTAATCAGCTAATTAACAACTTTAATTCCATCTGCAACCTGAATTCCCTTTTGCCATATAACATATTCAAAGACTCTGGGTATTAGGGTATGCCTAGATCTGTGGACATCTTGGCGGGAGGTGAGGGGCATTATTCTGCCAATTATAGGCCTTATTGATTGACACATTATTTCTAATTTTTTTATTTTAAAAAACAGTGATAGAATAAGTATATTATTATAAATATGTCATTTTTGCATATGAAAGTTCTGGGTCAAAGATAGGCATTGGCAGGCATCGTTTCATATAGTAACAAACAGCCATTTATGTTTTCCTCCCTGGGACCATCTGTTCATACCCTTTGTACAACTGTCAGCTTTTTTAAAATGTATTTTCATTTTCTTTATTACTGGTAGAAGTACTTTACATAGTGAGGACATAGTTCCTTTATCTATAATGTATTGGAAATATTTCCCCCAGTAAATTGTTGACCTTTTCACATGTTTTATTGACTTTTGCTATGTAGACATTTTAAAAATGTATTTATGAAGTTGAAATGATCAATCTTGTTTAAGTGCTTCTGGATTAGTCCTATTTCCCCACTTTGAGATTATTTTTTACGTGTTTTTCTTTTTTCTTCTAGAACACTGTGATCTTTGATTCATCTGGAATTTATTCTGGTTTCAAAACCTCTTCTTTCCCTTGCTCTGGAATGGCTTAAATGGCATTGAAACCATCATGACCTGGTGTTTCTACCCCTGTTGGTTCCTTCCAATTTCTCCTCATATTTCCTGTACTTTTTACTTGAGGAATATTAGTGTTGCACTCCTTGTTATTATAATTTGTCTTTACTTCAATTTTTTCCGGTGCTAAATTCCTAACCACTGTTTTCTGCGTTGGCACTTCATCGATATGACTTTGACCATCCTGTTATTTTCAACCTTTCTAAATCATCTGGTTTTAGATGTGTTTCATGTTGTAATAGTGAGCCAATATTTATTGAACTTTTACTGCGTGACCACTCTAAATGCTTTACATATATTAACTTGCTAAATGTTCTCAATGATTCACTGAGTTAACTTTAATTAATATCCCCATTTAATCAAGGAGGAAACTGAGGCGCTGAGAAATGAAGCAAATTGCCCCAAAATGACATAGATTTAAATCTAAGCAACTTGGCTCTACAACTGTTAATAAACTCTCCTTCATATTGCTTTGTATCCAGAGTGCAGTCGAGGTTAGTTTGTGTTTTTAATCCAATCATATTTTTAAAAAGGAGATATTTTAGCCCATTTTTACTTTCTGCTATGACAGATAAAATTTGGGTTTGCTTTTGCCATTTTTCGTACTTCCTGTTTCATTGCTTAAATTTTTTTTTCATTATTTCCTCTTCTTGTATGTGTGCATAATAATTCTGATTACTTGGAAGGTTTATGTGTTTGTTTTAGTGATTTTTAGGTACTACAATTTTGTACAAAAATGTATATATTTATATATGTATTTAATTAACACATATTCTGTATTTCTCTAGGTGTATTTACTGGTTTCCTAATCTAGCAGAAGCAGTCCATTTCACTAAAAGTAAATTTGTCCAAAGCTAATTCACTATGCCAATTCACCAAAAGTCAATTTTCTCCAAGGCCAATCTGCAGAACGACTTTTAGGAAATTGGCTTGCAGCCACTATAAGTAATAGCAAAATTAGCATATTTCCTATCTCTCCTTCCTTACCTCTTACTACTAAAGAAAAAAATCACTTATGACACTTGTGAAAGACAGCCACCCTGACTTTATTCAGAGGGACGATTACAATTGATTTTATAGTAGGGGCTCAACTCTGAATACAGTAAGAAAAAGTGGGATGTGTGAGTGAAGTAGGCAGCAGAAGAAGCAGGTACTGGTGGAAAGAGTGGTCCTTGGAGAAGCCGCACGATGCAGCCTGGGAAGGAATGGAGGAGGGAAAGCTTCACACAGAGACCGGTGTTGAAGAGCAGTTTGGCTAATGAAACGGGCTCTCCGGGTTCTCGGGCAGGTGTATAATGATCGTCCTCGGATGTCGCTATGTTGCCCAAGCCATCCTCAGTCGAGGAAATTTGGGAGGAGCCCTCACTGAGAACGTTGGAGTTGCAATGGCGATCGTCATGGCCATTTATGTGGCAGGGGTGTCTGGTGGCCAATCCACCCTGCTGTGTCTTTTGCAATGCGTCTCTTTGGACGGATGAAATGGTTCAAATTTCCTTTTTATGTGGGAGCCCCATTCCTGGGAGCCTTCGCAGGGTCCACAATCCTCTTTGGTATTTACTATGATGGACTTATATCCTTTGCTGTTGGAAAACTGCTCATTGTGGGAGGAAATGCAACAGCACACATTTTTGCAATGTACCCAGCTCCGTATGTGTCTCTGGCAAATGCATCTGCAGACCAACTAATGCCCACCATGTTCCTCCTCATGATTGTCTTCGCCATCTTTGACTCCAAAAGCAGGGGAGTCCCCAAAGGCCTAGAGCCCATTGCCATCGGCCTCCTGGTTATTGTCCTTTCTTCCTCTTTGGGATTAAACTGTGGCTGTGCCATGAATCCATCGCGAGACCTGAGTTCCAGACTTTTCACTGCTTTGGCAGAATGGGGGTTTGATGTCTTCAGAGTTGGAAATAACTTCTGGTGGATCCCTGTTGTAGCCCTATGTGGGTGCTGCCATGGAGGCCTCATCTATGTTCTTCTCATTGAAATCCACCACCCAGGCCCAAATCCAAACTTCGAGGCAAAACCACTGGAGGACAAACTACAGAAACATGGACTTAGTGTGGTAATGCAGCAGCATGCTCAGCTCTAGGTTTACAATGGGCTGCGCCGATGTTCTCTTCAGGAAAGATGGCATCCAGCTGCCTATGTTTTCATAACACTGGGGTGGATCTGCCCAATGTTCTCTGCTAGCCATTTGGGTCACCTGATTGGAAAAGCATCTGAATGAAGTTTTGAAAACAGTGACCTCTTCCCTACCAGCTCCCGCTGCCCTCAGAGTAGCATGGATTGTCTGCTGAAGCAGCCTTCTCTTCACCCTGTTTATTTCATTCTTTCATATGAATTTTTATTGCTGAGTGAGCACTAATAACTTGAAACTTTGACCTTGGGGGGAAAAAAGAATGAAAAAGTGGGAATTGATAGCCAAGGAACAGGGCAAGGGTCAGTGGATGGAAAATTGCTAAGAGGAAAGATTAAGGGTAGGGGTTCTTGCTAGACCAACTCAACAGGATTCTTGCTGAAGGCAGGCCAGAGTGATAAGATACAAGCACAGGGGATGAAGAATTTGATCAGATATCAGGGTGTAAAATTTTCCCAAAACTGACCCAACAGGATTCTTGCTGAAACTGGACTAAATGGGCCACAGAGTCCAAAATCAGGGACGAGTCAGAAAGAGGAGCCTGATTCAAGTTTGGTCAAAGGAGAAAGTGATTGTGTTGTTTTTCTCAGTGTTTCTTGTTACACCTTAAAGTAAATTACACCTGCATTACTCGATTTATCTTTATCTTTCCACCCCTGGTCATAGAAGATGGGAAAATCTGCATATTTATCTTTCATTGTATTGCCCCCTTTCCTCCAACTTTTTAGTTAATTCATTTATACTTTGTCATGATTGACAACATTTATAGTCTACTCTGGACTTTTATCCTCTCAATTTGCTTTAGTTTTACCAATTAGATCAGGGGTCCTCTAACTACGGCCCGCGGGCCACATGCAAATACAAATATTGTATTTGTTCCTGTTTTGTTTTTTTACTTCAAAATAAGATGTGTGCAGTGTGCATAGGAATTTGTTCATAGCTTTTTTTTTAAACTATAGTCCGGCCCTCCAATGGTCTGAGGGACAGTGAACTGGCCCCCTGTTTAAAAAGTTTGAGGACCCCTGAATTAGATGGATTGAATGTTTTCTGTCGATCTGTTTACTGCAGTGTTTTTACTTGTCATTTGATTGGCTGAAGTTTGACCTCTTCAAGAGAATCATGGGATCTTTACTCCTTGAGTTTTTATATGTTCAAAAATACCTACTGGGAAAAAGGTCAAGAATCATGATTTCACTCATATGTGTGATATAAAACAAACCAAAAAAATGAACAAACAAAGGAAACACACAAAGAACTTTACTGACACCGAAAAAAACAATATGGCGGTTGTCAGAGGGGACAGGGGGTTGGGAGGAAAGCTTGAAAAGGGTAAATATATGGTGATGGAAGGAGACTAAACTTTGGGTGATGAGCACACAGTGCAATATAAAGATGATGCATTATAGAATTATAGACTTGGAACTTTTATAATCTTATTAACCAATGTCACCCCAATAAACTTAATAAAAAATATTTGTTTCATGGATGTAATGTATCCTCCTATTTCACTGAGTTATTAAGTCTAAAAGTTTTTCCTGCTCCTCTCATTTTTTTATTCGCACGGTTGTTTTAGTTTGTTTCTTCCTGTCTTAAGTACTAGAGCTGTGGTTCTCAACCTTCCTAATGCCGCAACCCTTTAATACAGTTCCTCATGTTGTGGTGACCCCCAACCATAAAAGTATTTTCATTGTTACTTCATAACTGTAATTTTGCTACTGTTATGAATCGTAATGTAAATATCTGATATGCAGGATGTATTTTCATTGTTACAAATTGAACATAATTAAAGCATAGTGATTAATCACAAAAATAATATGTAATTATATATGTGTTTTCCGATGGTCTTAGGAGACCCCTGTGAAAGGGTCATTCGACCCCCAAAGGGGTTGCGACCCACAGGTTGAGAACCGCTGTACTAGAGACTTTCTTCAAACGTGTAATGATCCTTTGCTTTCTGTTCAGATTTCAGACTGAGGTGCTGAAAATGGATTGGAACTTGATATGCAGTGATGGAGCTTGGAAATTAATGAGCTTCACTGGGGAATAATTTTAGAAGAGACTTAGTTCTTTCTTTGGGGGCTTTCGTAAAGTCACTTTCACCTGAAATTCCCCAGTTGTGAGTTGGGGTTGGGCAAGGATTAAGCATGGTTGTTAGAATTCTGGGACCCGAGAAGAGAAAGTTGGAGGGTCCAACTCACCTCTCAGGAAATAGACTGGTTACCGTTACCCTCAAGGCCTTCCTGATGACCCCAAGTCCAGAGGCAGCCAGTCTGTCTGGTTCAGGTTTTCCCAGCAGGTGATCTCCAGCTTCTGCTGAGGCTCAGAGAGGAAGTCTCAGGACTATCTGGCATAAGGAAGGGGAAGAGGGATTTAACTGTTCTTTTTAAACATTTGTGATCTTTTTTCCTGTTTTCAATCTACCCTGCACTTCCGTCTTCAAAGTTACCTGTTGCCTTCAATATCTGAGTTTCCATGAGAGCAATTCTTTTGTTTCTTGCGAGCTTTATGCCTGTGTTTCAGCTTTCTCTGGTCCGCTAGGTCAATCATCATCTGGTTTTCCAGTTTCAACATGTTGTTGACATAAATCACCTTTTCCTCCCATTCTCTTTTGTTATGGGGGGGTTTGCCTTTTCAGAATTTACCATCCTTCTGGTGAAGTTTTGAGTGAAAGCAGACATAAATGGACAATTCCGTCTGTGACGGCCATGGAGATACACTTCTCAGATGGCCTGCTGCAGGGAGTATAACTGACTGAAGGCCCAGCTGCTCTCTGAAGTCCAATACAGTCTGTTCATCCTCACCCGAGGACATTTTTCCCATTGATTTTTAGAGAGAATGGGGAGAGAGAGAGAGAAGCATCAATGAAAGAGGAAAACATCAATTGGCCCTAGCTGGTTTGGTTCAGTGGAAAGAGCTTTGGCCTGTGAACTGAAGGGTCCTGGGTTTGATTCCAGTCAAGGGCACATGCCCGGGTTATGGGTTCAATCTCCAGTAGGGGAAGGGCAGGAGGCAGGCGATCAATGATTCTCTCTCATCATTGATGTTTCTATCTCTCTCTCTCTCCCTCTCCCTTCTTCTCTGAAATCAATAAAATGTATTTTTTTTTTAATCAATTCGCTGCCTCTTGCATGCCCCACCCTCTATTGGGGATCCAGCCAGAAACCCAGGCATGTGCTCTGACCTGGAATCAAACTGGCAACCTCTCTGTGCATGGGAGGATACTCAACCACTGAGCAACACTGGCCAGAGCCAAATCAGAATTCTTTATCCAACAAAATAATATATTTCAGGAATAAAGGAAAGTCAAGACATTCTCTGATAAAAGAAAAAGAAAATTTGTTACTAGCTTACCTATTCTAAAGAATAGCTAAAAGAAGTTCTTAAAACAAAAACAAGAAAATAAAGAAGAAAAAAAGGATGAAAGGAAGGCAGGCAGGAAGGAAAAGATGTTTGGAACATCAGGAAAGAAGAAAGAACAACAAAAAGAATAAAAATATGGGTAAATACAATAGATCATTCTCCTCTTAAGTTTTCTAAAGTGTGTTTGATGGAAGCAAAAGGGAAGACAAACAATTCCCAAATTAAGTACAAAGGGAATAAAGTAGAACTCACCACCAGAATAAATAGGAATTCTGGAGAAAGTTTCCCAATTTATGTAAAAACAAGATGATATAAAACAAAACAAAATAAAAAACAGCACCACAACCCTGCAAACATTCTACAGGAAGAAAAGAATATATAATTCACAAAAGAGATGAGTAACCCAATCTGTATGAAAACATAACCTATCAAGCAGAAAGTAATTCTCCTCAAGTATTTCATGATGTACAAAAACCTTACGAGAACATGAATAAATACAACAAAAATGCAAGATCCAAGTAATAAACACAAGAAAAATTGGAAGTGGAGATTGAAGAGCTAAGAAAAAAATTGAAGCAAACAATAACTCCATTTCAATATCAATAAACTAGTAACTTCAAGGAATAACATAGAGATGGCTAAAATACAGAAAAGACGTGATAATTACTGTATATAAATGCAGAGGCAAAAACATTATTTTAAAGAATTTAAAAATTATAGAGAAGATAATAGCTACGGAAGAAAGACAAAAATGATCCATTTCAAAGCTACTTCCTGAAGTAGAGAATCCCACAGATATATACAGAAGGTACATAATATAATATAGAAGAATTTCCCTGAAATAGAAGACATAGTATGCAAATTGATAAGGTATACCGTATTTTAGCCATATTTGACATATAAAAATCAACACTGAATCAATTCAACCATAATAAAAAATTCTCAGGCATTCAGAAAAAAATATATTTAGATCACCTAGAGGTCATCTTCCAGCTACCTTGGCCCTATTTTTGAGCCCAGTAATTTTTGACAGCTCTAGTAGATTGTCTCAAGTATTAGGAGGTCTTTCATCTCTGGCTGGTGGGAAGATGAATTATTAACAAATCTGTGTGATTTTCAAGAAGTTTTCCATCTGTTCCTTTTTAGTAGCTTTTTCCCTGACATGATAGTTTCCTCAACACATGAACTGATCAGTCCTTAGGTAAGATTCAAGGGAAACCCTTGTAGAAGTCTTCTTCTCTGAAGATTTCTCTTCCCCGTGCCTCTGTCTCATGACTTCTACACACCTTGGCCTCCCTACGCTATGAACTCTGACATCTCATCTCAGAGAGGCTAATGGACTCTGTTTGGGTCCACACTATCATTCTGAGAACTGGAGACTCCCTGGGAAGTGAGATGGAACAATCATCTTACTTGTTTTCATTGTATTAGAAATCGCTCCTCTGCTCTACCTGTTGTGCAGAGGAGTGATTTCTAAGACAATGAAATCAACTATTTCAATGAATGCATTCAGTTCTTCTTTAAGACAGGAGGATAAATCAAGGCCCTGTAAGTCCATATGGGCTAGAAGCAAAAGTCTCAAACTTCTCTTATTTTCCCCTTCAAAACTGTAGAGTTTTTTGTTTGTTTGTTTGTTTTGTTTTTGTGTAGAAAGTAGCATTCGTGTTGGTTAGGAAACATCTATCTAACGTTCCTCAATTTCTTCAGTTTCATTTTTATATTTCTATGGATTCCAAGTAAAAATAAATTTAGTAGATTGATTTTCTAGGAATTATGTCTATTTCTTTCTATGTGTAAATATAAAGAGACATCTGAAATAATGGGCACATGTTAATGACAGCAATTCTAGGTGGTAAGATTTTGGGTGAATTTTTACTCTTGGATACTTGGATGTTTGTATGTACCACTTTTTTTTAATGTTAAAGACATTTTGTGATATTTTTACAGTAATTAGAAAGGAGAATAGGGAAAATATGAGAGTAATTTTTTCAAGGATAATGGAATCTTAGGGAAAGGTAACTTCAGAGGAGGAAGAATACCTATCCTCTCTGAGATAAAAAGATAAAAGATAATTGTAGAGATTAAAAATCCAATCCAGGTTAAGGGATAAAGTTCACACCAATGTTCAGATAAGCTCCATCATTTTAGAAAAGTAAGCGATGAGGTCATTTCCAGTGAAACCATTATTTCATAAGGAACACATCACGGAAAGCATGGACTCCAGGTTTTTAGGGAATTGAATCTTTTGATCTTAAAATTGAGTGTGCCAGTTTTCTGACTCCACTATTCCACTAGACTATAATGTAGTTGAATAAAATGTGAGGGATGGAAATATAAATAGGCAAATGGGAATATGGTGAAATGAAGGAGAACAATAATAACAGTAGCAGTAGTAGTAGTAGTAGCAGCAGCAGCTACCTTTTATTGAATGCATGCTCTGTGCCAAGCAGAATGATAAATGCTTTCTCTACATTTGGTCCTCTTAGCAAGTGAATTATAAAGAGATTAAGAAATCTGCCCTTGGTCACACAGCTAGCCAATGGCAGATCTGGAATCTGAACCCAGTCTGTCTGACAAAGATAAATCTTCGTTTTTTAAGTAAAAATTTTTATTTATCTTTTCTTTACATACTGACTTCTCAAATAGAGATCTGCCTTTTAATAGTTTTAATGTCCTTATTGAGATGGGTGTTTTCTTAAGTATATTAAGAGAACACATCCAAATGCCCTCCAAGTGTTCTCACCTCTGCACAATGAAAACCGAGTTTCCTCTATCTTGTTTCTTGCCTCTTATGTTACTTTCATTTTTGCAAACTCAATTTCTTCCCCAGTCGTTGGAATGGCACCTTCTAGCTCAGCCTGGATAGAGTATCCATCTTTATCTCCCCCTGTTTGGTAACGTGACACCCGGATGTGGAACCAGGACTTCAATTTCAGCGCCTACACATTTTCTCTTTGACCCTGGCCAATCTTTTTGCTTCCTTGTCTTTATATGTATAAAGCGAGCAGTGAGAACTGGATTTAAGAATATTCAAGTTGCAGAATATTTTTAAAGTATTGGAAAGGTTTTTGACAAAACATTAGAATAGAATTGTGAAACAATTAACATTTTATTGCTTCAAAATAGGGTAAAGTTTACTCATATATTAAAATAACCCAAATTCTTATGAATAAGACATTAGTCTATAGAATTCCCATCGATCCAGCCCACTTAAAGGTATAAAACAATTATGCTCACTGACAGTTTGACTCAGAGTACGGTCAAAGGCCAGTAAAACGTACCATCTCAATTGCTGCCTAAATTATTTTTTATTTGCCCTCATTTTTTTTCAGGTTCTGGATTGGCACCTAGGGCTACAATTTTAACTTATCCACAATCAAGCAAACTCAAAAGACTTTAGCAGTTCCAATCTTTATTTAGATTTTTGAGCTATGTTTCAGGAAAAATAGCAACAAATATGCCTATGGGTGCCCATCCTATGGTCAAGACTAATGGATCTGAAACTTGGGTGAGAGAGCAAGATCAATCCAATTTCTTAGAGAAAGAAAACAAAACGTTAGTACTCCAGTATAATAATTTAATACTTTCCTTTTGTGAAATCAGAGTACTTCACATATTTTGGCTTCTGATCATCAGTTTGTTTATGAAAGAATTAACACCAGTTGGTGGGTTTTCTAAGAAATGAAAGAAAGATTTAACTCTTCTAGGCTTTACTGCAATAAATGCAGAAACTGCATAAAGGTGTGTGATAATAACCTAGTTATTTCTTCTCTTTTGATTCAGGAGAACATATCTACTTGTCTTCTGCCTGAGAGGATACTTTTTTTCCCTACCCTCTGACATCTTTTAGACTCATAGTTGGTGTTTAAAAACTTCACTTAAAGGGAGGTAAGAGCCCTAGCCAGTTTGGCTCAGTGGATAGAGCATTGGCCTACAGACGAAGGGCACATACCTTGGTTGCACGCTCCTCCCTGACCTGGGCCCTGGTCAGGGCATGTGCAGGAGGCAACCAATCAATGCATTTCTCTCACATCGATGTCTCTGTCTGCCTTTCCCTCTCTCTTCCACTCTCCCTAAAAACCAAAGAAAAAAATATCCTTGGGTGAGGATTAACTAAAAAATAAAAAATAAAGGGAGGTAAGAAAGCCCTTTTGAAGAATTGGCAAAATGGCAGATTCACTGTCTCTGTTCTTTGGCTCACATGGGAGGCAGTTGTGGTCCGGTGGCAAGGACTGTAGAGTAGGCAATATAAGTTCTACTCTAGAATCACAAATTCTAGCTTTGTGATTTACATTTATGTCTATGATCCATTTGAATTAATTTTTGTGAAAGGTGTAAGTTCTCTATGTAGATTTATTTTTAATGGGAATGTTCAGTTGTTTCATCACCATTTGTGGAAAAAAACAACTATCCTTTCTCCATCGAACTGCCTTTACTCCTTTGCCAAAGATCAGTTGACTATATTTGTGTGTGTCTGTTTCTGGGTTCTCTGCTACGTCCATTCTTTTGCCCTTACCATGTTTCCTTGATTACTGTAGCTTTATAGTAAGTTTTATAGTTGGGTAATATGTCAGTTCTTGACTTTATTCTTCTTTTCCAATATTGTGTTTGCTATACAAACTTTAGAATCAGTTTGTCAGTATCCACAAAATACTTGGGTGCCATTTTGGCTGGGACTGCCTCAAATCTTTAGTTCAAATTGGGAAGAACTGATATCTTGACAATATATTGAGTCTTCCTGTCTATGAACATAGAATGTCTCTCCAGTTATTTAGATATTTAACTTTTTCTAGGAGTTTTGCAGTTTTCCTCATATAGTTTCTAGATATATTTTATTGTTAAATTTTCATTTATGGAGTGTTAATGTAAATGGTAGTGTATTTTTAATTTTAATTTCAAAATTGTTTTGAATTCTGTGGCTAGCATACAGGAAAGCAATTGACTTTTGTATGTTAACCTGATGTCCTGCAAACTTGCTGTAACTATTTACTGGGTCCAGTATTTTTTTATTTTTTTTTGTAATTTCCTTGGGGTTTTCTACATAGACAATCAAGTCATCTGCAAACAAACAGTTTGCTTTCTCCTTTCCCAATCTATAGTCCTTTTACTTCCTCTTTTTGTCTTAGTGCTCTACAGAGGACTTCCAGTATGATGTTGAATAGGAGGACATCCTTATCTTGATCTAATCTTAGGGTGAAATCATTAGTTTCTCATCATTAGGTATGATAATAGCTTAGATAATAATGTAGATATACTTTATCAAGTTGAGGACTACCTCTCTATTCTTAGTTTGCTGAGAGTTTTTATCTTGAATGGATATTGGATATTATCAGGTGTTTTTTTCTGTATCAATTGATATGAGCATGTGATTTTTCTTCTTTGGCCTGTTGATGAGATTAGTTTAATTATTTGATTTTTGAATATTGAGCCATCCTTGTATATCTGGCATAAATTCTGATGGTTTGAACATACACATTTTTATACATTGTTGAATATGATTTACTAATATTTTATTGAGGAATTTTGCATCTATGTGCATGAGAGATATATT